>NC_087393.1:4207826-4577201 GCF_963675165.1 Halichondria panicea
AACAAGTATCCACCTATCACTGCCCTGGAAGATACTTTCAGACGCTTAAAACAATCTTACTTTCCTGTTGACTAATTGTCTCTATAATTAACACAGCAAGTATTTCTATAGGTGTATCAATTGTTGAGATGTGCAAAAGGTTGCTGTACATCATTTTGCCTTGTTGGTTAATTTGAAACGTATACCCTCTTTCTTTATTGTGTACTGTATACATATCTACTAGCCAAGATTCTATTTGCTGAGAGGAGCAACTTTATAGTACTTACACTGAGAGCATGGCAACTAATTGACAATATTCACTCTGGAGACTCCCTTGAGTGCTCTATATATGGGCCAATTGCTCCTAATAATGTGCATAATTATATCCTCATTTCTGTGGGGATTTTTTTGAATTGGGAGTTGGTACTAATTACCGTCCTGCATGGTAGTATCCTTATGTCTTTTGGAATCCATTGTTGTAGCTATAGCAGCAGTAGGTTTCTGTATGTATCTTGAGAGATTGCTTCTTGCATGTGCGTAACAAAAAAGTGTGTATTGACAGAACTATAATTTTATGAATAGGTTTTTGTGCATACAGGAATAAGTTTGCATCATGCTAAGACATTACATGTACACCAATACTGCATGAGAACCAAGATGCTGAGATTGAAAAAGCGTGCATGCGCTATAATATGTATGCGATACTTTAGTGTGAGGAGCGCACTTCATTTTTACAGTTTACACATGCATCTGGTTGCGCAAAAAAACAATAGAACGAGACCAACGTAACATTGGGCATTTTTTGGAGCAGTTTTGGTCAGATACATGGTTGCACTGTGTGAATCATGTAAACTACTTGCTTTGGTGTTTGCTTAATGTAAACCTTGATTTTGGTAAAGATCCTTAATGCTGCTGTTGTATATTTATCAATGGATAGTCCTTCCACAGTCACTAGTCCATTCTTGAGCCCACAGACCTCTGACCATTTATACTAGATTATATATATTAATACGTACAGTGTAATACAACATAATTATATCGTTTTGGGTCATTTCAATCTCAATATCAATCCTGTCCTCCACTGAATAGGGGTGACAGGCTCTAGGAAAACCAGACTATTGGAGCAGAATTTAGTATTGAGCTACAGCTAAATTTATACCTACAGTATAAAATCTCAAATAAAATGTTATTGGTGTATACGTATCTACAGTCCTTCTACTACCTCTCTGTAAAATCTGATGCTCTAAATCCAACTCTTTCCATCGAAACGCTTCGTCCAAACTTTCGTTATTACCTTATTTTTCCTAATTGAGCAATCTTTGAGAGCCATTTTTCTCGATACTACATTTTACGGCTTCGAGTTTCTAACGAGCATAACTCGGGTATGAAACTAGGTATGTGAACACTAAGCATACCATTGTGTAGGCGATGCTCTGCTCTATCACTTGGTACATTAATCACCAAAATTTTAGTCTGCTCCAATAGTCTGGTTTTCCCAGAGCCTGTCACAGGGTAACAACAAAATTCCAAAGTCAAAGTCAATTAAATAAGTGAAACTGTCAGCCGTAAAGATAATGTTTTCTTTTCTCGTACAAAGCCATTAGTATGTACTTCCTTTAGTGCGCAAGTAAAGATACCATTGATGAACTCGGTTCAATATCTCCAACCGTTCTATTGTCAAAAACCTCTATCAATTGACAGGTGAAAACTTTAAAAAATTTCGTATCGAAGCATAATTATGTCATCTTGCTTAGGACCCAAGGTTTGCCCCTGCATACTACTTCAACCTTCTTCAAGCGAGCTGTATATAGCGGTCTATACACAGATTAGGTACCTTGCTTGCGCATGCGCACTGAGTCGGAGGTGAGGCATATTACACCCACGCCCATTTGATGGTAGTTGTGATCACAGTTCAGATCCTGAGAAGATCCTATATATATAGACGTAGACACTAAACTAGTGCAGCGAGACTCTATTAAATAGAAGTGAGCATGCAGAAGCTAACTTTAACTTTGATCTATATAATTGTGATTGGAGGCACCACTAGATCCAGCTCGACCTGCAACTCGGCACAGAGACAGAGATTAGATCAAGTAGAGCAAAGCAATCATTCCCAAGTCGTGCTAAATTTACTGGTTACTGCTCCTTACCCCCCTTCTGATGGGGGCTGGGATGGGGGAATTGCAGTAATTCCAGCTGTAAGGCTAGCCCTGAGGCAGATAAATAAGCACCCAGACATCCTACCAGGCTACACCCTGAGGGCAGTAGAGAACAACTCTGGATGTCAAGTGAAGCCAACTGCTTCAATTTCTTTAATGCGAAATGTCTATTACAGTCAGCGAAACATTGTGGGTATGATCGGTCCTGGTTGTTCAGCTTCAGCTATCCAGCTGGCTCCTATTCTCTCTCGTCCCGAAGTCAGTTTAATCCAAATTGCACCTGCAGCCACGTCTCCTGAAATCGAGAGACTCAACCAAAACACAACTTTCACAATGAGAGCTCCCCTGCAGATGGTAGACAACACGGTAGACCTACTAAAAAGAAGTAATTGGACGAGATATGCAATTCTTTACGATCCATCAAGGAATATTTTCAAGACACTCCATGATGTGATTTTACTGGAGACTAAGAATAATAACATATCTGCTAGTTTTGATTCTATTGTAATGGACGATAAGAATCAAGACAATAAGAATCAAGACAATGTTGACGAGTTTTTCCCATTGGAAGACCTTAAGGCTAGTCGGTCAAGAATTATTATTTTGCTGGTAGAGAGAAGAACAGTTCAACGAATAATGTGCATAGCATACAACATGCGAATGATTTACCCGTTCTATCAATGGATACTATTGGAGAAAAGTTTAGACGAATTAGTTGTTGAGTTAGAACCCTTTGAAGCTCATGGAATTAACTACAACTGCTCAAAAGAACAAATGGTGACTGCTCTAAATGGCAGCATCATTACAGAGTATGGTCTAAATCGTACTAATGGCACGATCATTACTCCATTGAATACATCCTACAAAGAGTACCGTGAATTATATAATGAGGAGCTATTCTGCCACTTGAACGAATCCACAGTTCAGAAACTTATCGAGGCTAGTAACAAGAGCAAAGACCATTTCATTCGTGGTGATTATTGGGAGAACCCTTACTATGATGCAGCATGGGTATTTGGATTGGCATTGCACGAAGTAGCCAAGAAAGTTAATCTTGCCAACTACAGATATGGTCAAGAGAACATCACAAGAGCAATACTTAACGAGTTTAACAATATCAGATTTGAAGGAGCAAGTAGTTTCATACAATTTACTCCAACCAGGAATGTTCTCTCATCAATTATCACTTCTAATTTGACTAGTGAGAATGGGTCAGAACTCAGGTCTAATTATTTGTGTTCCCACAATGGAAGTGGGTGTGTCTCATGTCTCGACAGATACACGGCTATAGATGATTCGTTTGAAGAAGTTTTGGAAAGAATGCATGTCAGTGCTGGAGTCATCATTATTTTTGTCACTATGGCAATTGGGATTTTCACAGTCAGTCTACACATCTTATTTGTTAAATACCGCGAGAAGAAGAGTGTAAAAGCCACCAGTCCTACATTGAGTCATCTAATTTTCTCTGGTTGTTACCTGTATTGTATTGCATCCGTTATATCTGTTTTACTGCAAGTATTGCCCTTCAAAAATGCAGCGCTTCTCTACTCTATTTTCTGCAACATTGTGATGTGGTGTGTGATTATTGGAGCATCTCTCATTTTTGGAACAGTTTTGGTTAAAATATGGCGAATTTTTCGACTCTTCAGGCACTTTAGTAACGAGCGGCCAGGGCTATTCTTATCAAATCAATCTCTCATATTTGGTGTGCTTTTTTTAGTTGCAGTTGACGTTATTTTCTGTGCCTTTTGGAGTAACTTTGATCCATACATCATGGCAGTACGCCCGCTTAAAGTTGTGGACCCAGGCGCTGAAGTGGACACTATTAAAATGATTGTACAATGCAAGTGCAACAATATCTACATTTGGATAGGAATAGTGCTGGGCTTGAAAGGACCCATCATTATTATTCTGATGATATTTGCAACTCTTAATCGCCAGATCAAACGAAAACATTTCTCTCACACTAAAAAAGTAAACATGCTTGTGTACAGTCTGACAATTTTCTGTGGAGCAGGTTTCCCGTTGTTTTTTATCTTGCTTGAGCTAAGTGATTCTGTGTATGTTTCGTTGATCTTTTGTTTTATATTGTTAGCGTCTGTCATTGTGTGTTGTGTGTTGCTCTTTATACCACCGCTCCGTCACCTTGACGATCAAGCCGTCAAAGACACCACAACCACTAGATCTACTTTCTCTAAACTTAGCTTTAAAAGAACAATCATCAACTCTCCTCATTAAAAACACTATTTTGCTGCTGATCACTCTTTTTTTTAACTCATGTATAGCAATTTTACCACAATAAATCAGTTTAATTTTACCACAGACAAAATTGTAGTGACCTTTGCATTGTACCTTGTACCTAGAACGAACTAATCCACCACATGGTCATATACCGGCCTTGCCTCTACTTACTTTTTCCAGGGCTCTACAGAAGCTACACATTGAGCTAGGTAAGGTATTCCAATATAAGTGCATGGGCTTGCCACCTCTACTAATTTAGTTCTTATTTAAAATAATCAATGGTTTGGACTGCATTAGTTTTAAAGACTTCTTCAAACAGAACCAGGGTAACCTCAGATCCAACTCTCACAATCTTTTTATTCCTCAATCAAGTATCAATGCCTTCAGATACTCCTACTTTGTTAATGCCACCCATGTTATGGAATAAGTTACCAATTTCAGTTGTACAATCACAAGGACCTAGCTTTAAACAAAATTTATTAAGTCATTTGTCATTAGGTTCTTTTAATTACAGTACTTAAAACTTCTCTTAATTATTTTCGTTTGTTTCGTTCGTTGTGTGTGTGTATATGTTATGGGAAGCACCTAGATAGGACTACCTTTTGTGTAACCCTTTCCATGCATGTACGTATACATGCATGGATAAAATATTTCAATTAAAAAAAATTCAATTCAATCTGTCCCTCCCGCTAAGCTTTTGCTGGATCGATACGTACATATACAATGCATATAAAATGACTTGCTTCATTTTCTATCAACGTCAGATATGGCGGAAGGAGGTATCTCAAAGTCTGAGCTCGTATGCAGAGACCCCCCGTGCAGAACCCAATCAGAGAGTGACACTCCTAACCCGAACCCCACCTCGAGACCAGCAATGGCTAGGTTGTCTTCGTACACATTTAGTCACGAGAAGAAGCTCTTTCAAGGTCGCAACACGAAGAAGCAGTGGATGTTTGCAGTCAAAAAGACGAGGGCTCTGGTTGACCCCTGGGGGGAGATGGGGATAGATAGTCTCCCGGAGCAAGTGGTGACTAGGCACATGTACAACCCTCGCACTAGGAAATGGAAGAGCGACGAGATTGTTGTCAAAATGCAAACAGAGGTGAGTTAGTTCATAGGATCAGTGTTGATACTTTAGGTTTGGTACGCCCAAATAGCAATGCGGATTCACTGTAAAATAGATAATTGATTGACTTGTGCTATGTGCTATTTGCAGTCTTTTGCTCATGGTGCAATGAGAGAGTGCTTCAGAATGTGAGTTCAGTGTGACTTCATACACACTGTTACTGCTATCCACACTGTATAATTATACTGTACTGCTATCCACACTGTACTGTACTGCTATACTGCCCCCCCCCCCCCGCACAAGCAACAGCAAGTGGGCCATAATTTTACAAAACCACACGTACACAATAGGAAGAAGCTGTCTAAATTCTCCCAGCATCCAGATTGGCTGAATGCGTCTAACTATGTCGCCAAACGCTACATGAAGGAGGCTTCCAGGGAAACGTATTTTGAGGATGTCAAGTTACAGATGGACTCAAAGTTGTGGGGAGAGGAGTACAACAAACTGGAGGTGGTACCCAAGAAGGTACACTGAGTAATTACATACGGACACATCTCAATGCACAAGTATCATGCATACTCAAGTCACTTGGTCGTTCATCCGGCTATAATAATTTATGCATGCACTGAGTTATGTGGGTCGAAGGCATGCAGTCAAGTTTTACTCATGTGTGTGTGGGATCCAGTTGTTGATTCTTCGCCTCTGAAGTCACAGTCATTAGGTAGCGCACTCATGCATATTTAATGGGAGTTTTAAATACCACCATTGGCATTATAATTATATCACTGTGTTGACATTACTGTTATGAAAGTTATAAATACCATTCGTATTCACCCTACATTTTAAGGTGCCACTATAATAGGTAATGACTTTCATACACAATTAAAACTTATAATTATGTTGCCATGTATAATAAATTATGGGCCATGTCCATGGCCGACTTGATATTCTTCTGTGGTAAACACATTCTTCTGTGGTAGTCAAGCCAGTCAAACGGCATTGCTGTGTACCCTGTGGTTATGATAAAAGCATTGCAGACTGTGCATTATCATAATTATTGTGAACCTTAATAGTCTTGGGAAAACGCATAATACAGAGGTTTTCAGGTGGGTTGAGGGAATTTAAAGTTACTCATGCATAAGTTGAAGCCATCATAATAATTAAAGTACTGTTGGATGTACCTACAGCACAGTACAGCAGCAGTAACTTATGCACGAGTAACTTTACACTCTCTGCATATTCCCTCAACCTACTGGAGTTTGCAGAATCTTTGCAATAATAAAAGCATTGCAGACTGTCCATTATCATAATAATTGTGAAACCTAATAGTCTTGGGAAAACGCATAATACAGATAGGTAGGCTGGGGGAATAATTGTGTGGAGAGTGTAAAGTTACTCGTGTGCATAAGTTATAATGAAATTACTGCTGTACGTTGCTGTAGGTACAACATCCAACAGTAATTTAATTATAACTATGGAACTTTACACCCCTCAACCTACACCTGAAAACCCTGTAACAAGTGTTATTCACGTAGATACCAGATGTTATCATAGACATTTTCCACATTGTTACGCTCCCATGTGGTAACATTGTACTAATTACATGCAATTTGGTGTAATTCAACAAATCAATGTTACAGCTGCGGTTTTATCTCTGTTATCTGTTCCAGGTGGACTTTTTTCAGACGTACATTATAGAATTCAAAGGTCAAGAAGGCAGTCCACTGCACGGGGTGGAACATTTCATCGAGGGTGGCTATGTCAAGTACAACTCTAACTCTGGGTTTGTGTCTGACCTCAATCGCCTCACTCCGCAGACGTTCAGTCACTTCACGTTTGAGAGGTCCGACCACCAACTGATTGTAGTGGACATTCAAGGTTAGGTAATGGGGTGGAGGGGGAGGGGATTGTAGTGGACAATCAAGGTTAGGTAATGGGGTGAAGGGGGAGGGGGGTTGTGCCTGTATACTGTCAGTGTGGGTTAATTTGGCCGTGGTGTGTGTGTGTGTGTGATCATGCTGATACAGAGAGGGGTTTCAGGTTGGTTGACAGCAGTTAGAAAAGTAAAGTGCAGCCATGAAGCCATGACCATCTCATTCACACACATCAAGCATAATTTGTGTTTACTTCAATGCAATTAGTGGTCATGGCCAACCGGCCTGAAATTCTCTGTGCTTTTAGGTGCTCTAGGATGCAGTGATGTGTCATTAACATAATATTAATTTTTTTATCATGAATAATGTTGACCTTCTTGGAATTATTACTACCTACTATAATGTGTGGCTTCCTTTGACATCACTTCTGGTGAAGTTGTGTCTGTGTTGCCTCCTAATTATCTCTCCTTTGTGGGTTGATTTCCTGGTGAGCATGTGGTGATAGCAAGAGTTCATTAGGAACTGTTGGTGATAGATAACATTCTTGGAATGATGGAATGATGTTGCTTGAAAGCAGGCAACTGTGTGCATAGCATTAATTTACTAAATCAGTGTTTGCCTTTAGAAGTACGTGTTGCACTCCTCTTAGACTTAGACTTAGTCGTCTATCTAGGTCTAGTTTTGGTACTAATACGAGCTCTAAAATCTCTCAATGCATATGCAATGCGTCTGTAAAGGCAAGTTTTGGTTTTCAGCAAAAATTAATGTTGGGCGCACGGTCGTTGTCGGACCTCTTCTGTCTTGAAACATTGCCAGGACAAATTTTCCTTTAACTCTCAAACAGGTCACACTACAGCCTAATTTGCTTGATCACCCTTTTATGTACGATAGACATGCAAATCGTGTTCACATCTCTCCCCACCTTTATCATCATGCCCCTGTTCGCCCTTCTTCCCTGTTTACCGTGTCTCAACACCTTTAACCACATATCCATGTGTTCACCCTCTCTCTCTACATCACCCTCAACCACACATCCCTGTTTATTCTCTCTCCACACCCTTAACAGCATACCCCTGTTCACCTCTCCACACTAACCACATACTCCTTAACAGCATACTCCTGTTCACCCTCTCCACACTATTAACCACACACTCCTATTCACTTTAACAACATACCCCTGTTCACCCTCTCCACACTATTAACCACATACTCCTGTTCACCCTCTCTCCACACACACCGTTAACAGCATACCCCTACCCCTGTTGTCCATTTGCAGGTGTGGGTGACTTATACACTGACCCTCAGATGCACACAGTGGACCAGAAGGACTATGGAGAAGCCAACCTTGGAGTGAGGGGAATGGCTCTCTTCTTCTCCTCCCATGTCTGCAGCCCTCTCTGTCAGGCACTAGGTGAGTGGCCCCAGAGGACGTCCGACATGCGTGCGCGAATCACTACAAGTGCTAGTGCATTTGGCCTGGGCATATCACGTGACCCACATGACCACAATGCACTGAACTTATAGTGATTCGTGCACGCATGTCGGACCTCCTCTGGAGTGGCCCTGTATGTGTGGCACTCATATATACTAAGACCAGTTGGTATAATTTTATTAAGAGTACTCATTGGCATTATATGTCTGCTAGCTGGAGATATTATGTATTTTGCTGTCAAGCTGCAGTGTGTTTTTGGCATAATTATAAGAAAGTGTATAATTTTCTGAGAATGTTTTCTGGAAGCCTTTATGTTTGGGTGTGTATGTTGGACTTACCAACTTATTCTTTTGATGTGGTGAGAAACACTAATAGTGAGAATGAGTCAATGATCTGTTTGTGTTTGTGCTCTTAATTGTAGGTATTTCTCAGAAATAATGACAATAGAAACATAATACCTTTGCATACACATGACAGTATGCACATTGAATGAGTCAATGGTCTGTTTGTGTTTGTGCTCTAATTATAGGTATTTCTCAGAAATAGAAACATAATACCTTTGCATACACATGACAGTAGCACATTGTCTTAATTCCCTCTTTAATCAATCTGTACAGGATTGACTCAATTTGACTTAAATGTCAAAGAAATGGACAACTTGCGCTCCAAACGATGGAATTTCTCGACCCCTGCCACCAAAATCGTTGACAGAGAAGTGCCTGATTCTGAGGCCAAGACAAAAGAAGGCCACCTACCAAGAGAAACGGTTGAGGAGGCCTTCCATAGACTAAGTGTGAGTATTAACGTTGAAAATCTCAAGAATACGAAAACGAAAACTACAGAAATGGCCCCCGAGAGTCCCCTACCGTTAGACAGTCCATTGGATAGCCCTCTAGTGACCGGTACACTTCTGTCTACCGTGGAACCACACCCACTAATGATTACCCTCCCTTCCGCAAGAATACAAGAGATACGAGGTGGAGAGAGTTTTCCCATGAGGGTGCGTGTGTGTTGTTCATTTTAATTGTTAGGGTAATTACATGTAGTCTCAGTCTCAAGTGTTTTCGAGATGTTATTCATTACCTACACTTGCGGTGGGAGTTTGTTTGTGTAAGTACCTGCTATCATAGTAGTACATATATAGTTACCACCTACGAATTATTGTTTTCGCCATACTTCTGCTCCGACCCCCTCCCCCGCACTACACACACACACACACACACACACACACACTACTACACACACACACACACTTAACAGTCCCGGAGTGACAGTCAATGCAGCAATGATTCCATCGACTACGACAGCTGCCTAATCAACGACCTTGAAACATATCCCATTAGTCAAGAGGAGGCCGTATTTGAGGGCCGCTCAAAAGAGGAGTCTGGAGCGGAGAATATTCTTCACTCATCGAGTGCCGAGGGAGAGAGGACTCGTCTAAGAGAGGAGGGGGCCGTATCGTCAACGGAGACAGATGCTCTAAAGATCCTTGGAATTGTAAGTTGTATGTGTACACACTATAATTTTATGTGACTTCTAAAATTAATGATTCCGTACCACTTAGCGGTATGTTGATTGACCAACACCAGCCAGCTTTAACTGCTGTGATAAATCACTCACTGTTTCCTGGTCATCTTGAGCAAGATACCTGAACTTCTGGGCTGCCTGGGTGTAGATTGTGTAATTAAAGTAAACTTGCACTCAGTAGCCTTTAGGTATAGGCCTTAGGTAGGCCTGATGTACTAGCCCAATCCATTTTAATTGCATGGGGAGAAAATTGAAGATGGATGAATACTATACAAGCACCCCAACACCTCCTTGAAAAAATAGAAAGTTAATTTACCTATTCCTCTAAATGTGCTTTGCTTTCAGATACATCTCGATCTGGCCAGGTTGCATGAGTCCGGTCGTTTTGTTTCTGATCTATCACCAGTCGACCAGAATGCTGTCCAGTTTCACCTGGAGAGAGCAGCAAAGTGTGGCAATGTCGTAGCTCTGTACACACTGGCACACATCCACCTCCAGCACCCACACCAAGAGTTTCAGGACATCTCAGTCGAGGTGAGAATGGGGACGGTTTCGTTATGGGTAATGATATGCATGAGGTGAAAATGGAGGTTTGTAAATAGCCCCTAGGCTATGCATCAAGGTATAAGCCCCTGGTCTGGCATTCAATTTACTTGCTTTCAAAATTCATCAGATTCATTCTCGGAAGAAGTCTAGAGTAGGCCCTGATAAATTATGTTTTTTTCACCCGTCACTCTATTCTTTAATTCTTGAATAATGATATTATTCTCAGAAAAAAATCCGTCTGATTCCCAAAAAATGTGCATAGACGAAATTAAGACGTAGACATAAGCACAGCACACAACTAGTAATAGATTTTCAGTGTTATCTTGCTGACTTGAACTGCGCACATGATCCACTTTAGCATTTTGAAAACGTCATTATGCAAAACTTAATGTAATGATCTTTACCAAAAATGGACATTGATGCCTATTATTCTCAATCATTCTTTAGACATCGAGCATAATTTATCAGGGCCTAGTCTAGAGCCTTTCCCTCGACCCCTAGCTCCCATAATTTCTTACCCCGACCCTGTACCAAAGTATCATCCTAGCTATGCTATTTGTATGTTTGAATTTCTATGAGTGTTTAGTGTTGTGCACTACATTACTATTTATTATATGCAGGCTACTCCTGAGAATGAAGCTGTCGGGATGGAGCATCTACTGGCAGCTGCCAAGAGAAATCTCAAACCGGCCATGTTTGAGTTGGCAAAGGCTCTGGACACGGGTCTCTATGCAAGGTATAGCCATCGCATTCAACTAGTGATAACGCGTATAATCGTATGATGTGCTATTAGTGACTGGAGAGTGTACAGCAATTAATTAATCACGTATCACATCGCAGCCGAAAATGTTAATAAAAAACCTGCGAAGAATTTCGTCATTCACGATTAGTATGGTTACTCGTGCAATTTGCACTCTTAACCATACTATATTATACTAATCGTATGATGTATTATTATAGTGCACTGGAATTTGTACGGTGCAGCAGTGCAATTAATAAACGTATCAATAATTGCACGTCGTCAAGGGAGTAATTGCACGGGGGCTTGTTTTTGAATAACGACCACAGCCAAAAAAATCTGTGATTACAAATTATAGTATGGTTACTCGTGCAATAAGCAATCCTACAGCCCAAGCGAGTTGCCTGCATGTATATTGCATACAATACTCGGTCTCATGCTATAACTAGAGCACTGAAGTCCTGACCCTCGGCTGTTGACATGAATAAATAGATCTATAACCAGAAAAGTGTTCAGTTATACAACATTTAAACAATAATAGACCGGTAAAGGATCATTTCAGCAGCAAATAATTATGCAGATCTACCTCGAATAAAGGTCGTGTGTAGAGCTAGCCAACGTGCAAGTTAGCTTCTTAGCTTCTTAGCTTTTGCTCGTTTTTATACGACAACGAAGTTTAACAAAATCTGTCACTATTAAAACTAATAATGTGTTGTGTGGAGGCTATCCATGCTGTAAACGCAGTGCTATGGCAGCCAGGTGAGCAGGCTCAGATGTCACAAACAGACAGACAAACCAACAGACTACTATACTCGTGGCCGCCCACGTGCACCTCGGGTAATTATGTTTGTATCACGACGACCCTTACCAAATTACGCCTTGAGTCTATATGTGACAGTGTAATAAAGTTTCACAGAAACCGGGCGACGACTCAATTAATAAATATAACAGTGAAGTTAATGACTTTTGTACACACGTTTACCTTGACAACATGATAATAATTATTATATAGTGTACTTCCTAGTTGCTCAAATACGCTTAATATCTGTGTTCAACTTTCCCTGCAGAGATCCAAACTGGTCTGAAGCGGCACTTTGGTATCACAAAGTCCTCGAGTACGAATTAGCCTCTGACAGTGAGGCAGAATCAATGTCTACAGTAGACCCAGACTATCTCGTTCAAGCGCGTCTCGCGGGGTTGTACCGAACGGGAGGAAATGGTCTAACAAAGCACTCCCAGAAATCAGGTGATCTCTACACAGAGGCAGCAGAGGCAGCTATGAGTGCTATGAAAGGAAAACTGTCCACCAAGTATTTTATGTTAGCTGAAGAAGCTTGGGGAGAAATGGACAATGATTAACACTTTTTACACTCCTTTTGGTTTAATAACATTTATGCCTCGAGGCTACGGTAAACCTGACTGTGTGTGTGTGTGTGTTCCAGCTGTAACTGCTCGACAGTTGCAATGCACTAAAAAATAACAGCTTCTATAGTGAACGGTTGACACTCGAATAGGGGGAGAGAGCCAACCTGGCTGTAGGCACTACACTGGTCCGAGGGGATCATCGTTCCTGCTGTAGCATATATAGCCATAGGCATTGACTCCCCGTCTGTCTGAAACTATTCCCATAATTATAGCCCCTTTCTTTTCAGCCGTGTGTATATCTGGCATGATCCCAACCATTATTATAATTGTGTGCATTTTTGGTATAATTATCCTTAACAACAATCATGGTCAATCGTTCTCACTTTTTGCACCAATGTAAATTTAATAGCTATAGATCTGTTTGGTGCCTCCACCGACCTGTGGTGCTTTCATTTAAGAATGCATTCATGGTTTTGTTTGATTGACTGATTGAATGAAGTAGCACATAGTATGTACGTGATCTACACCATGCGTCTAGCTTACTAGCTGTACTAGCTATAATATAACTCCATAAATCTACGGATCAGTGTCTGTAAGCGCTAATCCCTTCAGCCCAGAAAAGTTTATCCCAGCTAGTTTCCATGGCTCCTGCAGCGCCCTCTAGCACAGAACAACACTCACTGCTTGAAACACACCTGCCAAAATTCAAAGCGCATGATTCCTTGAAGGCTAGATATAACTTCCATGAGCCTCTGTTGCAATGACAGCCCCTTCACTTCTCCACACATGATGAGTAACGAGACCAGAATAGATCTAGTCAAATCCATGGTCATTCAATTCAGCAGTGTAATATTTGTTTCAGTGCGCACCTCTATATATACGACTATGGGAGTGCTCGGCTCATATAAATGCAGCCAGGCACGCATCAGGTAATCCCTCTGCATGCCGACCATTAACCAGATTTCATTAATTGTGCTTTTTATATGGCTACTCCCTACGTGTAGAATATTCCACCCAATTAAGTTATACTTGATACCGCTTACTCACTCAATCTGTTGAGTAGCCATTACCCAAATATTCACATCCAATTATAATTACGCCATGGCTATACTTGCTCCGCTCTATATTTATAGGCTCTGCATAGGAATATTCACATCTAATTACATAGTTGCGCTAAAAGCATTGTAAAAGCATTATGTCATAGGTAATATCGTAGTGTTTACCCTATACCAAGTACCGTAACAGTTCGCACCACTTAGACATTTCAAGTACTCATTATAGCGCATATTTTTGATTTCGTGGAATGGCCTCAAAAAGCATTTTTGTGAGTTAACTGCGTACCGGAAGCCGCGGCTTTAACCTTTGCACGTTATAGCAGAGAACAATTTTCGTGGAATAATTTTCGTGTAGGATGCTAACCCACGAATAGAGTGAAAATTAAGTCCCTCAAAAATGTTGCACTATACTATACGGTAAATCATTTGTTTTGTGTCTCAGAAATATGTATGCGAGCATAAAATCATGCATGCGTTCCAGCCAATTGAAAACGTTTTGCAATTTTATTTGTGCATTATAAACACAATTTCAATGGGGATTGTACAGGCCTCAAGTATAAGTGTGCAATACATATACAATAATAATTAATTATAACCGCTTGCATAATTAAATAGCACCATTAATTTCTAGCACTACGATACTAAGTGCTATACTAATGATGATAGTAGGCCGTAATAAATTATGCTTTTTTCACCCATTATTCTATTCTTTAATTCTTGAAAAATGTACCTATTATTCTCATAAAAATCCAATTATTCTCTGATTATCCCAAAAAATTTGATATAACAAAATTAAGACGTAGAAATAAACACAACACACGTACACAACTGACTCAAGACATAATTAATATATCATGTTATCTCGCTGAATTGAACTGATCCATAATTACGTATTCCTAAAAGGGCGGCTGATTCGACTAAAATTAATATTAATATTCACCTTCAGCCATTTTTTGCCATAAAAACATCGTCATGCAAAACTTAATGTAATGATCTTTACCAAAAATGGACATTGATGCCCAATTGTTCTTTAGATATCTATTATGCTAAAATTATTCCGAGTATAATTTATCAGGGCCTAGATTATAGAGGGTTGAAAATAATTCATTTTTTTGCAGAGCTTCTGCAAAGCCACCACCACCAGTCCACCCACGCTATTATCTTGTATTTATATAGTTACCAGTAAATTAATCATCATCATGAATTCATCAACTCAAAAACACAAAACATAAAACTCCTTTATAATCATTTGGGAAGGGGAAAAGTGACAGATACAATAGTGTTCAGTTAGTTGGGAAAATAGCAGCAGTGGCAATGCCACAGTTGTTGTTTTTGTTTCTGGACATCATCATGTATCCATCGATCCCCCAAGATGATCCTGAGCGAAAATAGTATCAAATACTACTAATATCTTTTATATACACACATTATATTATCATGATCGCATTAATAATTTTTGCTGCATCAAAGAGTGGGTAATGATTGACCCATGATTATTGTTAAAAAGTTCAAATCCTAAAATTAATGGCTGCATCAGCAGAGCCTTGCAGCTCTCTTCTCACTCTTGCAGCTACCAATAGCTAGCATTCTAGTGCAGAGCTAACTACTAAGTAGAGTAGCAACACTCAGTGAACAAGTTTTGCTACGCACTCTTCTGAAAAGGCTACAATGGCATTCCAAGTAAGAAAAACTAGGCATAACTCGAGAACGAAGAATTATTTTACAAATCCAATGACTAGAAGCCTATAGAAACTCTTAGTTGCACTTCATTGATTCCTGAGCAGCTGTAGCAGTCTACACAAACACACAGACAGACAAACACACTACCGTATACCTCGCTTGCACATGCGCACCGAGGCATAATAACATATTTAATTATAATGACATCCAGTGGGGCAGAGGTGAACCTTCCCCCAAAATGTTGTAGAATATGACATCATCACATTAGTACTGTCTGTGATGTGCAATATGTAACTGTGGTGCACTAGCATGTAATAGGGGGTGTGGGAGTGGTCAAACATTTTGCGGCATGAAACCTCCCCCCTCCCTCCCATTTTAAAATCCTGAGGGAAGCTGTATACTTTTACTTCATGCTTTGTCACTCACCCCAGCTGTTCTTTATGAGCCAGTAGTCATCTCCATTCTCTGTCCCATACCCAACCAGTAGCACAGCATGATCCAGCTTGACAGATGAGCAAGAGGGCTCGTAATAAATTCCACTCGAATACATTTGGAACGATAAATGACTTGCATCGATACCAACTGCAATCGGTTGCTTCACTAGAGCAGCAGCAAGAGCCATTTCGTCTCCTTTAGGCATCACTTGACTACCTCCCTTGATGACCACACATGGTCTGACTTCATTGCTTTTACACGTATGATTGCCATTCATAGGGTAGTCAGGCTCACAAGCTAGTCCTCCCATTTTAGCAATGCAATCGAATCCCATAACACTGAATACACTGCCATCGCAACTGCCATTTAAACAACAATCAATGTACTCCTCTACACTGGGCATCTTAAGTTGTCCAGTCTCCACAAAACCAAAGGAAGCGACAGAATCCACCGTAGCAAAAGCTGCAGTTGTTCCACATTGACCCTGATTCTCTACTGGTGTGACTCCTCCTTTATTCCTCCAGTTTACAGAGGGAGGGAGAGGTCCAATTCCATGGAAGTTGGCGGGTGAAGTGTCTGGGGATACCATTATCTTACTTCCTCCAGTACGATCCTTTGGTGTCTGCAGTTTAATAGTCTTTTGACACATGCACAGCACACAATTACATGTAGCTAAATCATTATTTATGATTATAACGACAGTAGAATTGATATTTAATTGCATATGTATAGCTTCACGTCACATGGGGCCGATATGTAATTCATGCATTAGTACAGTCTTTAATTGCATGAGCTTACCAAATGTGTAAACTCATTCAGAGCCAACTTGTAGGAGAGACCAAGGGAATTCTGGTGGAATACAAACTCAGCATTTTCTTTCCACACAGGCCAAAGTTTATCTGGTTTTTCAAGCTGTAGATCTATATTGTACTCAGCTATCCACTTCTCAAACAGAGCATATTCCACCTCGGCATATGCACTGGTACAGGCTAGTAGCACCAGCACTGCAATGAAAACAGAAAGACTTGCCATGTTTACGAGCTCAGCTGTGGACCACGCCTATCTTTTGTAGAGACATGTGACACACATTAGATTTTATGAGTCATAATGACTCACTCATAATTATATCAAAACAAGATGATCGTTTTGTGAGCGGTGTGTGTTTTCAGGCTATAGCGCTATCTACTACTTCTAGGGATCATCACAGTAATGGGACTATCAGTAGACTATAAAACAAGTGAAGAAGCATCAAGAGTGACTAGTGAATTGTTCAGTGAGATTGTCACTGGCACCACAGAAAGTTTGAATAACTCAATTGATGGAAACATGACAGTGGGAGATGTACGGGTATGTATGAATATGGATATAGATGGCCATGACTTTATATGTGGCCAATATGCCCATACCATCTCTGGTATATTTGCCTGGTCTGCACTTCTAATGGCCTGTTTTCAGGTGAGCAGTGTGTGTGACTTTTATATTTCACCATACATTTGATGGTACGTACATAATTATGGATGCCACTGACAAATTATTATCAGGGTTGGAATTAGGGTTAGCAAAAAGTGTGTCCATGTCCAGTGTAATTGCCAGTTGATTCAAATAATGAAGTGATTCATAGTGCTTTTATTATACTATACCAAGTGCACCCCAGACTATAACCTGTTATCTTCAATAAAACTCCTTTTCAGCCGCTCATTTGATACCCGTCACTATAATTTCTTCCCACAGATATTCCAGCACCTTCGTTACTACTCAGTACCCGAGCAGCAGCTTTGGATTGTGCGTATTCTCTTCATAGTTCCTATCTACGGTTTCTGCTCTTGGCTGGGTCTATTGCTACCCTCTTACGCCATATATTTTGATGTCGTGCGGAGTTGCTATGAAGCTTTTGTGATCTACAGCTTCTTGAGTTTGTGTTTGGCCTACCTGGGTGGGGAGACTGCTATTTTGTCTCAAATGAATGGAAAATCAATAAAGTGAGTTGGCTCAGAGTAAGCTGGTAGATTATGCTTCCAACTTGTACACGTGACTGTTATTATTAGAACCATACACATAGCTGTTTGTGTAACGTATAATGTATATAGCATCTTGTATTCACATCATTTTAACACCTAGTTAACGACCCCCCCCCCCCCACACACACACACACACACACACACACATACACTCTGTAGGAGAAGCTTTTGGGCAGGGACATGTTGCTGCCCTAAAATGAGCTACTCGATCTGGGTGCTACGGTTTAGCAAACAGGTAAGCACCATCTCAAAGGAATCCTTCCAAAGTACAATGTCTCACTATCTGTATCTACTACATGTACAGGCAACCCTTCAGTTCTGCCTGGTGAAGCCGTTGGTGGCGCTCATCACTATAATACTGGAGTTGACCAAAGTGCTCCACGAGGGAGACCTCAGGTGAGGGCCAGGTGTACTGTTGTTGTTGTTGTTGGTGGTGGTAAATGTACAGCCTTGTAGCGTCTGGTAACTACATGTACGTCTTGTTATTATACACCTATCTATGTTAATGTGCTCTTTTGTTTATCCTGTTATGTGCTATACACGTATGTGGATGTATCAGTTTAGTCAGCTGTTTTGTGTATGCCCCAATTAATGAGATCTTCCTGTACTTTCGTCTCTTAAACCTTACAATTCTGATTGTTAATGTATCACACTGTTGTGATACCGCTTCACCTCCCACACACATATGTGCGCATACACAGTCCCAGGTATGGTTACGTCTACTGCACACTGGCCTACAATGTCTCTGTGAGTCTTGCCCTCTACGGTCTAGTCATATTCTATTCTTCGACTCGAGAGCTCCTCTCTCCATTTAACCCTGTCCTAAAGTTCCTCACAGTCAAAGCCATTGTCTTCATGTCATTTTGGCAAGGTATATATGTTAAACTGAAAGAGCCACCATTAGCTTATGTAGCTATTTAGATGTATGTTGTTAGATGTAACGGTTAAAGTTGTGGTGGAATAAGACACACACACATACCGTACATGTACACAACTACAGAGTATCTTTTCTGAAAAACAGTACATAACATCTTCATCTTTTTTTTTTTTGTGCAGGTCTCTTACTCAGCATATTTCACTGGACAGGCCTGATCCACACTTCTGGACTTGCCTCGGCGTACCAAAACTTCATTATCACTATCGAAATGTTCTTTGCTGCAATCCTCCTTCACTTTGCCTTCTCCTACTTACCTTATATGCAGCTTCGTAAAGACAATCAAGGCAGGGGCGTCCCCATGAAGAATATTACAAGCAACTTCAAACAAACCTTGAACCCAAACGACGTTGTGGACGATGCTATACACAACTTCTCTCGTGTCTACCAAACATACGCCCAGCAAGGGGACATGAGTGAAGAGGAAATGGACAGTCGAGGGACAACGACAAGTTTCGAGAAATTCTCGAATTCGGACGAGGATCGTACTCCTAAAAAGAGTCCCAGTTGGAAAGATAAAGTTAGGTCCGCCACTGCAAGGGCACCTGCTAAAGGGTTCGAGAGAGTCACTCTATTGGTGGAGTCGGATGAAGAGGAGATCCTGTAATCACTGTTTCTTAATGGCACAGACTTTCAGTAATTTGTCACTTGTGAACTTTTAACTACGAGCATTGTTATCTTGATCTATTATTACTCTGTTAGTCTAGACGTATTGTGATCCGATGCTGTGTTTTTGTTTAGTTGATCTTTACCCCTTATACGTACATCACTTCATTGTTACTTTGTTAAAAAAATTAATTGAGTTATTTTCCAACTAGCGCAAATGAATATTAAGGACACATTACAAACATGATGCCATGATCCTATGTAATTATTATGTAGACACGATACACAAACTATAATTATGCACACAACAGTCACTAATGGTCTGAATGAATTTTCTTCCAGCCTGTAAACAAAGAAGATTACGTATAAGACAACCTGCACCATCACAAATCCACTGACCTTCAGATTGGTATTTTCGCAGTGCTGTCATGTAAGCTATTGCGTGGTCTCTACATCTTTGAGGATGGTTCACCCCCTCTTTCCTCTGACAGTTCTTCACTCTCTCCCGGAGTATCTTCACAGTTTCAAGATCAATTGCTCTGAGGGGAGAGAGAAAGAAGGTGTGTATGTGCATCCTTAACACCATAATTGACACACCTGTCTCTAACCCATTGGTGCTTGGCTTTCGTGAACGCAACCATGTCCTCACGGTCCACGTCCTTGAGATCTGTCACCCTCTCATATTCTCTGGGCCAGTTGTTGGACATGTCGACTTCCGGTTCCTATAAGGAAGGGTGGGTAATAAATGGAAAAGTGATGGTGACACTCATAGTGCAGTGTACTGGTGGCTAGGCCTTGGCAGTTAAACTTACCTTACCAGGGGATTCCAGAGACAAGATATATATAATCGAGTAGAAGGCAAGGAAAGCTGTAGAACAGTCTTTGGTACTTGGTACAGTCTAGTATGAAGGCTAGTGTTGTTAGGGAAAGGTCAAAGGTTATAGAATAAGATGGGCGGGGCTGGTGGGGATTTCCCTTTCAGATACTTAATTAAAGCCCTGCCATGCCTATTATATTAGCCTCAAGACCTATAGTACCTCTGGCTGAGTGCAGTGTACGTGTAGACACAACAACTCAACAGAGGCACTAAATTATCATGAACTTGATATTATTTTGCTCGATATATCTATGGGTTCCTACCGGCCTGGTAGACTAGGTAGTAGCCTCGAATCCAGGCCGTATTTTAATCGGCCTGGTCTCGAGGCTAGCTTAACTAGATAGAGGCAGGGCCATTAAAATTTCACAATCGAAAATTCATTCAAGTCTCCTTTGAATACAAAAATTACCCCCTATACAGTATTTACAGTTACTATTATATACATCAAGAAACACGAGATTATAATACGACCACAACAATCACAAATGTCACCACCATCAACAAGATTAGTACAATATAGCTATATGAGTCCATATTCCATCCACCTTGGCATTCATTCATCAGGGGCTGGTTTGGCATAATTATTGAGCCCTGCATTGGTCATCAGGATCCATCTCTGATTCCCATTGGTCCCTGGGATCGTCAAAATCTTCTGGTACCCATTGGTTCCTGGGATTGTCCAAATCTTCTGGTTCCCATTGGTCCCTGGGATCATCAAAATCTTCTGGGTCCCATTGGTCCCTGGGATCGTCCAAATCTTCTGCTTTATCATAATCTTCAGCATCGTCATACACATCTTTATTGTATCCAACACGTTCAGAGCGAGCATTGATACCTCCAGTTAGACCAAGACGTTCAAGTTCAGATCGGCACTGTACAATTGGCTCGGGGAAATCGTTTGGATTAGGAGGTGAAAACAGTGTCCTTTGTGTGTAGTTAACTTCATTCAATACGACTTTAGAATTCACAACTTCAGGGTGAACCTGTAACATTTGTAACAATTCAGCATGACACAACCACACACTATATATACACACAGGTCAGCTTTAATTACCGTATACCTCTTGTGACTAACTAGCTCCTGAGGCATAAACATAAACATAAATGCACAATCATTCACAATGTCATAACTGTAAATTTACCTTGTCTTCTTGTTGCTCCAGTTTCTTCAACAAAGATTCGTTTTTCTTGACTGCCTGAACATGTTTGCTCTGGAGATCCTCAATATCGCGTGTAAGTTCATCAATGACTTGTTGAGACTGGCGTTGATGTTCATCCATAACTCTTTGATGCTCATCGATAACTTGTTGAGATTGGTGTTGATGTTCATTCAAATCTGACCTGAGTTTTGCATTTTCCTGGCGCATCATTATCTCAGAAGCTGTTGGCCTAATTTGAGGGTTGTTTTGAAGGCATTGTGAGGCCAACTGCAGCAGTGGATGATCCTTCCCAACTTCTGTGATGGCAGCTTGGAAACTATCTTCACGTCGCTCAATCTCCGTACGTACTTTCGTTGTCTCTGATGGAATATCGAAATAAGTTGGATACAGTGGCTCAGGAAATTCTTGTGTGGTAGTGAACAGAATGAGGTGGCCCATGGAGAAGCAGTCGATTTCTTTGCCATATTGGGCTGACATCGGACCACCATCTCTGGCTTCTGGTGGCATGTAGTTGGCATTTCCAGGACCTTTTGTCATTGTTGCTTGGTGTCGGCCAGGCTTTAACTCAATCAAACGTGCCATACCCAGGTCAGCTATTTTAGCAGTGAGAGATTGACTCAATAAAATGTTGCGAGCCGTCAGATCACGATGAACAATATCCAGGCTATGCAAATGTACTAAGCCTTTGGAGACATCCAACAAGATACACAGCTTTATTGAAAGCGGTATGACTTCGTTTTTTCTTGTCTCGGATTGAAGAAACTCGTGTAAGCAGGTTTTGAGCAGCTCCATAACAATGACTGGGATACTTTCCCCCGGCCTACGATAGCAAATACCCAGAAACCGAACAATGTTAGGATGGCAAACTTCACTCATTAGCGTACATTCGGTCGTGAAGGCTTCTATGAGAGATCTTGGCTGGTATCCATGGCCTCTAGCCCTCTGGTTGGGCAACCTTGAGTTTGCTTCTACTAAAGCTTCATGGAGGATTTTTGCTGCACGGCGTTCTCCGGCCACTTCTACAACTTCTACACTTCCATAAGAGCCTTCTCCAAGTTCCTCACCAGTGAAATGGACACCATCGAGTTCGAAAGCTTTGAGTTGATCTCGAAATGCTGCAGGGACATCTGCCATGTTAGCCAAATCATAGCACCATCATCTGGCCAAATTTGGGCATGCGCACAATACACGATGACAGACACTGCCTCTGATAGTGCGTCCTGGGATCGAGGCTAAACATAATTATAGCCATTAATTTTTACCCCCACCTAGCCTCGATTCCAGGCCGATTAAAATACGTATTTTAATCGGCCTTGAATCGAGGCTAACCCCCACCCTAATAATTGTCTATGGTAATTTTTGTGGGGTAAAATATTATTCGGTCCCATGCAGGCTCCTTCTTTTTTATTTTCTTTGTCACAAAATCAATAAAATACGATGTTATTTGGATGCCATCATTTCCTTCTTTTCTGCCTCCCATCATCTTTAGTTCGTTTATCAGTGAGAGCTTGAAAAAAGTAAACTGGGACGAGGCTAATTTTTTACCCATGAAAAATCACCTGCTATACTGTTACAGTACAAGCACGAGAAAATACAGATGACAATTATTACAAAATCAAAATTATGGTTTTTTTATGAGCCAAAAATTACACCATATGGCGTTCATTACCACAAACATCACAAATGTGGTCGTACCATTAAACACAAGATTATCACAATAATCACAAGTCCATGCTCCATCCACCTTGGTATGCTGCCGAGGCTGGAATTCACCATAGCAGGCTGTATAAAAATCCTTCGACAGGCTCACGTTTTGCGGAGGTTTCACCCACTGCAGCATTAGGCACAGGGACGTCAATGGGAGATGTTTGTTCCTGAGTTGGTGGCCTGGGGCCCACTTTCCATGCATATTCAGCCTGTTTCTTGAACTCAGCGTTATTATATTCACTACAACTCACTGTGGATGCCAGACTATAGAGTTAACTGCGAGTTTGACCATGCTACAAGGTCCAACATCTCCTCGAAGTCGTTCAAGTTCAGATCGGTACTGTACAATTGGGTTGGGGAAATCGTTTGGATCCGGAGGTGAAAACGGTGCATGTCCTAGGTGGGTAGTTAGCTTCTTCGTCAATACCATCTTGTTTGTTCTTCCCTGAACATTAGCAAACACCTGTTGAATTGGAAGGGCTGTTCCTGAGCGGCTGGTCTGTATTCAAAGGGTTGTTGTACAGGAAGGTGTTCCTGTGGATGGTATACTGCTGATCAGAGTGATCTTGGCATCAGTATAGATACTCGTTGGGTTGGATCGAACTCGCAGAATAATTGATAGAATGTGTTCATTCCGTGCATACACAACGAGGTTCTGGTTATGGGAAGCACCTAGATAGGACTACCTTTTGTGTAACCCTTTCCATGCATGTACGTATACATGCATGGATAAAATTATTTCAATTCAATTCAATTCAATGCTATCCTCCAAACCCTGCTGGCCAGCCTCTTCACTATACTACTCCTATTCAGGCTGGACAGAGTGGTCTAAAGAATTGTGTGTGTAAGGAATACAGTACACAATGCGAAGTGAGTAGCTTATTGTTTGTTTCCAATCTGATAATCTATTTGTCCTCTGCCATTACTATTGTTTTGTACTCACTCTTATTCCCTACAGGTCACAATACCTTTAATTGGTTTCATTTTACTACATATGCAACAATGCAGTCCATATAGTGCAGGTGTTTGTTAGTCTCCTCAAGTGTAACCTAGGGGAGTGCTTCAAGGCATCCACTTGTAGAGGAAGAAAAGAGGACTTACTCGATCGTGTACTAGCATTAAGTCTTAGCAAAAAATACACAAGTATTAATTTTGTACTATGATTCTCAAGTAGTGGATAATTATGATTATTGCATGCCCATGCACCCTCTACAGGAATACTGTTACAGGCCCGTAATCGCTGGCCATGCAGTCGGCCTATAGAGTATAGAAGAGAGTATTGTGAGACGGTACACATTATGAGACAGTTTTTTAAAAAAGAATCCTTCAGTTATTCTTTCTGCAATTAATTAATGCACTACCTTCTCTCTAGTCCAATGGACTTTACGCTTGTGTTGACAGAGATACGACAAATAGTTTGTTAAAAAAGAAGAATACGTACAGAATTTCAATTCATGTTACATGTAAAAGGGTGTGAAATAATTTGTAAGCTTAAATTAATTACAGCTTGTAGACCTAGATCACAGTTTTGATCTCTGCTACCCCCGCAAATGACAATTAATCAAGGCTGCACCTGATAATCTGTGCTGGAGTCAAGCTAGCTTAGAGCTGCAAGAACCATGGATTCTCAAAACACGTATGCCTACTTACTGCTAGCTAGCTAGATCTATATACCATGGAGAAGATGATGACTCTTAATATTATCATATACATGTAGATAAAATATTATTTGCTATTTTAAATTATAACTCAGCTCACTTAGATCAACGGTACATAAGACTTAAGTGGTACCTTAGACGAGGCTGTTAGATCTACATGTAGTGTATAACTGTATTTTATTTTGACCTAAATTTTAAGTGAGCTACAAAACACACGATTTTGCTGTTTTCCATTGTTTTTCCAGGCCAAGAGGTGATTTCGCACAGTTGCAAATAAATTCTTTCCCCCCCCTTTCCTCACAGGTCAGTGATGACTGAGGTATGCCTAGCCAATGTTGGTGCTGTCGCAGTTGGTTACCTGGGAGGACTGTTGGGCTTGTCCGTAAGCTATATCTTGCTTAGTGCACAATAACAATATTTACTTTGCACCTAGGTGGTTATTCTGATTGTTCTTGGCTTTATTCAAAGGCGGAAGAAGCTCCATGGATGTCTCTGGGGATTTCCTGGATTAGTCAAGTATGTCAATATACCGTAGAAACTGGATTATTAGCACTTACTCGACTATATATATAAGCGCATCTTTATTTTAATCGCATGCTCAACTGCAGGATTTTTATACTCGAATTGAAGCGCTTTTCTTTAATGAAATTTTAGAATTGATTCATCTATCTATGAGCTAGTTAGCTTGTACAGTGCAGGATAGCTATATATATATATAGCTGGTGATATCCATCTGGAAGGACTCTCTGGGCATGCTGTTACCTTGTCTGATCATGCTGAGAGAATATGAGACATGGATGAGGTCCTTTTATTCAAGTTCCTGGTCAATATAAATGTTTTTATAATATGAACTGTAACATAATAGTATGATATAGATCCAGTTAGGGTTGCCTGCTTTCCTTGCTTGCTCACTTTCTAGCCAGCTATAGCTTGCGAGTCAGCACTCATCACAGAGACATCCGGTTGCTGGGTGGGGCTCGAAATGACTGCATAATAGTCGCATTCTCGAATATAAGCGTATAGAGCTCTGCTATATTGACCCCAAAAGCGCATGCGCTAATAATCCAGTTTCTACCGTACCGCTTCTGAATCAGTATTTCTAATCTAATTTTGTGTGCTTTGCAGACCTATGGATTTCCTCGTGGCTCCTCGATACAGATTTATCTACATCATAATTTTTGGTGTTATGTCCCAATCTCTCTTTACCACGTTTCAAGTTATCAGCACCCCTGCTGGAGTCAATTTCTACTTGGGAATTGTCTACCGCACATGTAAAGCTATAAATCTACTGTCGTAACATATACTTGTCATTTTGGTACTGATATTTCGTTAGTAACTGTTGACTTCTATATACTCATGCAGCTTGTCTTATATGCTTGGTTTGTGGCCACCATGAGAGCCAATATAGTACCCCCTCCCCTGAAACGTATACCTCTTACACTTCCCCCTCCCCCTATGCAGTGATAACTCCTTTGTTGGTGGTACTGATCCTCTCACTCCAATACTTCCCTCTCTTCGCATGCGTGAATGCACCTATTCCTCTCTTGGGTCACATCATCGGACTCATCTACTCCATACTATGGTGCGTCCAGTAAAAATCAATCAATACTCATTCGTCTCCCCTCTTATATACAGGTGTGGTTACATTGTGATGACTTTGGTTGTCAGTTTTTCTGCTAGTATTTGCCAGGACACACCAGCCCTGATTGTGACAGTGAGTTCATGAATCTGTCGATCTGTGGAGACCAAATAATTGTTGTACTCTATGTGTATGTTCTTGTGTGCTTTATTATGATGAGAGCCACTAGAGAGGTGACCTCAATGCAATAACAACTCTTGTCCCATGCAGGTTCTGCTGCATGTTGCCTCAATCATCCCCACACTTGGAGTTGCCATCATCGTTGTTATCTGGTACAGTTTCAAAGTTGTTCAAGGTCTCCTGAGGCTCTGTCGTGTGCTGGGAGGGTCACTTAAGCAAGACTTTGTCTGCTGTGGAGATAGGGTACGGGTGTTAGAATGATTGAATCTTTTTAAAGCTATTAATTGTACAGGTAAAACTGAGGGCTACGGACCCGCCGAAGAGTGAGGTAAAGTCATATCATCTTCTTCACATTAAGAGACTACTCCAGAAAAGGTAAGAACTTTTTCTGAATAGTTTAGCACAGTGCGTAACGAATGGTTTTGTAAGTGCAGTTATGAAGATGACAAGATAAAGCTCAGAGGAAGGACTACCATTTTCCTAACGAAAATTGCTAAATACATATTTCCATACAGCAAAGGTATTTGACATTGTGCATTTACTATAGTAATACTGACTTTCTCGATGTGCAGATTTCAGGCTTCCTTTGCCATTTGTTGGAGCAGTGTTTGCAATGTGCATGATTCTCTACCAGGTAACTTGTAGACCACCCCGGCAGTTACGCAGAGCTACTCTCATGAATCAGCTGCCGTTCCTTTGGAACACCATCTGAGCATTCTTGTCATGAAGTCAATTCAAAATGGAATGTTGCTTGCTCACAAAACGTAATTAAATTCGTGATCTTACGCCCACACGTATTTGCTAATTGTTAATATAAATGTACAAATTAATCGTCAAGCAAAGGCATCTCTCTCTATTTGTGTTTTGCTTGTGGTGCTGCCTCCAAGTTCATCACCTGACTGGACTTCTGCAATCTGATTGGTCAAAACGGAATTTTGTCTTGGCACATAAAACTATGACAAGAGTGCTCAGACGGTGTTCCAAAGGATTAAGTATGGCAGTGTATAGAGTCAGTGAAAGTACCGTGCAGCGAGTTTAATTATTTCGAGGGTATAAATTTTCGCGGAAATGCCTTTAGAAAGGTTTTCGCGAATTTAATTTTCATGGAATAGCAGCCTTTTTGCAGCATGCATGCATGCGATATTAAATTCGCGGTTATAATTAATGTTCGCGGTACATTAATCCGCTAACATTACGAATATTTATACCCTCGAAATATATACCCGCTATACGGTATCTCATGCTCTCCCTCCCTCATACACACACACAGTCCACTATCATAACGATAATCCGTGCTGCTAGTCTAGCGACCGACCTACCTCCTGTGTTTGACTTGTATGTTCGGCCACTTCTGTACACCGTAGAAAACGCCACTATCATTCGAGCACAAACTATGAATTTCACGATCGAGCGAATCAACTCATTAAAAATATTATTTAGTGGGATCGATGAAGTTATTGGACTCATTCTAGTTGGACTGCCAGGTAATGATGAATTGTTGGCTGTACCAATATAATTATAGCGTATAGCGAGAAATATTTGCACATGTAAATGTTCGCTATTTGGCTCCAGAGCCCTTTCTAGTTCAGTTGAAATATTCGTGGGTTGTAATATTCGCGTTTCAATGCCAGGACCACACCTACCAATAGCTTTGCATATGAAATACCGGTGCGTGGGAGTTTATCTCAGTTTTAATTTTTGCGTTAACTGCTCTATCTTCGAAAAACATAAAATTTGGCACCTCACGAAAATGTTCCGCTATATGATAATCGTAATCCCCCTCTCCAATGTCAGCATTCTTGTGTGTGTGTCCTGTTGTGTCTCTCGTGTTTTGTCTTTGTCTCATGATCAACATGGTGGCTACCGTCAGGTGAGTTATTAACACTACTACGTGTAGTTTCCATGGTAGTCACATGAGCGTGTATTCTTGCAGTAAGCAGCTTAAACGAGTGGCAAAAGAAGGTTTCAAGATCAAACTGCCTAGTCCAGGCAGACGTGTTGTAAGTGCTAGTCAATATGTGATGTGTACAATGGTTTATCCTTCTGTGTTGGCTATATAATGTCTGCAGCCCTCCTCTTGGAAGTATGTCGGCCATCTCATTGGATTCTTTACACTAGGTTTGTTCAAATGCACCAAGCATTGCACACCTATGCCCCCCCCCCATCCTCCTACAGCCTGGTTCATCTACACTTTTGTTGTGTTTCTGGTCTTTGTGGTAGTTGCTCTCCTCTATCTTGGCTTCAGATTTTTAAGGGAGTTTTCTTTCGAAGTTGTCCTCTACATTTTGTAAGTAACGTGTTACCCCATGTTATAATGCACCTGACTCCAGATAATTGTTTCCATAGCATCCCTTTGGTGTGGTCACAGCTGGTCTTAGTCCTACAAACAGTTATTTGTCGATTCGTCTTCTTTGAGGACCAGAAAGGGAGCTTTATTGCCATCAAGAACAGGTCAATATTATTTGTTAGTTTAGTTCCATTTGAGTGCATTTCAGCCACTTATCTTCTACATTATACAGTGCATGCACACAATCTTCAGTATTGTCTATCCCTCCATGCACTTGCAGGAGACTGTTCAACTGGTTTGCCTACATCCTCTTCTTCTACAACGGCATAGCAGGCTTCGTCAGTGCTATTCTGAGAACTCTAATGTCGGTCGTTTTCTCTCTCCTGCTCCTGTTCCGATTGGACCAAGTGGTGCTCATTAGAGGGTTCGAGCAGTTCGACTTTGGTATGTGCTGTAGCTGGTGAGAGGGAGTGTACTTAACATTTTTTAAATCTCCAGCGCACAATGCTTATCTTGGTTTCATCTACCTTAACTCGACCTATAACAACGCTGTGATGCACGTTTTCCTGTACCTGCTGAAGAAAGACAGACCATCACCACCGCCGTCTGTGTTCGGTGCTGAGCAGCTGGAGTTACCGCAGCAGCTGGAGCCTGATCTCTCTGTGAGCATCAGTGCTAGCAACAAGCTGTTTGATGACGGAACAGTTCCACGGTCTAAGGGTATGTTTGTTGTATGGAGAGATCGAGGGTGTGTGACTGATACCGTAGTGGTAGAATTTATGCTGGATGCGAGTGGCATCATGTCATATATTTTTGTATCGCCCAATTTAAGAAAAATGTTAATCGCATAAATAAAAAGATGCTCATAGAACATTCACCCCGTGCGTTGAGTTTACAGTAACCTCATTTTCATTATGGGGAATGATCCTGAATCTATAAAGCAACAATGAGTTTTTTGTCACTTTCAAGACCGCCTACAAGTTTCAACTATAACCTATTATTTTCAGCTACTGTCTCATTTGCAGAGAGCATGCAGTCCCTGAAGTGTCTACTAGTTCGCTCAAACAACTCATTTTTGTGTCCACGCATACACATGCACATGCACACACTTACTGAAGAGCTTCCCAAAATAATGTAGACACTGTGATAGACTATGTTAGATACAGATCGGATTGTATTTATAACTTTGAGCTGTTTCTAATTTTTAGGCTGAGTCAGTAATCATGTGTCAGAAAGCCTGATCCCACCCCCTATACTTCTGTATATATACCATTCACACACATGCACGCACGCACGCACGCGCACACACACACACACACACACACACAAACCGACACACCAATCACTACCCTTGGGTAAATATTGTACTGTTTTCAGAGCCTTAATTAATTGCATTTCTAGCATTCTATCCACACTAAAATAACAAAATTCTGCTGGTGTACAGGCTCGCAATCGCTGGCTGGTGGCCTACACTCTGATCAGGAACCCCTCTCTGGTCAAACTGACAGCCTCCAATCTACTTAGTGCTGAAGTAAAAGAGGGCAAAAATGAGACGTGTAAAGATAGTATAGAAATGAGATATCAAGCACCTCCTGTAGTTCCTATAGTGAAGAGTGTGTGAAACTACTGAAACTACGAACATAATTACTTTAACACAAGTCACGTGTAGTATTACATGTTACTTTTTGCATGATGCATGTACTTTCTCTCATTTGGCTCTTGGTGGTGTTAATGTACCACCTTAGGATGAATGGGTAAACATCATTAACACATAAAATAAACATTGTGGCTTAATTAGTTAGCCATTTGTGTGATCATCTTTATATGCATGCGCATGTACCGTATAGTGCAAAATGTTTGAGACACTTATATTTCGTGAATGGCCTCTAAAAGCATTTCGTTGCACAATATTCATGGAATGACTGCTTTAACACTACTAGAATTGAAACAATGAAAAACCATCTGACTGCACTCCAAATCCTGAAATACCACTTTCTCATATACAAACGGTTTTTATCTGAAAATGCACTGACACTTAATACAGTATTAAGATGTAATGCATATAATTGTCAGATAGAATCAAAATGAAATTCAGAACTGTGCATAAGCACACACAACTGATGCAAAGTATGACTACCATCTGAAAATTAGCTATACACTATACTATATTATATTTACCATCTGAATTCAATTGGTTGCTAAAATGGATTTGAAAATGAAAATTTAACATGCTCAAAAACTCAACGGAAAATGGACATTGTGTACACGGTATAGCTAGCTAGCTATATGTATAGTCCATGCTCATAATTATAGTTCGGTATCATTATACTTATTAGGTTTTCTTCTTCTTCGCTTGCCTTCTTGCTCATTATGAGTGTCCAAACGAAGCCTTTCAGTTTTCCATAAAAATATATCATCCTCCTGCGAAAGAAAAAATACAGGATAAATAAAAAGAAACATTGATAATGATGCACATTGTAACACGGTATAAATATCCGGTAGCTACGGATCCGGTATATGCACTTACTTCCAATTCACTGAAAGAAAACTTCTCAGCTCGGCTGGTCTCAGCATCAGCGTCTATCTTCTCAGGCAAGAAAATATCCTCAAAGTCAATACTATCGTTAGGAATGATTGCCGAAAATCCAACTTGGCTGTACATACCTGTAGTGAATGGAGCATGCGTGCATGACAATCATGTGTAACACACTATTGAGATAATACTATGGATTGAAGTCGCCACACACCGTGCTAGCTACAGTGCAAACACTTACTTTAAGTATGACCCTTTCCCTACGTCTTCTCCCTGATGGATCAGAATGACAGCGTCACTGAAAAAACACAGATACATGTATAGAATGGTTAGGCAGTAAAATATTATGTTTACCATGGCTTAAAATGGGAAGTTCCGATATCACTGCTGCTGTCCATGGTCTACGTATAATACAAAAAAACAATAATTCTTGCACATGTATATAATATAGATATCACCTTTACACTGTCAACCAGAGCCTTGTTAACCTTCCTCCGAGCTGCATTTTTCACCACCATCGCACACTACACCAAAACGAGTCAATGTTTGGTATGTAAGAATAAGGTCATAATTGCATTTCATCATCGGGAATTAAGAATTAACACCTCACCGGTTTTTTAGCACTAGATGACTTTATACAAGATGTATCTGGATTAGAGGTCTTTCTTGGGGATGATCTGGTAGGAGGCCTGGTAGTACTCTTGAGAGAAGCTTTCTTTGGGGAGGATTTAGTATCTCTTTTCCCTGTTTTCCTTGCCTGATAAAGGGTAACAATGGCAACAAGCATACAAATAAAAGGAACGTACTTTTCTTGCAAGGTAGCACCTGTTTTCAAGAAGAGACTTGGATAGGGTTTGGTCAATTTCCCTAGTGTGACCTTTCAGTGCTGGGCAATGTTCGATAACCTACATGTATGGTCAAACGAAGTATTAGATAATAAATGGGGCACATACCCGACCATGAATGTGCTTCCTTTGGGCAGGAGTCAGCTGCTTCAGAGTTTTCTGGCCCAACTCCCCATACTTTGGCCTCTCTCAGAGAAGATCTATTGTAGATCTTACTTCAATCAATGTTAATCAACTTAACAAGCTTGAGTTCTCCCTGCAACACTCAACAGTGCAAGTTAGCAAGAAGGTTAGGTTATAACGGTTAGGCGAACAACTTATAAAAGCGAAAACTCGGCCTGGGATCGAGGCTTGTGATCAGCTTTTTTTAAGCTGGCGCATGCTCACTACAATCCACGTGTTCTACCTCGTGGCTTTCCTTTCCTGCATTGGCTGTATCAAGAAGATGGTGAGTATTTATATCCTTCTTAATCTTTTCAATAGCTTATTCTGTGTATGGTTTTTTATGACCTTCTTGTGTGAATTGTTAACACTAACTTTTGAGTACTATACGTAGATTCCTTTATGTCCACAAAATCGTCTAATGCGTATTATGATTTTATCTTGACCTACAGTCTCATCGTAAGTTCTCGGCTCCCCGCCATGGATCTCTTGCTTTCCTCCCTCGCAAGAGGTGCAAGAGACATCGTGGCAAAGTAAAGACCTTCCCTAAAGACGAACCAGAGAAGCCGTGCCATCTGACTGCCTTCTTGGCTTACAAAGCAGGAATGACCCACATCGTTAGAGAAATGAATCGTCCTGGATCAAGTGAGGATAAGTTTCCATAATTGTTAGGCCTGTGTATACTTTGTCAATTCGATACCACAGCTCAACAATAGCTGAAGTGGGTTTGCAAACTTGTTTCTGGTCAGAGATTTTCAGAAGAGCATGCAGGCCTAAGTTATCGCTTAATGTATACCGTGTTACTAGAATATTTTCCGAGTGAAAAACCTTCGCTAATGAGCCAAATCAACAGAAAAGTTGACCCTTTGCGATCAAACTATTGCGTTCTGACAAAGATCGTGTGTATTTACCAGTAATAATTTGGTTTTGCGGGGTTTTATTGTTGTGAATTGATCTACCCTTGCAATGTTTGCGTATGTTTGATACTCGCAAAACATTCTAGTGATACGGTATCTCTGTTTGTTTAGGCCTTGTATTGTGTGGAGGGTATAGCGGTTGAGGGTATAAATGTTTTCGGATTAGGCATGAACCGCGGATTTAATATTGCGTGCATGCATGCTGCAAAAAGGCGCTATTCCACGAAAATTAAACACGAAAACGTTTCTAAAGGCATTTCCGCGAAAATATATACCCCTCGAAATATACCCGCTATACGGTATGTCATTATTTCAGGGTCAGTTATATTGTGTCTCTTAGTAGTATATGTTGTGACAATGTATATTTGTGCACGGTAACCATTTCTTCATTTGTCATTTTTCTCCCGTGCAGAGTCGCACAAGCACGAAGTAGTTGAAGCTGTGACTATCCTTGAAACTCCTCCAATGATGGTAGTGGGTGTGGTCGGTTACATCGAAACACCACGTGGTCTCCGTCAACTCAAAACCATCTTTGCCCAACATCTCAGTGACCAATGCAAAAGAAGGTTCTACAAGAACTGGTGAGATGTAGTCCGATGATTTGGGATGTTTGGGCAAATCATTTGTCTAGTAGCTCTGAGATACGTAGTGGTACACTTACATGTAACTGCGTTTTTGTGTGTGTATGGAAGCCTCTATTATTTAGGATCACCAATCACCCAGTCCCTCTAATACAGCCAGGTTGTGATAAGCCTCAAAAGTCTCCACAGCACTTAGCTCAACCTGTTAGCAGGCCACCTCTCTTTATAGCCAATATTCGTTTGTCCACTTTAATTGCACTTATATACAGTGTGGAGTATATTTATTCCTTGGCATCGTAATTTAACAGTTTTTGTTGTTGTACCAGCTCCAAAACTCCGCTCATGCAATCATTGCTGAAGAGTTTTGGCTTTCTTGCACACACTCTTATATCCTCTCCCCTCCACTGATGGTGTGCTTCTCGACTCAAAGGTACACGTCCAAGAAGAAGGCTTTCACCAAGGCGTCTGCTCGTTGGAAGGACGAGGCGGGTGTCAAGAGCATTGACGCTGACTTCAACAAACTCAAGAAGTACTGCAAAGTCATCCGAGTCATCTGCCACACCCAGGTACCCTACCCGTCTATCTATAATTATTGTTTATGCATATATTATGTTAGTATCAGTGTTTGGTCATTAATAGCATGCGATTGACCAACCGTGTACCTAGCTGTGTGCAAATATCTCTATAGTTGATAGTACATTGATTTTGTGCTTGTGTCTGTATGCTACTTCCAACTAATTATTCTTTGTTTGTAGGCTATTGATACAGGCAGTTACATGCAGCAAATCTCTCAATTCCAAGTGTTCAAACCTTTTACCAGTTGTTGTTATATTTGTCTGCGTAGGTCCAGCTGATGAATGGTGTGAGGCAGAAGAAGGCCCACATTATGGAGATCCAAATCAACGGAGGCACCATCGCCGCCAAGGTGGACTGGGCCAAAGAGCACATGGAGAAGGCTATTCCCATCAAGGACATCTTCAACAAAGACGAAATGATCGACATAATCGGTGTGACCAAAGGAAAAGGATTCAAAGGTGTGTGTCACTTGTGTGTAGATGACATCTAAAAAAAACTGATGCATGAATTTTGTTTATTGATATCTAGTGCCCTCCCTACACACATTCTGAAGTATGTCCCTTTGAGTACATTATTGCATGGTTCCACCCTCTCCAGGTGTCACATCTCGTTGGGGCACCAAGAAGTTGCCTCGTAAGACACACAAAGGCCTGCGCAAAGTTGCCTGTATTGGGGCGTGGCATCCCAGCCGAGTGTCTTTCTCCATCGCTAGGGCTGGACAGAAAGGCTACCATCATCGTACCGAGATCAACAAGAAGATCTATCGTATTGGAGAAAAAGACGATGCTGGAAACGCTTCCACTGAATTTGATCCCACTGTGAAGCACATCACCCCAATGGTGAGTGTTGAGTTGCTAGGATATGAGATGCATTTGTGTAGCACTTGTTTTTGTTTTGAGCTGGTAGATATGCTTTGTGTATACAAATGAATTGGGATGACCAAAATAGCTTTCTCGTAGGTGCAGCTTAAATATTTGCTGTGTTAGGCTTTTATAAAAGTTACTGTTGTTGAGAGGTATACCGTCTTTGCTACTAGAAGTCTAGATATTATACACTCCTCAGTTTACAGTACTCCATAGCTGTTATTATATGGAGTACAGCCATATGGGGAGAAGAGAAAGTGGTTTTTGTGAAAATCAATCACCTCTATTCAATGAGGATGGCTGGTTTCACATGACCAAACATTATTATGATGGGTGTTTCAATTTTTGGACGTGAAAAATTACTTCTGTTTTTCTGTTCGCAGGGAGGCTTCCCTCACTATGGCTCTGTGAAGAATGACTTCGTCATGCTGAAGGGATGTTGTGCCGGCCCCAAGAGGAGAGTGGTCACTCTCAGAAAGGTAATGATTTCTGCCAACCTGTCTGCAACGTGATCATTAATGGTTTATTTCACCAAACTCAGTCTCTGATGGCCAAGATATCTCGCAAGAACAAAGAGGAAGTCAAACTCAAGTTTGTCGATACCGCGTCCAAGTTTGGTCACGGCCGATTCCAGACTTTCAAGGAGAAGTCTCAATTTTTGGTGAGTTAATAAATGAATCGTGATGTTGATTGATTTTTAATGTTTGATCTCTTTTCTTACAGGGAAAGCTCAAGAAAGATTTTGAGAAGGAACGTGTCGCTGCTGCCGAATAAAACTGAAATTGAACTGAAAATGATGTAATGTTTTTCATGCTGTAGAAACTTGTGAATTAATTTGTGGGTATGCATAGATTTGAAACCTAATGATTGGGGTGGGGTAGTCACGCCCATCTATAAACCTGCATGTTCATCAGCACAGTGCCAGTGGTTCTGATGAAGGCAAGGGGACCAGAGTATATATTTTAAAGTGATCTCATATTAGGCAATACTCTTGCTATAAGCATGCTCATGCCTTAATATCTAGGCTGCTCTCAAGGTCCATTCATGAGATGAGTGAGAATGAATTGAGAGTGTGGAAGGTGAGGAACTAAACATGATTATCACGGTACTATCATAAACTGGATTATTATTATAAAACGCATACCGTACTTATTCGATTTAAGGCGACACCTATAAATTGGAGGTTACTCTACTATCGGCCGCTTAATTTACATTGTTTCTTGCGCTGGAATCGATAGACTCGCAAGCCGTCACTGTTGCAGGCGAACAGTAGACTGGTCAAACTCCGTGTTGAGACTCGTGTAAGGTTTGCCACGATATTTGTGGCAACTAACCGCATGCGGTTACCACAAGATCGTTGATAGTGATGTATCTCTAGAAAACTCTACGTATCACAGCTGTATAGTGACGTAACGAAAACCGCAGCCACTTAGAATCTTATCTGATATGCTGACTGTGCAACACGAGTCTCTACACGGAGTTTGACCAGTCTACTGTTCACCTGCAACAGTGACGGCTTGCGAGTCTAGGAATCGAGGCTATGGTTTGCCCTCTATTTAGGACGCGACATAAAATCAACGCAGCAGTCACTACTTTTAGAGGTCGGAAAATTGGAAAAGATCGAGGGTGTCGCATATTTGAAGGTCGCTTTAAATCGAATAAGTACGAAAGTATCTTTATTTTAAGCGCATACTATAACTGCCATTTTTTGCACTGGAATAATTATTATAACAGTCAAGTAAGCACTTTTTATACTATGCTATAGCTAGGTTATACAGTGAACATGGTAAGACATGGAACAGAAGGGGTAAAAAGTCCACCTCATCTCAGTCTCACTCTCGCTCAGCATAATCAGACAATAATTATGACAGCGTACCCAAAGAATCCTTCCAGTTGGATCATCAGCTATAATTATAGCTAAAATGCATGCACTGCATGGCTCAATCAATTATTGAGAGTATATCATTAGTAGTATGGTAAAATAAGAGTGCAACATGGGATTAATAGCACGAGTACTACTAATTTCACGAGGCATAGCCGAATGCTATTAACCTTGCCAGTGCTTGTTATGAGTGCTATCAAAGGCGTATGAGAGAAGAGGGTATGCAACAGCTTGCGAGCAAAAACTGTAAGTGGGCGGTGGAATTTACTGGAAAAGTACAGTAATATCTAAAAATAGATTGTTGGCGTGTCTGATTTGTGTAAAGTACATGTAGCAGATAGATCGAATAAAGTTTTTGCCCACACATTGGACTAATAGTAAGTTGCATGCCCTCTCCTCTCATACGCCCTTGGTGCTATTAATCCCTTATTGCATGAGTAACCATACTATTAATCGTGTATGATGAAGTTATCTGCAGTTTTGTAACATATTCAGTCGCGGCCGTTATTCGAAAACAGTGCGTTGTCATCGACAGCGTGCAATTACTTGACAGGTAATTACACAATGTCAATGGCAACATGCAATTACTGGACCGGATGTGATAGGAGATTAATTGCTGTACACTCTCCAGTCACTAACAGCACAATCATCATACGTTATATAAAATCCATTATTATGCCTCGAGGCGTAGCCGCACGAGGGATACGGTAAAGCTGACTGTGTGTGTGTCTGTCTGTCTGTCTGTGTGTGTATTCCAGCTATAACTGCTCAACGGTTGCAATGTAACGAAAACTAACAGCTTCTATAGGCTTCTAGCCACGTTCTCTTGGATTTTGATTCGTGGATTAGCAAACTAAAGCTTCTTTCTCGAGTTATGGCTAGTTTGACTCACATTGAAGGCTGTTGCAGTCTCTTCAGAATCTTTCATAGCATCATCTGTCCGCACAAACTTTCTATTCAACATATGAGTTAGCCTTGCACTAAAGCGCTAGCTTTTTGTTAGCTACAATACTCAGAAAATATCTGTTAAAACAGCTAGCTAGCAGTAGCCATTTGTGAAATTGATCTCTTTGGACACACCCTTTAATTATTCCTGTGGATGTAATGTGCATGCGCGCTCATTCCCCACGTAAGATCCTCCTGGCAGAATCATCTTTGTCTTGAGGGCCTGGTAAGCCACAAAACACTACCATATAACAATATAGATAACAATATGCATGTACACAGGTCTTTTCTTCGTAGATATTATATACACTGAACTACAGATCCTGAAAGAATCAATTTTCTTCTTTCTTGAGGTCCTGGTAAGCCACATAATACAACAATAGATGCATGTAAATAAGTCTTTTCTTCTCAGTGACTTTATATAGATAAGCTAACTTTAATACTAATATAACACTCTAATACTTTTAAGCGAAAGCAAAAACATGGCGAGAGGCATTAGCACAGCGCCAGCTTGAACACTAGTATAGAATAGTTTGTTTACTTAACTACAACCATAGAATACCGTATAGCGGGCAATTTTTGTTGGTGCAAATTTTCGTACGAACTACCCATTCATATTTTTATTTTCGTACAGCTCAGGATACGACGTTTTAATCAAGAATGTCCGCTCGTGGAAGGTGTACTTATAATAACGCTAAAATTACTACCCGTTTATAATAGTAACATTAAGGTATACAGCGTCGTGGATACACACCTATATCAGTATATATACTTCAGAATTAGCAGGTTGTTATGCCTAAGGCAAAGCCGCATAAGGAATACGGTAAAAACTGACTGCATGCATGTTGTTCGAGTAAAATCTGTCGCATAACTAAAAAAAACAACTTAAATTCCAAAGCAAAAAATCATTATTTATTGAGTATGATGATAAATGACGGCGATTCCTAGCTATAATTGTTCAGATTGAATGTTACTGTGATGATTCTCACATGAGCAATTGGAACGCAGGGCCTACATAAGACGTCTGTCAAAAATAAAACGCTGAATCCAGTTTTCATGGAGGATTTCTTAGTACATGATGTAATTGAGTATACTATTGCACTACCTTAATTATACATGAATTACACTCTCTTTTATCTGTTATTATGCTTATACTAACACTATTTTCGCTGATTGTTGCACTTAATTACTGCACATACACATAGATCTCAGGTTAGCCTCGATTCCAGGCCGATTAAAATACGGCCTGGTACCTATTGCAGGGGTGATAGTGCGCATGCGTTAGTTTATTCACCAAAGTCTGGGGAATCCCTTTTTTATTCCCTCATATTTCTATCTTTGTAAACATCAGCTTATAGCTCTCTATTGCGTTGTTCCAGAAGGCTTTCACACTAGTCTGAAGCCAGAAGAGGCTCTCATCTACCTCTATGACGGTTGTATGGTCAGGATGTCTTACCTTGGATCTGTACAGGCTATGGGAAGTGTATGGTGCCTCAAACTGCTACTCGCGAAGACAACCCGGCTATAGGACAGTCCTAGACGTAGATGAGAGCCTCTTTTGTCTTAAAACTAGTGTTCAAGCCTTTTAGACCAACGCAATAGACGGCATAAGCCACAGCTTCACAGGACTCAGTCATAGAGATAAAGTATTACGAAACATATTTTTAGTAAACGGACTAATTTCCGGTAAGGTTTTACGTTCGTGGTACGATTACCCATATTCTGGGTAATTTGAAGCGCATGCGCACTATCACCCCTGCAATAGGTACCAGGCCGTATTTTAATCGGCCTTGAATCGAGGCTCAGGTCTGCTAGTGTAGGGAGTCGCTTCAGACCATGCATGGCATAATCTGTTCAAACAACTTGCGTGGAGCCTGTGTCGTATACTATGTGAAGACATCCCCATCGTCTCTCCAGTGCGTTCAATTGACCAGCCTTGACAGCCCTATAATGCCGTGGCCGGAGGGGATAAACTTGATGCCTCTCTACATTTGCTCTGAATGATCAAGCTATAATTCGTCTCAGCTGGCAGATTTAATCTTATAGGAGAATAAACAGATTCTGGAGATTTGGATCTCGATAATCCCCATTATACTCAACACACATGCACACTGTCACATGCACGCACACACACACAAACACCGTATATATATATACCTCGTTTGCGCATGCGCACCTATAGGAATAATTGTACTGTGCAGTGTGCACTTGAATGATTCTCCTTGCATGTGTGATTATAAATAAGATGGGAAACGTAAATATATAATTATATAATTTATACATGCATGTACATGAAATCAGAACAATAATAATTGTCACTGTAAAAACACTTTTGTTTGAAGCTAATCAATTATTGAGCAGAATTCCAAAATTTTCTCCTCCATTATTGTCCCAGAACTCCATTCCATTGACGTGGTAGGCCACAGCTAGTTCAACACACACTCCACCATCAGTTTTGTTGCACACTGAGTTGGAGTCAATGGTGAATCTGAACCAGTCGTGAGAGAACCCCTCGGAGCTGTCATCATAGCTCGCCATTGTGTCGTGGTATGAGGCCCAGTTGTTGGCTGTCCATCGCACAAAGACTCTCTTGTGATACGCTAGATTGGCCACCATTACTGTTCCACTCATATTGGAATCTGCCGTTAGTCTCAATTCCACCAGTTGGACATTATTTCTCATGTCGACAGGCCACAGCTTTGGTTGGCTTGAGTCACAGAATCCTTCATCTGTTGCCACTAGTTGAACCTCTTCTTTGGGTGGCTGCTCATCAGAGCTGAGGAGGGTGAGAGAAGAGGATCTTGTTAGAGATTGCGATTCTTCATCAACCAACAGTTCTTCTGGTGGTTCTTGTTCAAAATCAAAATCACTGAAGGTTGATTGCAGAGAAGTGAGAGAAGGCACTCTAGTTAGAGGCTCTTGTAGGGAAGTGATGGAGGGTGCACGAGTGAGCTCCTCCCCCAGATCTATCTGGCTCAAATGCTGAGGAACAATGCGTGGGTAGAGACTGCCATTGTGTCGCCGTCTCTTCTCCTGCATCAAAGATATCTTGATCCTCAACTTCCTCTTTAGAGTCTTCAGAATATTCATTGTAGTGTAAATTTTTAGACGATTGAATTAAAGCTTCTTTCTTTCTTCCAAGACAAGCAATAATTATTTTGACGCATGCCAATGAGCGTTGTCACTAACTAACGTCATTACAGCATCGTAACTACCCAAATATTAGCCGCCCTCGTTTTCAATCAAGAAAACGGCCACCCCCATCTAAAGATCATGGCTCTCTGTCTATGATGTCCAGTGATTCTGATGAAGGTCTGCCTGCATTTGACCTGGGAGGTAAGTAGACAATGCTCTTGCTATAAGTATGCTCCTGCCTTGTGTAGGCTGCTCCTCTAAGACTAAGACCACTGCACAGAGGTCAGGGAGGGAGCTGCTCTCAAGGTCCATTGATGAGATGAGTGAGAAGGAATTGAGAGTGGAGATCAAGAGAAGAGAGGCTGTGGTGAGGAACAGACTATACCATAAATATCACCGTACTACCGTAGAAACTGGATTATTAACAAACAAGCACAGATCCAAGTATACAGTTTTTTTCTGTATTTACAGATTTCACTCTTCTATTACGGTAATAATCATATGGATATAGACGTAGACACGTGGCTGCACTGTACTTGTGACCTTCTGTCAGCTTACAGCCTTAATGAACAGTGAAGTGTCTAGTAGTATCCCTACAGCCAAGAGTAGATAAGAGTACTCTTATCTACTTTTGCTACAGCTTATGCCTCATGCTGGTGGGGTCTGATACTGAAACACATGCTAAACATTTATCTTATGCAGCTAGAACTTCATCTTATAAAGCCACTAAACAACACTTTATCTCATTTCCATGTTTACTGAAAATCATTAGTAAATACGGACAAAATAATGATTATACTGAAAAGAAAAGTTTTTACTTGGAGACTCTGCAAGCACCTGGAGTATTGTCGTATGCCAAACTTTCCCATAATTGTCTATACTGCGACCATAATAATAGGCTACCGAAAAGAGATCTATAGATATACAGCTACAGTGATAGATGTCAGAATTCTAGCCAAAAACTATGTTGAGCTCTTTCACATTAATTATTATGGGAGCTGTTTACTATTATTTTACTTGGACGTTAACAACGCTCACAGCACATTCACCTAGCTCACCTAAGTCATGTTGAACTGCTATAGGACAAACGGAGGTTGGCTGAAATGAAAAAGCTGGAAAAACAACGAGAAAATGTTGAAAAAAAACTCCAGAAAGAAATTGAAAAAGCCAAAAAACAAGCAACCAGTGCCAGTCGAAAGGATGACCAGCCAGCAGAGAGGCTCAAGCACATGGTTGCCATACTGGACACAGCTATTGCAGAGAACTCCACACTCATGTCCTCTCTGGCTGCCAAACTGAGTGAGGTCAGTGGATTGTGTAGCGGCTTAAATGGAATCCTGATTACTTAAGCGAAATTATAGAGGGCAATATGGCATGTAACTATACTGTAACTAAGTCCCAAGTCAGCACTACTCTGCATGAACTAGTATGCAAAACTTGATTTTTGTAGGCATTTTGTTGACTTTGACCATAGGTTGAGGTGGAGTATCGTATTGGTAAAGATGTGCTTCACCCTGGTACCATCTCGTGGCTCAGGAAGACAGCTGAGCGGACAGTTGATGAGCAGGCACAGGTGAGAGAAGTCTTATAGCGAATCAGCACATGTATCAGTCAGTATACAGTAAATCATTAATTTTGGCTTCTAAATTTCGTCCTATCAGTGGTAGTTGCCTTAGCACAAGCCATCAATTTGAACAAGGGTTATTAGCTAGTTTCATCCTCTCAACTTTTTTGTTCTGTAAGTCTCTGTCGAATTGTTCTAACGTATTCGCACTGTGTGCAGATACTGACAAAAGTGTGTGAGGAGGAGCAAGCTGAGCTGCTGGTCAACATTGAGGCACAAGGCCTTGCTGGTCTAGTCCACTACACAAAAATGGTGAGTTTATACATGTACCACTACTGCATGCATGTAATTGACAACACAATTTTTCATGCTCTCTAAATTTAAACGTTACAAGTACAACAGAAACACTTAATCTCATGTAGGCACAGTGTGGTCAAACTTTGCCAGATGGGGCAAAGACGTTCAAGCAGTATGTGGAGGAGCTCATAAAGTCATTCCCTAACAAAAAAGTCACTTTAGTAGTTCAAGGAGTGGAAGCATTCCTAAGGTATGACGACCTAAGCCCTTGTACGAAACCCTCTTCAAAATGTGTGTGTACTGCATGTCTGTGTTGACATTCATTGAGCAAGTTTTGTCATTTACTATAATTTATAGGTCTACCTGTTTCATACGCAAAGTCACACCAAAACATGTGAACATTGCTAAGATTGGCCGGGAAAGCATGTCCTCTCTCATAACTATCTCTACACGCATGTATTGTCACACTGCACTGTCATCCACTACTTCACACACTTGCACACGTGCTTGCAATAGAGGCAACAAGACCCACCAGAACAGGCAGTACAGGCAGGCTGTAACTGGGCGGGAAGCTGCCACTAAAAACTCATCACAGCGAATGTTCTCAGATGTGACTCGGCTGGATTGTGAGGAGGTATTGGTGGACATGCAGCTGGTGCTGGGCCCTGTGGTGAGGATGTGTGAGGGCCCCGAGGAACTGGCCGAGTATGTGGTCACCATGACAAAGGCTATATCTGAGTCTTACTTCAAGTGAGCCATGAGTCTTTTGTGGTGCACGTGTGTAAAGTTTCCCCTAAATGTTAAATTTCTCAAGAAACCATTAAGACTAAAGTTGTCACATGTGCTATAATAATGTTTGCGCTTCTAAGGAAACCCTGCATCATAATTATCTGCTGGTATAATCTTTTGTTGTATTTACTAGGCAAAGCAACCCATTTTCATTTCACACTGAAACTGGTCAAGGGCCTTCAAAACAGGTATGTGTATGTATACATTATTGCTGATGCTATAATTATGCATGTAGGAGCCATAATAATTAACTGAAATTACGCTATATATACTTCCTTTCTTTGATTGTCAGTCACCGTTGGCTATACCGGTTTCTTATGTTCAGGCTCTCTCTGATGCTGATAGCAAAGTGAGCCTCATCTTCAAGCATCAACTGATGCAGTTGAACAATGTATCTGAGCATATGGCTGCTGCTGTGGTCAGTGTTTACCCCTCCCCCGCACACTTACTCAACGTGAGTGATGTACAGTGGAACCCCAAACATTGTTATATAGAGTTGACCTTTTTGCTGAAGAGTTGTTTTGTACATATACCATTTGAGACCTGGATCCTCTGGTCTGATTATCGCAGTTCTCCAGTATTATCTGTTTTTCATATTGTACTTTTTGAATCCTAGCATGTATTATTATCAGTAATGTCAAGGGCGTATGAAGAGAAGAGGGCATGTATTATTAGTCCAACGTGCGAGCAAAAACTGCGTTCAATCTATTTATAGCTATCTGCACATGTACTGTACACAAAATCAGAATCTATTTTTAGATATTACTTTTCCAGTAAATTCCACCACCCACTTACAGTTTTTGCTCGCAAGCTGTTGCATGCCCGGGGTTTTTGGCTGTATGTATGCTCGCTATTTAAAGTTTCAGAAAAGTAATATTTGTTCAATTCCAGGCGTATGAAAGCTGCTCTGATACAAAGAGTGCTCAACTACTATTGCACGACATTGAGGTACATGTACACCCGTACCCATGCATGCAATAATTAATGTTATACAGGTACTATAAATTAATATGTATGACATGGCTATCACTATCTTTCCCTCCTTAATTTGTGTTCCTGCAGGTGCGTCGAGGTGTGGGTGTGGTTTCGTCAACTCGCAGATTAGGTCCCACCCACTCTAAGAGAATTCATCTACTAATGACAGCGACAGACCAAACTCTCACTCTAAGCTAGCTCCATTGCTCCAATAATTTCCATGTAGGTATAATTGTATTATACTATTCATTTTGAGTTCAAATAATCTCATTTTTATGCACACAGTGTATTTCACTTATTGTCAACATTCATAACTGAGTTTGCTTGCAATAAATTACTATCTACAGTAGAGTGTGTTTGGCTGTCGTGCGCTATGCTCCATGGTCGTTCATCTTCATTAATTGGAGACGGTGGAATTGGTGACAGTGTTGGTTGCTTTCTAGTTCGAGATATAAAGCTCTTGGTAGCTGATATCTTTCTCCATTTCTTTTGTATCCTTTTTATAGCTGATTTCTCCTTTTCTACTTCTTTTTTCCATGACCTATATATAATTATACGATAGGAGTTCAAACATGACCGTGGGGGTTACATTGTACTAGTTCATTATTAAGAAACAATTGGAGTGCTATGGTTCATTAGGTACGTACACATGCATGCATGCCATTACATTACACTGTAGCCTCGATTCCAGCCGCGAAGAAAAGGCGGCCTGGTATACCTTGTATGCGCATGCACGTACATTACCCTAAAAAGGGGGTAATCCGTGTATTTGTGGATACTGTCAGTAAAATAAACCGTATACTATTTGTATTCTGAAGTTACAGTCCGTTACTTTATTTATGCAAAGATGACTGAGTTCTTATGCCCTTTATTGTATCAAGCCAATTGCAAGTCTCTACTTAACGACACCCTACACTGTAAGGCTACAGATGTTATAGGAAAGGCATGATGTGTTCATGTGGGTCCTCTGATGAGGCTGTGGTAATATGGACCAGGCAAGTCTTCTGCTACCAAATCTTGCCTTTATGTTCGACAAGAAGTCATTGCTGAAGATAAAGAAGCTAATAATCACTCCTGAAAGCTTTTAATAAGCTTTAACTCGACACTCAGGTAGTTATTCACTCAAGACCTACTGATGTATTAAAGAGTCCACTACTGGCAGCTTTAGCTGTCTTGGAGACTTTCTTGAACTGTTTCTTTGATAAACAGAGCTAGAAGAAGCAACACTGCTGCAGCATAATTATTCCACTTTGATTAGTGTCTCTGAAAGCTGCCATTGTGGTCACATTGTCATACCTTTGTCCGTTTTTACAATTATTTTGTATGATGAAATTGCTGTCAATTATTTCGCGCATGCGCATACAAGGTATACCAGGCCGACTTTCGCTTTGCGGCCTGGAATCGAGGCTGATTACACTGCTGCTTTGATAATCCTCAGAATGAACATATGAGGAGCAATTTTATGCCTCGGGTGCGCATGCGCAAGCGAGGTATACGGTAGTGTGTTTGTGTGTGCATGTGTGTAGACTGTTACAGCTGCTTAAGGATCAATGAAGTGCAAGTAAGAGTTTCTATAGGCTTCTAGTCATGTTTTCTTGGATTCGTATTTGTGGATTTACAAAATAAAGCTTCATTCTCGAGTTTAGATGGGCGTGCCCGTCCCCATGCAGCCATAAAATGGGGGGACGGGTTTCAAGCCAATCAAGCATTCGTTCTCTGTATTGCCGTACTAACAATGAATATTAGCCCGCCTCTAACCGCAGAGCCTCAGCTTGGCTGCAGAAGGGGAGGAGCTGGGAAGCCAAGGAATGCATTACATAAGGGCTATACAATTTGATTGGTGCTCAAGTGCATTACGTAAGCAAGTCTGCAATCTGATTGGTGCTGCATGATTTTCTGCAGCAGAACGAATGCTAGATAGGGCTGAAACCCGTCCCCTCATTTTATGGCTGGGAACGGGCACGCCCATCTATCTCGAGTTATGCCTAGTTTTGCTTACTTGGAATGCCATTGCAGCCTTTTCAGAAGAGTCTGTAGTAAAACTTGTTCACCGAGTGTTGCTACTCTCCTTAGTAGTTAGCTCTGCACTATAGAACGCTAGCTATTGGTAGTTGCAAGAGTGAGAAGAGAGCTGCAAGGCTCTGCTTTTGGCATCGATCGTTTTAACAACAATCATCGTCGATCATTACCCACTTTTTGAGTTTCCCTTGGATTTTGCATGTGTAGTAAAATTTAAAATATTCATTCATGTGTATAAAAGCTAGCCATTAGTAGCTTTATGTTGTGTCTCTTTGGTACCTCCACCGAGGCATCAGCACCTGCGGTGCTTTCATTGGGTTTGTGTTTGCTAATGAATTCTTCAGTCTTCTCGTAACATGTGCAGGTCACATTGTGAATTGTGTGGGCGTAGCTAGCTATAGACTAGGCCTAGTAGTAGTACTTAGTAGTACAGTCATGTATATAATATATCTATGCTGCTGAGCTATTTATAAGAGAAGACAGTAGTATATTATTGACAGCTAAATAAGATGTTGACATCTAGAGTACCTAGGACATGCACCTAATGCCTTTCTTCTCAGATGTGCATGGATATCTGCAGTACTTAGTGAGGAGGAGAATTGTCTTATCGTCTTGACAGGTAAATCATTGCACATCTAGATTCAAATTATTTTTCTGTTTGCTTATATTGCTAATCATGTGACCTACAGCCAATGACATACATCAAATCCAGCCATGTGCAATAAGTTATTATTGTAGATTCGTCATCATTCAAATCATCCAGCCATCTCAAAAGTGCAGCTTGAAGCTATAGGTAGCTTTTTCTAATCTGAAAACTAGGTTTTCAGCTTCGTGATCAGCAATAAAACCTTTGAGCTAGCCAACGTGTTTTAATGCTGGTGCACTCGGATTCGATGATGCAATAATGCTCTCGATTGAGTAAATGCACTCGCTACGCTCGAGCATTATTGCATCGTCTTCGTGGATACATTAAAAACTTATTGCTAGCTATAAGTGTGTACTTAAAGTTGCGGTCAGTGAAGTCATACAATGTGGATTGTGGGGGCTGAAAATGTATAAGGGAGACCAAGTTGGCAAGGTAACTGATTGGTTTGTCTACCGAGGGCGTATCTGCCCCTTCACTTATATACCTCAGCATTCATTCTCTGAGTACAGTGTGAATCAAGACTACATAAGATGTCAACAAATGCAGTGCTCAAGTTTAGAAGGACTCACAGATTTTACTGGCTTTGTCTTACTGCATTCACAGGTATTTTTGTTCTAAGTTTATGTGCTATTGGATGGTAGGTAGTTTTTGACACTAGCTAGACGATATCATTCTCTCTTGATCTGCAGTTGCAATCACTTGCTGTGAATCAACCTTTGAGTGGAGCTGCTCTAACGCTGTATCAGACAGTGATTCATGCAATGATCACCTATATATTCCTGACATAGATGTTGATATAAACAATTTGGGAGACATTGAGTCCACCTATCCTGCGACTGTCATCATTTACCCCGTGACATTAAACTCTCTGGATTGTAATGGCATTGTCACTGGAGTGGAATATTGCTACAGAAGAGCTGATTTAAACTCAAACATTTTCACATTGCTCATTTTGAGAGAGAATGCAGACACGTTTAGAATTACTAGAGTTATGCTCATTCCCCGCCCACCTAGTACCGATGAAACGTGCAATGGAATGATATGCTGTGGCTCACACAGCTTCACCTCTGTTGAGCAATTTGAACTGCCAATAAGTAACTTTGCATTTGGAGTTATAGATCCTATTGGTGGACATGAACTTTTTGGCTTTCATAGCACCCGCACAGAATTTCAAACCTTGCAATACCTTATTCTTCCTAGTAGTGTAACTATTACTGTCAACGCAGCCATAACAAAATCTGGACGTCTTGAAAATTGAACGATTCGGATTATGAGATTTGTTGTTGGTAAGTGTTTGCCTCTATTTAACTATGTGCATTCATTTATCCACTCCAGAAATCTCTTCTGATGGTTCAATTACCACAGCTCCAAACACAGCAGCACCAGAAATCTCTTCTGATGGTTCAACTACCACAGCTCCAAACACAGCAGCACCAGAAATCTCTTCTGATGGTTCAACTACCACAGCTCCAAACACAGCAGCACCCCCCTCTGGGGGGACAGGTGGTGGTGACAGCTCTCTCCCTATTATCCTGGGTGGAGTGGTTGGTGTACTGGTGTTCGTGGTGCTACTGATGGTGGGTGTGTTTGTGTTGGTTGTGTGCATTCGTACGAGGAAGAGATCTACTGATAAATGGAAGCCTGAGGTCGTATCTGAACGACAACTTGCAGAGGGTAGTCAGAGAGGGGTGATCAATAATGGTATCCTCAGCACTGGGGATGCTGGTGAGTGTGTGTGTGTGTCTACAATTTTGTAGAGTCTAGAGATCAATTAAATTGAGTGCCTCCCTTTATTAGCTATAGACATGCACTAGCTGCATGCTAATTCCTCTCGATCAGTCCTCCACTGCTGAGACTGAAGATTGTAGCTAACTATATAATGATTGCATGTGAGATTGGATTGGCAGTAAATTGGCATATGCATGTAGTGGGAAAGAAACCCTCATTCAACTACACACACATACACAGAAGAGGAAGTTATTGAGCTAAACTTTCCAAGGCAACTGACCGAAACTATTACCCAAAATCCATTGTACATGCCCAACACAGATGCATCCATCAACTACGAGGGAGAGTATGAATATTCTTACATTGATCCAGAAGATATACGCATTCTAGCAAGAAATCCAATTGTCAGTCAAGATAAAACAGACAAAGTAGCCACTTCAACAAGGAGATCTGGAGATGGCTCAGAAATGGCCACATCAGCACCATTGACCAGAAAAGAAATGCATTATAATCAAGTACCTACTGCTGACAATATTTGTTATGGCTCAACTATTCCACGAGGTCATTCTGACCAAGTGCCAACTTCTGACGATGTTGCTTATGGCTCTGCTGCTTGACAAGAAAAACCAATTGACTTGTTGGATGTTCTGGCTTGATTAAATGAATTACGTGTGTAGCTATATTATTCCTTATCATCTGTCTAAAACTATGGCCAGTAAAGTCATATACAGATTGTGTGAACACTCATTAACCCGAGCCACGGGTCAGTCATTCAGTGTGTTTGTTTGTTGTTTTGTCCGTCTGTAATTTTTCCGATATAATTATTATTTCAGCTAACTTTGATTGCTCATGACTTTAGTTTGAATTGTCTGATTATGCCTCGGTGTGCATGCGCAAGCAAGGTATACGGTAGTGTGTGTGTGTAGACTGTTACAGCTACTCAAGGATCAATGAAGTGCAAGTAAGAGTTTTTGTTGCATGTTTGAGCAAAACATCAAAGAAACCACAGTGCAAATATAATTATGGCATATTGCACAGTGAAGCCAGGTACATCAAAGCTAACAAGTCACCGCAGTGCAATATGCCATATATTTGCACAGCCAAGAAAGCTTGGACAAACGTTGGGAATGATCTCTTTTATATTGTTCCTACAACTCACTTTTTGTGGTATCAAAATAAGGAATGCGGAAGGCATGAATGTCATTATACTATGCTTCTCCCACGCAACAAATCAGTTATTGCATAATCACTTGTGCAATATGAGATATTGGCTACGTAGTAATTAGTGGTCTCGAGGCCTACGGCCCTCGACCACTAATTTACTACTGAGCCAATATCTGGCATATTGCACTCGTGGTCATGCAATAACTAATACCTATAGGCTTCTAGTCATGTTTTCTTGGATTCGTATATGTGGATTTGCAAAATACTCGAGTTATGCCTAGTTTTGCTTACTTAGAATGTCATTCTGTAGCAAAACTTGTTCACCGAGTGTTGCTACTCTACTTAGTAGTTAGCTCTGCACTAGAACGCTAGCTCTATTGGTAGCTGCAAGAGTGAGAAGAGAGCTGCAAGACTCTGCTGACTTGCAGCATAGATTGAAGAGTAGAGGGATAGGAAACGAAGTGGTGCACGTGATGATTTTACATTGAATCTGCAGTGGAGCCTCGAAAATTATCCGCGCTACGCCCTATGAACGAGGCTATTAAGCACATTTTTGCCGGGTAACTCCCAAAGCTGTGTTTCCTCAAGACATCATCTTTTTCAGCAACTTATAACACGCCTAGTCCATGAGCCACGTGTAGTACTTGCTAATGACTGACCACACCCAGTAAAAAGAGACTTTCCAATAAAGTTATATGTTCCCAAGGCTGTTTTAGAGCTATTGGAACATGTAACGTGTAAGCGTGCTGGTTATGACTACTACAATAGGTATAGACCTTGAAATATAAGTGAGTTGCACGGACTAAGCACAGTTACTTGTAGTTTATTATGCACTGAGTGGTAGAAATAGATATTGACAATATCTATTGTGATGGCCTCGATTAAACCGCAGCGTAGCGCGGATGTTACTCGAGATACCAACCGTTTCCTATCCCTCTACTCTTCAATCTATGCTTGCAGTCGACTTTAACTTTTGGCATCGATCGTTTTTAACAACAATCAACGTCGATCATTACCCACTCTTTGAGTTTCCCTGTGATTCTGGATTTTGCATGCAGTAAAATTAAAAATGTTCATCATGATATCAATGTGTGTATAAAAGCTAGCTTTATGTTATGTAGCTTTGGCACCTCCACTGAGGCATCAGCACCCGCGGTGCTTTCATTTTATAGAGGTTGTTAGGAGGTTCAAATTGCAATAGAAGGTGTCATTATGGAGACTTTGGGACGGTTTTTCTAAACCCGTAGAGCAACGCTCCAATAAAACTGACAATACAAAGAGGGTCAATACTTCACCTGAACAGTTTAGCATTTCCTTGTTTCCTAGCCAAGTGCCCTCTGTAGTGTGCCTGTATGATGACTGCTGCCTGTTCCTCTGTGAGGGTGGCTGACAGTGGGAGAGGGGGGCGGGGACTGCAACAACACAAGGACGTTGATTAGATGTATCTCGTGCACGGGTTATAGCTAAAGCACCTGAAACTAATATGCAGCACACCAATTATATTGAGGCTTTGGCTTACTTTACTTCCCATTCTTCTTTAACAAATGGAATGTCTTTAAGGCTCAAACTTTCTCGATCATGGTGATTAGGATTGTGCCTAAAAAATCAAGAGATTTTCGAGTAGTGTATTAATAGAATTTACCTACATGATTTGTATTGCTTTACCTGTATAGATACTCAACTAGGTAATCCAATGCATTGAATCGCTTCCTCCTCTACAAAAAGTACACAATGTACATCAACATGTAGAGCAGTAATTGAGTGCGTACCTCTGTGCTCTTTGCAACTTTCAGTGTTTCCTCGAGACCAGGTAACAGGATCTCAAATAGCTCCTTCTCCAGAAAACTGGCAGGACTCTCTACTCCAACTGAAGCACAAAAGTTAGTCACTCAGTACACACACATGAACACTGTCAAAACAATGTTAAAAGTTCTCACCACTGAGGTCCATTTTTGACTGTTTTTTGTTGGTTGCTAAGAGGATGCTGAGAAGTGGGCGGGGCTGCATGCAGGAATTGACCTTCCTCTGGTGATGTCTACGTCTAGTACTTCTATAATAAACTGATCTCTCTGATCTGAGACTCTTTCAAGGATCCAAGATGGCAGGACCAACTTCAGATAAGCCAGTGGATACGTACAGCCCATTTGTGAGTGGAAGTACAGCCTGTTTAAGTGTTTTGTATCTGAGGCAGACTCTGACAGTAGCAACTACATGTACATAGCTAGCTAGCTGGACTGTGATTATTAAATACATTTAGGAGAGGCCTTTGCTTTAGCTATGCCATAGATACTGTGTTTCTCTCTATTGTACATGTACACACTGTCACACACGTACACAAATACAACAGAAAGTACACTATAAAAAAAGATAAAACTGAACATAGAACCACTGTACACAAACTGATACTAAATGTTTTTCTCTCCTCTGTACAGTTTGGGTTTGTGTACATCTTCAACCTGATTATTGGCGTTGGTGCCTTATCCCTCCCGAAGGCTTTCAGTCAAGCAGGTATTATTCTGGGAACCCTACTCCTCTTTATGTTAGCCTTCATGAGTTACATGACTGCCACCTTTATGATTGAAGCCATGGCTATTGCCAACGCTCTGTTCAAGTTTAGACAGAGGTCTGGTCAGAGTACGAGCAGCAGCAAGCTGTCGTCCATCTCTCATACATCACCAGACATTCAAAAAGTCGACGAGGTTAGTGCACCAAAAAGTCAACTCATCAAAGTTATGCTTTCATTTGTGTATTGAACGTGGTGGGAAATTAGTTTCAACTACCTGCAGTGAACACACACATGACCCCTGTACATCAATACAACGTATCCTCCCCCCCCGACACACACACACAGTCTGGCGTGGTGTCTGGTAGCTATGGTGCCGTGGATACCAGTCCCTCCCACCACTCGTCTCAGTATGAGAGTGAGAAGACTCCTCTTGTGCCCACCGTCATAGACTCTGGTGAGTGAAAGAAAAGTGATCGCCATTTTGTGTGAATGTGTCTTACTTCAGTATTGAGGTCACACTTACTAACACTTGTTATGTTATAAGACAGGTATCGTTTAGAAGTTTATTCAGGTCGGTACTAAAATACAATGAATACGAGTGTGTTTTCTTGACAGTGTTGTGACGATCACAATGGCGTCTCATAATTATATAGCCTTGTGTTTCTGGCCCATAGATACATGTACATGTACATGACAGGGCCCAGTAATTTGTAATGCATGTGTTAGATTCTTGTGGTACCTACAATTTCCCAAGATTTTAACACATCATCTGAAAGGCCTGTCTCTAGCTATGTTTTCATAAAAGTAATGTGATTGGACCAACAGAACTAAAGTTATGGCCATTCAAGATCTTTATTTAACGCTGGGTCCCCAGCATTATGCTGATGCGTATGTGCTGCTACAGTGAACACAATGTACATACATTGTACCAAGAGTTCTTAATGAACTCTTGATTGTACCCATAATTATATGCAATACTATAGAGACTGTGTTTACGGATAGTGGTGACACGGAGCCTGTAGGCCATGTTATCCCCCCAGATGACTATGAGATCAGCCAGAAGTTTGAAATGGTGAGTGAGCTTACATTAGAAACTCAGTTTTGAAGATCTAAATCAAAGTACATGCATGAATCATGTATACCTTACATATGTATCTGATTGAATAACTCTTTGTCCATACACACTTTTCTTGATATCAGTCATGTGTGTAGATATAGTTATGCATGAGATGAGTGTTGTGTTCCCCCTCAGGGCACTTTGGCTAACCAGTTCTACCACCCAGGTAAGCATCTCTAGACTACCATCTGTTTGAAATAAATTGATCGACCTTTGTGCAAATTATGGTGTTATAAAGTGAGGTGATCTACATGTAGCTCACTATTGTTTGACACAACTTCATGCACTCAATTGTCTATGTACTGTTGCAGTGGGTGTGTTCTTGTACTATGTGGTCATCTGTCTCTACTTGTACGGTGACCTCGCCATTTACGCTGTGGCCATCCCAAAGTCTATCACAAGAGTAGTATGGTAAGTGTGTGTGTTAACTACAAAGGAATCGACTGCTCTCCCACACAATTTGCTCAATCAGTATCGCGACCAATTGCATCCAGGGACTACCTCCCTGTGTGTATAATTATTCAAAATTCTTCTTCTAAAGACCCTTGTTAGCGGGTCCTATTCATTGGTTGTTACGGTATCTACAATGTACCTACTACATGTACATGTATGTATGTATATGCTGCATACTCACGTAATGACCCCACCCCCATACACATACACCAGTGGTGATGACATCACAAATTTCACCAACCTCACCAACCTCACTAACGTGAGCAGTGAAAACATGGAATGGAACCACTCCAACTCAACCGTGGAGTCTTATTGCTTTGGCCAGGTCAACGATCAACAGGCCTACTACATATTCTTGGTAAGTCTGTCAAGTACCAGTGTGGACTTTAAGTTAGTGGCTATCAAAGCTAGTTAACCCGAGGCGCGTAGACGGCCTCAGTTACAGTAGTGTGTGTGTGTGTGTGTGTGTGTGTGTGTGTGTGTGTGTGTGTGTGTGTGTGTGTGTGTGTGTGTGTGTGTGTGTGTGTGTGTGTGTGTGTGTGTGTGTGTGTGTGTGTGTGTGTGTGTGTGTGTGTGTGTGTGTGTGTGTGTGTGTGTGTGTGTGTGTGTGTGTGTGTGTGTGTGTGTGTGTGTGTGTGTGTGTGTGTGTGTGTGTGTGTGTGTGTGTGTGTGTGTGTGTGTGTGTGTGTGTGTGTGTGTGTGTGTGTGTGTGTGTGTGTGTGTGTGTGTGTGTGTGTGTGTGTGTGTGTGTGTGTGTGTGTGTGTGTGTGTGTGTGTGTGTGTGTGTGTGTGTGTGTGTGTGTGTGTGTGTGTGTGTGTGTGTGTGTGTGTCGCTCAGTTTGGCTTACCTGGTGATTTAGGCATCACAATTTGTACGTAGGGAAACTTGTAGCATTAAAACTAAGGCTTAAAATTTGGCAGATTTTGCAAAGAAGTCTTTGTTTCGCAGAAAAGGCGAGCTAAACCTAAGAAGCTTTTTGTGTACTACTAAACGCGGCTATTATTCGAAACATAAGCCAATAATTACTGCTTGTTTGTGGAAAAGGGTCGATACGATAGAAAGCTAGAATTGTATCTGGTTTGTCTCTGTGACTCTGGGATCCTACTCCAGGAGCCATACTTCTCTGCATGAAACTCCAGGCTTCTTTGCTGTGATCCTAGTCCACAGTGCATATAAATATCCTGTTCTCAAATGTTTCAGCATGCCTCTAGTCTGGTTTAGCTCCTGAGTTGCTGTGCTACACAGTTCAATAAGTCATACATGATAATTATTCATTACTACATGCACTGCATTATATAACTCTTCTGGTTTCTTTATAATCATGTCATGTCACTAGCCAAGGGTTTGCACTTTAGTGCTCTAGTTTTCCTAGTAGTGGCTCTTTATAGTTTTGTAGGCATTTCCTGAGCTGGCAAATAAGATTCACTTAATTCCGATACAAAGTTACGTATACTGTATGCACTATTCCTGCAATGCTACATGTAACTCCCCCTCCCCCTCAGACCATTTGTCTACTGCTCTTGTGTCCCTGGACCTTCTTCAACCTCACCAAGTCCAAGTATCTACAGCTGTTCACCACCATCTTGAGGAATGTCGGTGAGTATAGACACTCTCGGGAAACTTGTCGAACAGCATGGTACTGGACTACCTACCTACATACATGTACATGCACATAATACGTACCTATAGACTGCTACCAATAGCAGCCTGTACTGCATGTAGGCACTTGAGTTCAGATTGTCCATGATTTTATGAAAGCTTAGAAGGAGCTCTTTCAGATAGTTACGCTCAAATCTCAAATTTGGAGCGGGCTAAAATGATTGTAAGACACCATCTTAACAATTGTAAGCTTTCAGAAATTAACCTTATTGGACCAGCTGAACTAAAATTACGGCCGTCTTCATTTAATGCTGTAAATTCAATACAGCTAAGGCCCCTCACTACCTCTTATGCCTATAATTATGGTCACTATGTGCATGTCTGTAATAGAGAGTCTATACTCGTGTTATTCAATGTACACGTATATCACTGCAGCCTTTGCTATGATGGTGGGTATCGCAGTGTCCAACTTGGCTCTCGGTCCACCCACCACCCCCTCATCCGCCTCCTTGTCCGGTTTCCCCCTCCTCTTCGGAGTCAGTATCTACTCGTTCATGTGTCAGCACTCGCTACCCGGCATGGTCACACCCATGAGAAGGAAGAATGGCATTTTCTGGAAAATTGGAGTGGATTTTGCACTGATTCTGAGTTTCTACCTTCTCTTAGCCTTCACTGGAGCGTTCTGGTTACCAGAGAATAAACTTAACGATATCTACACTCTCAACTTTTTCAGACGCGTCATGCCAGATGACAATAGTGCTGAACTGCTCCTGTCAGTGCTTGGTTACTATCTCGCTTTGTTTCCCGTCTTCACGCTCAGTACAAACTTTCCCATCATCTCCATCACGCTCCGAGAAAATTTGAAAGCCCTTTTCCGAGTTCTGCTCCATCGTTGGATTGGAGACAATCCGTACCCCTGGCCAGTGGAACATATCCTCTTCCCTATACTAGCTTTGTTCATTCCAATCGGTATAGCATTTGGGACGCAAAATGTCGAGCTCCTCGTGAGCGTAACCGGTTCGTTCCCGGGTGTGGGAGTGCAATATGTGATACCTGTGACACTGGCGTTTTGTGGCAAATATATCATCACAAGCTCCAAGAGGTACAACATGAAATACGAGAACAAATATAAGTCTCCGTTCAGTTATATCTTCTTCCTAGTGTTTGTGCTTCTCTGGACAACTGTCAGTATGGTGTTGCTTATAGTCGATGACGCTCTGAAGATTGCAAACGGAAAATTCATCTAGATTGAGCCTTGTACATGATTGTGTGTGTGTGTGTGTGTGCCTGTATTTGATTGTTTTTATACAGTGGATGTGCTGTACTGTGTATCCTGTTAAATTTCAGCACATGATTTATTTAAATTATCCTTAATTGATAATAAATCACTGCATGATGTTTCCTACAGTGGATGTGTTAGTTTACTTACGTTTAAATTGCTTGTTTAAAAATTTATTACCGGTAATCTGGTATAATTATGATGTCTGTACATAATTTTACTATGATTATTTACGTTATTTGCATGTACCATAACATAATGCTTTGTTCTCATAATTGCCAGGCATGCTCGCGTACACACAAAATGGAAATGATGAAAAAATAAATAGCAACATTTAGTTCACAGCCACATGCAGAGATATTATTACAGCAGTTCACATACAGTACGTAATTAAGCTAACACCCTCAGAATCCCAACGGCTCTCTTGTATTCTCTCTTTGTGGGTGAACCTGAATGCAGCAAATTTTGAAAAGCATTGAATCCAATTTTACAAATGCAGACACGAATGAATACAGACACATTATTTTTAAGATGGGAGAGGTGCATGTGATTCAGAGAGCTGAAAGCATGCTGTTACCTTCTGGCATCTCTTCACTGTACTGGTCTAGGATGAGTCGTGCTCTCTCTGTGACCAGCTGTCTTTGGTGGCCCTGAAGCCCTTCCAGGTAACGAAGCAGCACCTTAAAGTGAGCCTTGGAGACCTGCATAAAGTTAATGTACACACACAATGACATAACCTGCTACATTACACACATTGATGTATGGACAAAACTATACACTTACACAATCATACAATGCTCACAACAGAACTCATACCCCCTGGGCCATCAACTTACCATGCTCTTTTGGTACATGTTCTGCAGAAGCCAATACTGAGGTTTCTTTCTAAAGGACCATTTCTTTTTGTTTTCGTCCCACAATCGAAGGTACTCTATAGCACATTCCTTCACTTCCTCTATAGATTTTTCCTCAGTGGGCGATTCAGTCTGTTTGCTTTTCTTTTTTCTATCCTCCGATTTCAAGACATCCTTTCCCATTGGTTCATCCAGGTCTTGATAAGAATCATTCACTTGTGTAAGCTCTTTGATATGACCTTTGACGGAGTCCAACAATTGAATGTGCTCTTCGGGTAAAGGTTCATTAGTTGGTCGAAGTGGTTCATTTGGTCGGGGTGTCTTTATAGATGGTTTATCACCATGTGTGTGCTTGTTTTGCTTCGAAGATGAAATTTCATCATTTTCTCTTTTTCTTTTTTTCTTATGAGTCGTACTATCCATCTTAGTTTTTCAGTTCTTAAGAGCTTCTTTCAGTTCAAGGCTTAAGAATATTTTCAGACTGGGATCTTCAATAGTTTTCATAACCTTTTCAGCAGCTAGTCCACCGTCTTTATAAATGGCCGCCAGTTCCTTTGCGTAATCAATCCAAACACAGTTGGCACAGCCGCTCATACAACATGTAGTGGGTGGGTCGGGTATTGTCACCTCTCCCTCAAAATGAACCTCAGACTGAGTAAAGTACGGCCCACTGTCTTGATCGTTTGTGAAGTCTGATAATGAGCGAATGTTGCACTTCTTGTATAGTGAAGGAATGGCCGTCGGCACTGTAGAGGGTGGGTGATGTGTGGGGGGCGCTCGAAGAAATGTCGGTAACAGTGTTCTTTGTAAAAGTCTGAGGACTGTTGTCATTCCTAAATTACAGTACGATACACTCTACAATAGCTAGTCTGCTGTACTGTTCTCTAATCAAGATTCTTAATTTTGTGATGTGCTCTATTCAGAGTACCACATGGCAAAAGCCAAGTGGGCGGGGCACATGCAATCTTCATTCTGAAGTTCTCTGTATTTCTGCTACAGGCTTAGATCTAGCTGCTAAGCTAGCTATGGGACGAGTTAGTAAGCACAAGAAGATAAAAGCAATGGATCCATTCTACAAAGGACCCAAGAGAGAGCCATCCAAGTAGGTGTTGGTGGGAGTGAGGGTGTACGTGGGTATACGTACTTTAATATTTAATATGTAGTTTCATGATGGTTTTTTGATTTTATAGAGAAGAGAACCTTCCCCCAGGCAGTCTCACTGATGATCAGCCAGTGCCAAAATCTCTATTGCGTATTGTTCGCTCAAGTTCTGGAAAGTCTGATAAGAAGATGAAACGAAGACAGAAACCAACCGAAACATCCCATACCAAGGAGATGGGAATTAATGCTTTGGAGGAGCAGACATTTTCACGTAGGGAGGGAGAGAGTCTTAACGATTATCTGGACAGAATCGACATTGAGAGCAGGGAACGCTTGGTGGAGTTGTCTAAGAAGAGCAAAGGAACCTCAGAGAGAAGGAAGAAGTAAGAGAGTGGTGTTTGTAAAGACGGCTCTTGTGCTGGGGATAGTTAGTATTAGGTTTATTGAGTGTAGATTAGGGGCACTACATTGTGATTTAGTTACAAGATCAGTATACTGCACACTGTATTTTGGGTAACCATATTTTGTAGGTACTATGAAAAGAGAAAGAAGAGATTAGCGTCAAAGAAGGGCCATAAAGACGAAGGTGTCGAGTTCAATGACCTGAAAGGTACACTGTACGTACCTGTGCGCACTATATAGAGGTTACATACTGTATAGCGGGTATATTTTGAGGGCATAAATTTTGCATGATAAGCATGTATATACCACGAACATTTTATATCCACGAATTTAATACATGCATGCTGCAAAGAGGCTGCTATTCCGTGAAAATTAAATCCATGAAAACCTTTCTAACTGTCATCCGCGAAAGTTTATACCCTCAAAATATACCCTTGGCAGTCAGTAGAAGTTCTTGTCTTTATCCCTACTAGTCTATAGTTGCTTAGTGATCACTTTACAATTATCTGTTGATAATTTATAGAGACCCGATGTTCAATATGATAGTTAATTTTTACTCCTACAGATACTGTTCGGTTTGGAGAGGTTGTGAGCGCCCCTCCCAAACTAAGTGCTAAGCCTCGAAGAAAATCGGATAAGGTTCAGATTACTCTACCCAGTGGCAAATCAAACAAGCCAGACCAAGGCCCTGTTGTTGTCGGATTGAAGAGGAAGCAAGACATTGAAGAAGAGAGAGAGAGACTGATTCAACGATATAGAATGGCTAAAAAAACAAAAGTCGAAATAACTAAACAGCAATAAATTACGTGGATTAACAGAACTATAGCGCTTTTAATGTGATCATGTGTGCACCGTTCAATTTCCTCTCAACGTAATTATTATTTGTGCTGCTGTGCGTCTTTTCATGCATTTATGTATTGATCTGGTATTATTATTAAGTCAACATAAAAATAGTTGAAAGGGCACATAATTATAATGTCCAGCAATTAAAAATAGTTTTTATGTGCAAGCTAGCTATAAAACATTTGCAGGGGGGAAAATGCCGGTTCAAATGTGAGGCTGTTAGTCTCCATCCTTTTTTGGATTGGCTTGGCTAGTAATTTGTAACTCAATGCTGTTCGTTAACACTGTCCCTGGGTTAGTTTTGAATTCGTACGACTGAGAGGACGTCCTGCTCATCACACACCAAGTCAAGACTCCTCCCAGTGCAGCACCAATGAGAATAGACAGGAAGAAGGTCACAATCACACTGACAGCAATCGCTACTGTATTTACTTCAGTAGCTGACGATTCGCCTGTATAAAGGATAAATAAAAGAAGTATATAATTATAATGCCTAGAGTCTAATTGTACAAGTACAAGCCAGGGCCATATAAGAAGATATATGTTTTATGGTGGGGGGGGTGGGGTACAAAATAAAAATGTGGGTGATGCTTCTGAAAGTTGCACTATACCCAGGGAGTGGGTCTGGGAGGAGGATGTTCCCCTTTCTGCCCCGCTGGAGACGATATTTGTATGTTCTCAGAGGGGTTAAAACAGTTCCAATAACAAGTGAAAGATATTTTACTGCATGCATGTGTATAAACGTAATTATTAGTCTAAAAACTAGGGGGGGGCAACTGCCTCCCCCAGCCGGTGCCCCCTCTGGTTCTTACGGCCATGCAAGTGTTTGTAAAACTAAAACTACATGTACAAAGCAAACTTCAGCAATAAGACCTCAGCTACATTTTGTTTGACTTCAGCTATATTATAAGGTTTGTTCCTAGAAGAGGCTGGTAGGTATTACCAAGAGTATATGATAGAGAGAGAGTATCGAATGTAGGCATACTGTGTATCAGATGTATGCGGAGAGTAACGTGACTTCCTGTATCTGTCACAAGCTTGGAATTTGCACACTGACCAATCCAAGCGTGGGTGATGTAATCTATTTTCTGATGTACAGTATGCCTACGTTCGATACTCTCTTCTCTATCATATACTCTTGGTATTACTCAGTCATATAAGGCTTGTACTTTATATGCAGTTAGAGATTTTTGACACACTAACTCACTAGGTACATTGACGCATTGGGTGACTATAGCAGAGGTAGTAGCACTTGACATTTCACAGAGGTCTCCTGAAAATCTTTCAAGGCACCTACAAGTAAAGGATGCTCCAATGTCTTCAAGGCACGTCCCACCATTCAAACAATTGATGGGCGTGCAGTAATCGATATCGATATCACATGTATCACCAGTAAATCCTGCAACACAACTACACGAGATAGTTCTGCCAAATTCCTCTCTACAAGTTCCATTGTTTTGACACGAGTTCGATAAGCAGAATAGTTCAGAGCTGTCATCGTCCTCACACCGAGTACCAGTGTAACCTCTGGTGCACGTACATGATACAGAGACACCAATACCCTCAACACAAGTGCCACCATTAAAGCAAGTATCTGTTGTACAATGAGCCAGGTCCACCTCACAGCGAGATCCAGAAAAACCGTCCATGCACTGACAAGATGTGAGATTGCCGATTCCTTCATTACAAGTACCATTATTCAAACACATATCTGTAGTACAGAAATCCAGATCCGTTTCACATTCGAGTCCAGTAAAACCCGGTAGGCACATACAGGAGATTTCTGGTCCCACACCTTCAACACAAAGGCCACCATTAGCGCACGAACTCACTGAGCAAAAATCATCATCAATTTTACAAGTATCACCGCTATAACCAAGAGGACAGTCACATGAGAATGTATTGGCATTCTCTCCCAATTCATCTGTACAGTTACCACCGTTAAGGCAAGGGTTCGGGTCGCAAGCAAGCTCAATCTGACATCGACTACCAAAGAATCCAGGAGCACAAGTGCAAGTGAAGTCTACATCTATTCCTCCATCCGTGCAATTTCCACCATTAAAACAATCAAACATTTCACAATAATCTATATCTTCCTCACAGAGCATACCACTGAATCCAAGCACACAATTACAAGTAATGGTAGAGCCGATTCCTTCGATACAAGTACCATTATTCATACACGTATCTGTAGTGCAGAAATCCAGATCTGTTTCGCATAGGAGTCCAGTAAAACCCGATAGGCACGTACAGGAGATTTCTATTCCCACACCTTCGGCACAAGTGCCACCATTCAGGCAGGGACTTGGGTCGCAAACAAGTTCAATTTGACATCGGTTTCCAGTGAATCCGACCAGACACATGCATGTAGTATCTGTTCCTACGGCTTCAATACAAGTACCGTTATTGAAACAGCTGTCTTTGGTGCAGAAATCCAAATCAGTCTCACACTGTGAACCAGAAAAACCATTAGTGCATTGACAAGTGATGACAGTGCCGATTCCTTCAATACAAGTACCACTATTTATGCACGTATCTGGAGTACAGAAATCCAGATCTGTTTCACATAAGAGTCCAGTAAAACCCGATAGGCATGTACAAGAGATTTCTGGTCCCACACCTTCGGCACAAGTACCACCATTAGCGCACGAATCTGGTGAGCAAAGGACATCATCAATTTCACAAGTATCACCGCTATAACCAAGAGGACAGTCACATGAGAATGTACTGGCATCCTCTCCCAATTCATCTGTACAGTTACCACCGTTAAGGCAAGGGTTCGGGTCGCAAGCAAGCTCAATCTGACATTGACTACCAGAGAATCCAGGAGCACAAGTACAAGTGAAGTCTACATCTATTCCTCCATCCGTGCAATTTCCACTATTGAAACAATCAAAGATTTCGCAATAATCTATATCTTCCTCACAGAGCATACCACTGAATCCACGCACACAATTACAAGTGATCGCAGTGCCGATTCCTTCGATACACGTACCATTATTCATACACGTATCTGTAGTGCAGAAATCCAGATCGGTTTCACATAGGAGTCCAGTAAAACCCGATAGGCACATACAGGAGATTTCTGGTCCCACACCTTCGGCACAAATACCACCATTAGTGCACGAATCTGGTGAGCAAAAGACATCATCAATTTCACAAGTATCACCGCTATAACCAAGAGGACAGTCACATGAGAATGTATTGGCATCCTCTCCCAATTCATCTGTACAGTTACCACCGTTAAGGCAAGGGTTCGGTTCGCAAGCAAGCTCAATCTGACATTGACTACCAGAGAATCCAGGAGCACAAGTACAAGTGAAGTCTACATCTATTCCTCCATCCGTGCAATTTCCACTATTGAAACAATCAAAGATTTCACAATAATCTATATCTTCCTCACAGAGCATACCACTGAATCCACGCACACAATTACAAGTGAACGCGGTGCCGATTCCTTCGATACAAGTACCATTGTTCAAACAAATAGTAGAAGAACATATATCGACAACAGTCTCACACTGGGTACCAGTAAATTCATTTATACAATCACATTGAAAGGTGGCCAACAAAGAAGTGCAGGTCCCTCCATTCTGACAAGGACTAACAGAGCAAAAATCTGAGGGACAGTAGATTCCTTATTTCTATCATTAATTATACAAAATGCTTACCCTCTTCTACTATTGCAACTGTCCTCTGATCTGCCCAGAAAGTTGGCATAATCTGAACCACAGTGTACCTATAATATATAGGGGACGAGGATTATACATCGAAATAAGCAAGTTTTCAGATAACTTACGCAAAGACAATGTTTCCTGTACCACTGGAAGGCGCTGTCCAAGTGAAATCAACTTGTGTCTTATCATTTCGGTCAGTATGTGTCACGCCACTGTCTGCGGGGATCTATTAGCATGTTTAAGTACATGTGAATTAATATACATACATGCACATGACCTAAGTTATGTACATGTACGTAGAACAGTTTACCTCAGTTGAGGCACAGTTATGAAGACTGTAGTCAGCACCTGCTGATGGACTAGCGAAAGAACCAACAGCAAATGTAGGATTGTCTATATCTCTGGCTTGGATCAGAAATCCTCTAAAAGTTAGATCTAGTTCATTTCCTTGAAGAAACACTGTCAGTACAAAACGGGTGTTTAAGTTATCTAGTATTAGATAGTATAAGTTCTTATAAAGAATGACTTCATGCATATATACATGCACATACTTGATAGACCTATAGATCTATATATCTATACCTGTGTAAGTAACTCCAGGAACATAAAAGTAATTCCCAGCAGAATCCCGAGGAAAATCTGTCAAGTTGAGCACATAAGGGTTGGTTGCCTGATCTTGGGAAGCTGTTCCATGGTTGGGTGTTAGATTGCTGCATGCAGAAGATGGAGCTCCACCTGGAAAACAGAGAGACTTTGCAACTAGAGCCAGTAGAACAAGCACTTTTGCAGAAACATGCACCATTTTTTGTAGCTATAGTACAGTAGCTGAGTTTTTAATTCAAAGAATGATGGTATCCAATATAGGCAATGCATGCATTAATAATAATTAATTAATTAATAATAATGATTCTACTTGGCAGTTGCATGGGAGGGGGGTGTAACCTAATAACTTATAATGATTCTACTTGGCAGTTGCATGGGAGGGGGGTGTAACCGGCAATGATTTTATAATATCATTATGCCTCCTTAACCATGGAAATTGTCAAGTGAACATCTCATTTTTGAAAAGGAAAAGAATATACCGTACAGCGGGAAATTTTCGTGAAAGTACAAAGTTTCGCGTTTTTCGAGGGGGCAGACAAGAAAACGCAAAAATTAAAATAGGGATAAACTCCCACGCACCAGTGTTTCACATGCAAAGCTATTGGTGGGTGGTATTGAACGCGAGGGCTCTGGAAGCTATTAAAAATAGCAAAAATTTCCCGCTGTACGGTATAATGATATTCATAACAAAAACATGACGATAATGAAGAGGCGTCAATTATGTTGTCATACATTCAATTTTGCAAGTCATTGTTCTCTGTAGTACAAGTCAGGTTCTATATCTCCTCTTCTTCTGTTCTTGTACCACACGGACACGAGTATAAACAACACAAAAAACAAAACGGACAGTATCACTAACAAAATGTAATACCAAATGTCACAAGTGAGGGCTACTATATGGATGTTTGAGAACACGACTATGATAAGGTTGGCAATCACAGTTGCAATACCCCAGGTGAAGAAAAATAGGCCGATCATCATCCCACGCATCGTGTGAGGGGACTGAGCATAGAAGAACTCCAAGCCTGCGAAATTGGGAGCATCAGTTAGTGCATGTGCACAGTCATCTCAAATTTGTGTTAAACTGAGAGGAGCTGCTATATATAAATGCATGCATGCACTGGATATTATACAATTAAATGAGACACTGTCAATTATTTGCACACAGTAGCCAAAGAGTACAGACAATTATACATGGACCGAGCCAGCAATAATTAAGTCATGATTATGATTATGGATTGCAACATTGCATCTATGTTAGGCCCTGCATAACTGCACTGTAAATTGTAAACTCACTTGAAATGACAATAAATATTTCAGCCAACGAAGCCAGGACGTGTGGGATCAGAATATAGTACGAACTAATATCGAGGTGAATGGGCAGTAAAGAAGTATTTACGAACATACATGAGTGAGTTGCTACTTCGCTTTGACTTCCTACACGGGAAAAACCAACTGACGATAAGAGAAGGAGAAAGAAAGGACTCAAAAACACTAAGAAGTGTCCGATACCTATCCTCTTTTGCATGTTAGGTGTGTACTCGCGAAGGAATGGATACAGGCAGTAGTTTATAATAGGAATCGCTAAGACAATGAACAAAATATTGACAACCCAGACAGATGTACACGACCCTATGAGTGTGTTGATGTACGGTACAGTCATGTACTTGATCTGTGTGGTTATGGCATTCAAGACCTGCATGTGCGTATGGGGAGGCAAGCATAGAATTTCATCAATAAAACACAAGTCACCTCAGAGTACAAATAGTATGGATAACATTAGATTAACCTAATTAACCTAGCATTAGAAATCAGCCTGTGATTTAGCCTCGATCCCAGGCCAAGTTTGTTGTTCGCCTAACCGTTATAAAAGCGAAAACTTGGCCTGGGATCGAGGCTACCTGTGATTAAGAGATGAAATAATAAAGTGTGATATCACTCTTAGCTCACCCCAGTATACACAGTAAGGACTCCAACGAGAGACAATAGAAATACTAACAGTCGGACAAAGGTCTTCACGTCTTCCACCTCACAGTTGATGAACTTCCCTCCATGAATTGTTTTGGCTAGATCCATACGACTGGGTGCTTCCACTCCAGTATAACTAAATGCACTTCTAAGCTGAGGTCGCTTAACTCTAACGACAAACGAGATTACTTGAAACACTAGTTTGTAGGGGTTGTGCTGTCTGTTGTCAATATAGAGTTTATTGCGGGTGAACTGTAATATAATCAGACCGACAGAAATACAGATTGCAGACACGCATCCGAACACCGTAGTATTGTAAGGAAAAGTACAGGTGAAACTTAGCACAAAAATCAGTGCACCAACATTACGTATCCAATAATACCAATAGAAATAAGCACTAATTTCATCGGACGGTCGTCCCATTATCTGATCAGCTCCTAGTGGGATCATATTTGCTTGAAATCCAGCCGAGCCCACAGAAATAATGATAAAACAAATTGGAAGTAAAATCGTATTGATGTGGTGGCCATTGTCAAAATTGCGCTCAAACGATGAGGTAAAAGCCAAGGAAACATACCCAGCCAAAAGAATCCACATACTAATGTGCACAGTATGAAAACGTCCAATATAACGATCACCAAGGAAACCAAAAATTGGGAACATGACATTGGCAACCATTTCGAAAAGAGCAGTTTGAATTAGCGATTGGTACAATTCAGAAATTTCAAGACTCTTTAAGAATGGGTCAGTGATATTTCCTACAACAGCATAGTATGCTAACCTCTCAAGAAACATAAGAAAGAGTGTAATATACACAGCACTTCCATGGAGAGTTCGTCTACATATGTATTGTCCAAATCTGGTGGCAGATTGGGAGCAGAGATATCGCAGACGAAATGCTTGAACTTCTCTTTGAATAACACTCTCATAGCTGCTGGTGTACTGAATGCTCCCTGAATTATCTAGGTCTAGATTGTGCCCCAGTGACATAGAATCAGAGTTAAACATATTGGCAAACTGGCCAGCTTACTTTTAGCTACACTGCTGTCAGCATGTCACATGTCATGCATGCTTGCTGAGCCTGACCTATTTGTAATTCTCTATATATGAATACTGATCTGGGCTTCACCTCCCCCAAACACAATGGAAACTATAACATGCAACTATAGATCAGTCTATATTTATACCATGCATAAATGACATGTAGCACTGCATGTGTACACCTCACAATGGCAATTATAATAGCCGATTACGGTTAATATTAAAAGTATACACAGCCAACACATAATAATACATTCTATACAACATTCTAGATAGTCCACGTAGATTTATCTTATAGACGCTATCACTAATGACTATAGACATTTTCTGCATATATAATTCGCTGTAAATCGTCTTCATCGTTGGATGGTCTACGGCGATTCCGGTATAAGCATGCTACAGCAGCATATATCAGCAACCCAAACAAGGCAATAACAGTGGATGTAACATAAAACCAGAGTCTGAAGTTTATCCCGTTATTACTAGTAGGATCCGTTGGGTAGCGGTAGAAGAATGTACTTGATATGGCATCACATAATCCGAACATGAAATAGAACAGCCCCGTCAGCAACCCTTTCATTTGTTCTGGAGCCTGAGCGAAGATGAACTCCAAACCTATATTCATAGACAATTAAAGCATCTATAACACACCAAGTACTGCATGCATGGCTGTAATAGTTAAAGTGGTTTTAACTTACTTGAGACGAAAGTAATCATCTCTCCTAGAGCAAGTACAATTGACGGAAGGAATAACCAAAGAAGCTGTTTCGTATCAGTGCTATCATCCGCCGAATAATTTTCAATTGTTCCTTGGAGATATGTGGCTGCAGCAATTGCTAGAAGGTTCAGTAGCAATCCTATGCCAAGTCTAATTTTCAGAGAAACATTGAAGAATGGCAGAATTACATGATTGACAATTGGTAGGACAATCAATATGGTAACTGTATTGACCAGGGTATTGAAGTACGAGAGCAGATAATGGTTTGTCTTTTGTTCTTCAAATTGTTCATCAAGCAGAGAATAAGCCTGAAATTGTGTGTACATTTGTATATGCTCAAATGTGGTCAGACATCAAAGGATTGTACTACTGTTGTCTAAATACAGTACATGTACATGCCCAGAGGAGGTTGGTCTCCGTGCATGCATTCCTCCGTTGATATGTGACCAACTCCTCTGGTACATGCCTGGGTAATATCAATATCACCCCGAATGTGGTCAATACTGCCTGGGGATGATATTGATATATTACCATAGATACAGGAAAAGGAGGGATTGAAAACGGAGTGGTGCACGTGATGCTTTTACATTGCATCTGTAATGAAGCCTCGAAAACTATCTGCTTTTCGCCCTTGAAAAATGAGGCTTTTTGCCGTGCTCAAAATAAGAAAGTTGTGTTACAGACATCATCTCTTTCAGCAATTTAAAACACGCCTATTCTGTGAGCCACGCGTAGTACTTGCTGCTAATGACTGACCATACCCAGTAAAAAGTAGAGTTATATGCTTCCAAGTGTTATTTTAAAGTCTTCTAGCTAGCGTTGCTGGTTATAACTACATGCTACATGTACTACAATAGATTTTAAGTTGCACAGAATAAGGACTTTTGCTTATGGAACTGTGTGTAGAAAGAAATAGGCCATCAGCTTGGCTAGCCGAGCCACACCTATCTACAACTTTGGCTTGTTTAGACAGCCTCGAATGAACCGCAGGTAAATTAAGCGGATGTTATTTCGTTTCCAATCCCTATACAGTATTACCCAGGATGCAGACCGATTCAACCTAAAGCACCACTAGATCTACACCCTATATTAGCTTGCATGCATCTTTTATAAGAAACTGGAGTTCATTAATGCGTGCCAAATCCCAATGCAGTCGGTAGAATCTTGCAATCTGATTGGTCCATTATAGGTAATGGTCCTTTAACCTTACACAACACAATCAGCAATAAGTAGTCATGCCCTCGTGCTGTACGCTAATACAACTCGAGCCCTTTTGCGTGAGTAATAACATATATGTATAATTTACTTCCCGCTCCATATGATATAAAATATCCTCCTAAAGAAAGTATTAGGAACGATACTTGGTAAAATGTCTTCACATTCTCAACTTCTTCAGCTTCGAAAATTCCATCAAACTCTTTTTTTGCCAGCTCAATTCGAGGTTGTCGTGGTTCACCATAACGAAATGTTCTCCTATGAATTGGAGCATGTCGCCTAACAGTTAGGCAGTACCAGCTTACGTTAGCAACAGATTTGATTGGACTATCACACCGAGAATTCTTGAAATACCAGCGATGTTTGACAATGTGAAAGAATAAACAGATGGTGATCAAACAAGATCCCAGCATAATTGGTAAGAGGCTTTTAAAATGAAGGTCGGCTTTTTTGACTGCATCTTCCACTTTTGTTCGATAAAAGGTAGATAGTGCAATAAAAAGACCAACCCCCAGGAGTGTTCCAGCATTTCGAACGAAATATAGCAAATGAAAGTACGAGCTGATGTGTTCTGAGGGGCAACCAGGTGACAGTTGATCCACACCAAATGAGATGATGTTTACTTCGACACTTCCAGAGCCAATTGCGATAAGGATAATACAGATAGTAGCTATAATGATGCTACATAGAGGTGAGTCAATTATGTCAGTTACCGATAATGAGAAGCTAACGAGTCCTATTCCAGCCCAAATTAGCCACAGTCCAATCTCAATCACTTTAAATCTTCCCAGGAATGAGTCGGCCAGAACGCCACCCACAAGGTAGAAGAGTCTGCCTAAAGAATGGAGCATAAGAGTGTAAAGAAAATTACCAAATGTTGGATCTTTGTTGTCTGTGAAGAGCAGTTCTTGGACACCTTTGACGGAAGTATAAAAAGCAAACGCCTCAATGAAGTAAATGAAGAATACAAGCAACAACCCTTTATTAATAGGTGGAGCACGCCTAGCACAAGATGGCTGACAGTGGCTTAATAAAGTCCTTGCACTAATTGCGTTGCTGTCAACACTTGGATTGTCCTCTTCTTGTATAAGAGGGGAGTTCTCGGTCACGTCTTCAGCTGTACTAGATCTTATTCTGTTCAAACTTGTCACACTTTGTGAATCCCTCTCTCTAGACTCAGCCATGGTATCTATACTTCAAATATTATAAACTGAGGACAGATTTCACAACTTACATGACATGTATAGATTTACTAGCTGTGGCAGAAGCAATTGTTCCTGGTTATTGATTAGTATTCTGTCACAAAGTAGATAATATATATTCTACCTTGAAGGATGGGAGGGGAGGAGCTCTTGGTTGATTTGTCTTGAATAGTAGATCTACTATCACAAACAAAGTTAACATGAAAACCCTAATAGATCTAATTATATAGATTATAGTAGGAACTCCATAAATTTAGTGTAAAAACATGCAGGCACATCCAAACTATTGTGGAAAATAAACATTTTGTGCATGTAGTCTGTTTATCAAATCCTCTTCATCCACAGCTGGTCTGCGACGGTTTCGATAGAGCCACACAACAATTGTAAACGCCAATAATCCTAGAGCAGCAAGGATTGTGAGAAAGACGTAAAACCATAAAATGTAGTTGACTTCTTGACAATCAGTAGGGACAAAGTAAAACACAATGCTGGAGATGCCACCAGATACTCCAAACATGAAATAGAACAGTCCAGTTAGAAGTCCTTTCATGGGCTCTGGAGCTTGAGCATAAATGAATTCCAATGCTATAGAGGCAAAAGTATAAGGGATTGTTGAAAAGTAGAAATGCATTAAAAAAACTTACAAGATACTGCTGTGATAGTCTCTGCTACTGAAAGTACAATGGTAGGGAAAAGGAGCCAAAGAAACTTCTCACTCCCAGAGCCATATCCATTAATCTCCACAGTTGCTTGAAGGAATACAAATATCAGAATTGCTATGAGGTTTAGAATTAGACCAATAGCCAGCCTGAATTTTAAGGACATGTTCAAACGAGGGAGGAAAGGCAAGGCCATGTGATTGAAGAAAGGAAGGAATATAACAATGGTACCAGCGTTGATCAAATCCTTGAGATAGGGAGCTATAATATCGTATGATTTACTCAGCTTCAACTCTACAAATTGATATGCGAGCATCGACGAGGCCTGTGATAACAACAAATTTTAATCTTCAAGCTTGTTAACAATGAGAAATAATTTATACTTACCCCACCATTACACGCCCAAAATCCAGCCATAGACAATATGAGAAACAGGATTTGATAGAAGGACTTCACATTTTCAACTTCTTCAGCCTCAAATATGCCATCAAATTCCTTTTTTGCCAGCTCAAATCGAGGCTGTCTAGCTTCTCCGTAGCGAAATGTTCTCCTGTAAACGGGAAGGTGTCTCTTCACAGTTAAACTGTACCAACTGACGTTAAGGATTGTCTTGACTGGGTTTTCACGTTGAAAATTCTTGAAGTACCAATTATGCTTGAAAATATGCAAAAGTAGAATACAAACAATAGCACTAGCAGCTATTAAGATAACAATTAGAGTCTTGTAATGAATGTCGATTGATATAATCAGTTTTTGTAGGGATGTGTAGTAGTAGTGGCCATTTTGAAAGGAATAAAATCGTGGGACGCTTCGTAGCATTATAAATACAATGATTCCCAACAATATACTGGCATTTCTAACAAAAATATACCAAAAAAAGAAAGAACTTATCTGATCTGATGTGCAACCTTGTGGCAACTGGTCAACCCCAAAGGAAACAGCATTGACCTCAACACACGCAGAACCAACAGCAATCAATAAGATACATATGATTGGTAGAAATATTCTGCCAACTAAATCATCCGAGTCAACCTTTAAATCACGATTGATTATGATTACAGAAAGGTTAATGCAAATGAAGCCTAATGCAAAAGCAATTAGCCACAGTCCAATTTTGATAACCTTGTGTCTTCCCCAAAAAGTATCAGCTAGAACACCTGCCAATGGATAAAAGAGCCGACCAAGAGAGTTGTACACAAGTGAGTATACAAAACTTCCCCAAACTTGCTTGCTTTCATCTTTAAAGAGTAGCTCCCGGATGCCTTTCGTTGCACAATAAAGGGCAAAACTCTCAAGAAAGTAAACAAACAATAACAACAGCAATCCTTTTCCTTGGGGCAATGGACGCCTGGCACATGAAGCTCTACATCCACCCAAATTATCACTAAAAGTATCACTGTTCAGACTGCTAGTTTCATCATATGACTGCAGCAGGGATGATCTTTCAGTCAAATCCTTAGTCCTGCCCGAATCTCTCTTCCTATATCCCGACATGTTTTTTAGTTGACAAGTACCTAGTAGATCTACCTTTCTCTCAGGCTAGGCTCTACATAGTTGGGCGTGGCCCCACCCTGGACGCGAACGTAGGGTTGGGCACCACTGCAATGTCAGGTTTGTTCCACCGGCACTTAACTTTAGGGTGTGGCTAAGCATGAAATGATTAATTCCAAGTGGTCGGTAACCGCAAAGCTCAGTTAGAATGCTACTGCTGGAGTCATTTTTGCATACCACTAGCTCTAACTGACCTGGCGTGTTCCTGGATCAAGCTGGCTTGTCTACTATTGTTGCATTTTGATTTAACTAAAGAGAATTACTAGTTACTGACTCGTTCATTAATGAGCCACGCCTTCACACTTGAACTCTGCAATCTGATTGGGCTGCAAATTTTTTTTTTTTATTTTTTATTAAACAAATTTATGCATACAGCAAAGGTAACAAAAAATAGCAGAATAGTAGCTAATTCAAATCAGTTACCTAACAAAAACAATACACAACAACCGACATGTACACTTAATTAATCTACAGTAACTTATTTTTAAAGAATGCAAGTGATAATTATGCCAACTGTGTCAAAACCTAAACTATTCCAGGCTGTAATAGTATCTGCGAAGAAGGAAAATTTGAAGTTATTAGATGTCGCGAATGGGACCGAAAGCTGTGTAGTGTTCAGATGTCTTAATTGGTAAGGCTGGACTTTAATGGTGAACGGAAGATTCGGATAGGTTATGTCCCCTGATATGATCTTGAAGAGTAGGTAGAGTCTGACTATGCTCCGACGCATAGCTAGCGTTTTTATGTTGCACATGGTTAGCAGTGTCTCATAATTCTCATCCCATTTCTTTGTGCACACTTTGAGGGCAAACTTCTGGGTGTCCTCCAGTAACTTGATGTCCTTAACCAAGTGGGGACTCCAGACAGCAGAGGCGTATTCTAAGTGAGGTCTAATTAGTGATTTGTATAATTTTGAGGTAGAGTCAGGTTTCGAGTATTTGTAAAAGCTCCTGTGGAGCATGCCAATAAGTTTTCTCGATTTATTGCATGTAGAAGTAATATGCTTGGTCCAGGAGAAATCACTTGAAAAGTTGACACCAATTAAGGTATTTGAAAACATCTACTCTTGAGAGAGAAAAATTGTCGTCAATAGTAAGAGTGGAGTTCGGAAGTGTGGGTGAGTGTTTCCTAGAGAAGGTCATGTAGCAACATTTTTGAACGTTTAACTTCAAGTAATTGTGGGATATCCAGTTACAGAGTGAGTTCTTCACATCATCCTGGAGTTTTGAGTAGTCAGATTGTGAACTGATTGACCTGTAGAGCGCGATGTCGTCAGCATACATTGCCATGCTGCTCCATGACACACAGTTGGCAGCCTTGTCAATATAGATTAGGAAGAGTAGAGGGCCAAGAATAGACCCCTGAGGGACTCCTGAAATCACAGGTATAGGAGGCTTGATTCTACACCATCAAGAACAACCAGCTGGAGCCTTCCCGATAGATAGCTTTCAATCCATTTGGTGATGAATGGGTTTAATCCAATTTCTTTTAGTTTGTTTAGCAAAGGAAGGTGAGGGACTGAGTCAAAGGCCTTGCTGAGATCGAAAAACACAGAACACATCTCTTTACCCCCATCCAGGGATTCAAGGCAGTCGTGTGAAAAAGATATGAGGGCTGCAGTTGTGGATTTCCCCGCAGTGAATCCCCATTGTTGAGAGGACAGGGGAGAGTTAGTATTGAGGTGGGTTGACATGACGCTCAGTATGTGCCTCTCCAGAATTTTGCTGATGACAGGCAGAATAGATATTGGTCTATAGTTAGCAGGATTTTCTCTGTCACCAGACTTTGGGATTGGGACCACACGGGCGAACTTCCAGTCTCTGGGAACCTTACCAGTTTTGATAGAGAGATCGAAAAGTTTGGAGAGGAGGCTAGGGGTTATAGAATGTGCAGTGTTTTTTAGCATTAGAGCTGAGATGCCGTCCGCTCCAGTTGATTTTTTTACATCCAGCGTAGTGAGAAGTGGAAGAAGTATATCCTCTGAGCAAAGGAAATCATCAGGTAAATTAGACAGAGTATTAGTGTCAAACAGGCTGTTTCCTGGTAAATTGCCAGAATGGTTGTTGAAGTTTTTGAAGAATTGTTCATTGAGAATGTTTGCTTTAGCTCGGCTATAGCTGGGTATTGAAATAACAGTTGATCTTTTTTAGCAACATTTTCTGGTTACTTTTCTCATTTCCCCCCTCTACTTCAAAATCCTGCATGACATGCACCCTGCTAGACTAGTATAGACTATCACAGGTATATAAACATGAAAACCCATATACTTCAAAATAGTAGGAACTACATATATTTAGTGTAAAAGCATGCATGCAGGCACACCCTAACTATTGTGGAAAAAAAATATTTTGTGCATGTAGTCTGTTCGTCAAATCCTCTTCATCCACAGCTGGTCTGCGACGGTTTCGATAGAGCCACACGACAATTGCAAATGCCAGTGATCCTAGAGCAGCAAGGATTGTGAGAAAGACGTAAAACCATAAAATGTAGTCAGTGACTTTGTCTTTTTCTTGAGGATCAGTAAGGAGGAAGTAAAATACAGTGCTGGAGATGCCACCAGATACTCCAAAAATAAAATAGAACAGTCCAGTTAGAAGTCCTTTCATGGGGCTCTGGAGCTTGAGCATAAATGAATTCCAAACCTATACAGACAAAAAAAAACATTCAGCTATAAAGTAAATGTACTTTTCATGTTAAAACTTACAAGAGACAAAGGTAATAGTTTCTGCCACTGAAATTACAATAGCCGGCAGAAGGAGCCATTGCTGTCAATCTGCACAGTTGCTTGGAGGATTACAGCTATCAAAATCGCTATGAGGTTAAAAATTAGACCAATAGCTAACCTGAGTTTTAAGGACATGCTCAAAAGAGGGAATAAAGGCAAGGCCACATGGTAGCCTCGATCCCAGGCCGAGTTTTCGCTTTTATAACGGTTAGGCGAACCCTAACTTTAGTTGTTCGCCTAACCGTTATAAAAGCGAAAACTCGGCCTGGGATCGAGGCTAGGCCATATGGTTGAAGAATGGAATAAGTATAACAATCGTGATAGTATTAACCAAATCGTTGAGATAAGGAGCTATAATGTGGTAAAAGTCGCCAAGCTTCAATACATTTTTGTTTTCAAATTGTAATGAGAGCATCGAGGAAGCCTGTGAAAACACAATATAATTTTATCTATTACAATATTCTAGCTGACTTACCCCACTATTAGATGCCAAATATCCCCCCAGAGAAAATATGAGAAACAGGATTTGATAGAAGGACTTCACATTTTCAACTTCTTCAGCCTCAAATATACCATCGAATTCCTTTTTTGCCAGTTCAATTCGAGGCTGTCTAGCTTCTCCGTAGCGAAATGTTCTCCTGTAAACGGGAGGGTGTCTTTTCACGGTTAAACTGTACCAACTGACATTAATGATTGTCTTGACAGGGTTTTCAGGTTGGGAATTCTTGAAGTACCAATTATGCTTGAAAATATGCAGAAGTAGACTACAGACAATAGCACCAACAGCTATTAAAATAACGATTAGAGTCTTGTAATGTAAGTTGATTAGATCTTGAAGGGATGTGTAGTAGTAATGGCCCTCTTCAAAATCTAACTTTGGGACACCTTCTAGAAGTAAAAACACAGTGACTGCCAACAATGTACTGGCATTTCGAGTGAAATAATACCAAAAAAAGTAAGAGCTTATCTGGTCTGATGCGCAACCTTGTGGCAACTGGTCAACCCTAAAGGAAATAGCATTGACTTCAACGCATGCAGAACCAATAGCAATCAATAAAATGCATATGATGGGTAGAAATATCCGGCCAACTGATTCAGACACACTATCGATTATTGAAAGGTTAATACAAATGATGCCTAATGCAAAAGCAATTAGCCACAATCCAATCTTGATAACATTGTATCTTCCTCAAAAAGTATCAGCTAAAACACCAGCCAATGGATAAAAAAGACGACCAAGAGAGTTGTACAAAAGCGAGTATAGAAAACTTCCCAATGCTTGATTGATTTCATCCTTAAAGAGGAGCTCTTGAATGATCTTGGTCGCACAATAAAAGGCAAAACTCTCAATAAAGTAAACAAACAATAACAAAAGCAATCCTTTTCCTCCAGGCAATGGACGCCTGGCACATGAAGCTCTACAGCGACCAAAAGTGGGACTGCTTACACTACTAAGTCTTGCGATAGGGGTTTGTAAGAGGGGTGACCCTTCTGTCAAATCCTTAGCTTTCCCACCACTCATCTTCTGTGAGTCTGTTTCTGACTTGCTTTTCTTGAGTCCAATAGCAATATACAATATAGAGAGCTAGCTGAAAGAAACTAAACAAGTGGTAGATCTATAAAGTGGGTGGGGCTTTTGTGCATGCGATCTATTATCTATAGATCTCATGCCTCGGTGCGCATGCGCCGCGTACGCGTGTGTCTGTAGATTGCAGCTAGCTGCTCATAGATTTGCAAAAGAATGCTTTGTTTTCTCGAGATAATTTATGCCTACATATCGGCTGGTCCACGAGACTCATTAGCAAAGGGACTTGCAAGCTATGCCACTCCACTACTGAGGACATGATGCACTTCCTATTGGTCTGCCCAGCTCTCCAGAGTACCAGGGAAATGTTGCTATCAAGCCCCCCCCCCCTCATGCTGTCTGCCTACATCTCCTCTCCAAACCTGCTAATAAGCTACCTGCTCGGCACATCCTGGCTTGATGACCTCCCAACTCAAAAATACGCAGTGAATTACATAAGTACACGGGCTCAGAAAAGCCCGTGCAGACCTGATTATGCAATAATGACATAACCACCATGTTGCCAAACACTGGCAAGAAATACAAAGAAGAAGAAGACTACAGTAGAACCTCGATTATCCAGACACCTTGGTTCCAGACGCATGCCGGATAAGTGAATATGCCGGATAATCAAATAGATAAACCACGCCTTGATCCACCCACTTTATTGATAAACGCATGGTTGTATGCGCACGGCATGCGCAGAAGATAAGCAGGCATGTCTCCATGGAAACAGCTACACCGCGCATGCGCATTTGAGGGACACGCCCATTTTCTGAATTATTTAATCTGATTAAAAAGAAAACTGCCAAGCTGGATAATCGAGGTTCCGGATATAGTCTCATGAATCAGCCGCCGTTCTTTTGGAACCACCAAAAGAACGGCGGCTGATTCATTCCGGATAATGGAGGGCCGGATAATGGGGGTTCTACTGTACTGCGGCAGTGCCATTAGTCAATTGGCATCGATCGTTTTTAACAACAATCATCATCACCCACTATTTGAGCTACCTATGCAGCAAAATCTATTAAATAGTAGCTTTATGTTATATTAGCTTTGGCACCTCACCAGGCATCGGCACCTGCGGTGCTTTCATTAATAGGTGTACTCCTCTTTTTTTGGTCTAGTCTCGTGGACCAGCCGATATCAGGGTCTGGGTTAGCCTCGATCCCAGGCCGCACTTCCCTGGGTCCGCAAGACTATTTTTGGTCTGGGAGATAATAATGATAAAAATACAGTGGGCACTGATATAGGGCAATATGTAGCTATTTAGATCATGTTTGCCATAAATACTGCAATTTGATTGGCTAAAGGAAGTGTTCTATCCAACTTAGAAAATCATGTACATACTTAGAAAATTATGTACTTACTTAGAAAATCATGTATTTCACTTAGAAAATCATGTAGCAAAGATTAGATAAGAACATTCAAATCTGATTGGCTAAATACTCAGGTTGCTATAATCTAAAATGCTTAGACACTGTTTAGGAAGTTTCCACATGATTTAGAAGTCCTCAGGGCTAGTAGAACCCTCACTGCGTTCGGGATACTACAACCAGCCCTTTGGGCTTCTAAATCATGTAGAAACTTCCTAAACAGTGTCTAACTATTATGTAGACTATAATACTCGTCACCCCGTGCGTGAGCTTCATTGCACCGAAACCGTTTATCGGTACCGTATACCTTATTAATAGGGATACACAGGGTGCTAAAATTGAAGGATCCCGATTGAGAAGAGTCGCTAACAATAATTATAACGGACAATGTCATTGAAAGGTCATTGTCAATTAATGACCTTTCACCCCAAGTTAATTAAATACCCATTATTAGAATACTCTAAGGTAATAGCTATATTTATAACCTGCTGCAAAGGATATATATATAGCTAGATTCACACCTTGTATCGCAGAAGCAGAAGCCATGCAATAAGTAATAAGTAACCCAACAAATTCCTGTGGTCGACATACATGCATGTATAAATGTACCAAGTTTTGATGGGGGGGTGCATTTAATCTCATAAAACTCATAAAACTTCATCCAACTCAGTCGTAATAAATTATTGCCACAATAATAATCAGAGTGCTATAATGGCTACATGTTGCTATGCAAACACTATAAGTATAACATGTAGACAAGCTGAATATATCTATAAAATAAATTTGACTTCTATATATAAATTTAATGTCCACAGTAGAGCTAACTGTATTCCAGCACTTTCTTGTGATAGAACAGAACATACCTGCAGTGGAAAAAGAGCCAAATCAACAAAATGTTGCAGTTCCAGAAATTAAATGGCTTCAGAGATTTGTCTATAATTACATGTATAAGAGTGAACAACATTCATTCACACTCACCCTTCACTGTTGAGCACTTCCTCGAGGCTAGCTTTAGTGATCCAGGCATCGTCACACTTAAACCACTGGTTCTGTTGCTGTCTGATATAGCAGGTGTAGTGTCCATTGTGCAGGGAGCCACTGTGGTTCACCACCGCAAACAGAGAGTACCTGGGGAGGGGAGGGGGTACAGCCATAGTAACAGTCGTGTCGTATAAAGTGTAGCATATTATTATTAATATTAAACAGCCACAAATCGACAGTGTCTAGTGTATGCGCCAAATGCCTGTATACCTGTTGTCACAGCTAGAGGAGCTCCTAGCCATGAAGGGTGTCATGTCCAGCTCCAGGGCAAACTGAATGAAGTTGCAGATCTTCCTCGAGCAAAGCGAGTGCTCAAACCTCTACACATAACAAGAATAATTTATAGTTAAATACCTAAACACAATGTGCATGTATTTACACAGTGCATGTGCTAGCATAATAATGGCTGTAGAGAAAGGAACTTGTGCTCATGCTGTGAGGTCATAAGTTTTAGGTATATACAATACACATAATTATACATGTACATGTATAATTATAATGCTAGCTAGTGCAATGTAAGCAGATTTTTACCTTGAGGTGAAAACAGGCGACAATAGGTAACTTCTTGACAGTAAGTCGTTTAGTGAATTGCTGCAATTAATACAAGAGAGTGCCATTAATTCGCAGTTAAAAGACAATTATGCAGCTAACTGAATGTGACAATCACCTGATAGCTCCGACAGCGACTGCATTTGATCTTACACTCTAGACCCATGACCTCTGGCCTTGTGAATCTGGAGAGGGAAATTATACGATAAGTGTATTAGCAGCTTAAACTTTTAGCTGTCACTACTACCATAGATTGAAAAGGAAGGGGATTGGAAACGACCAGGCCACCCTGTGTCAACAGGTGAAACACTCCGCATTATGATTTCGCGCTCGCGAATATTTTAGTTTTTACTGTACTCGGGTTGTATTTCAACTGTTTCTAGCTATCCTATCCACTATCTATCACTCAGAAGCTGGGAGGTACTCTAGAGAAGTAAGTTTACACCACTGACAAGCTCTAAGTCCCTTGTCTTTACTCTGTTTTTACTTTTGTTGAGTTTAGCTTGAAATACTCCATGTCAACTTTTCTCTTTCCCTGCTGTGAAGTCAAAACAGCAAAGGACATTGCTTGACTTGGTTATTATGTATCTAAGTGCTATATAGAATGGTTTCATGCTATGGATAAGCTGTACTGTTCATAAACGTTTGCAGTATAGTCCTTCAAACTGTTTTAGTATACTTTTAGAGACACCACGGGCCTTGACCTCCCACGACTTCATAGTAAGAGCTGTTCCTTCTTGTATAGCATTTATTTGTTTAGTGATAGTGGCTGCGTTGCTTAGTCTACCTTTTAGAGCTAGATTCTCTTTACTTTTTAACATTAAAAGTGATCAATTTCACCATTTCTATGTATAACACATTGTATGGCAGCAAGACAGGTAATGAGCATGCTGACTATAAATATAATCCTTTGTAGTTTTAGCCACATCCTATAACGCAGAGTGTTTCACGCAAACATTTTCGTTTCCAATCCCCTTCCTTTTCAATCTATGCTATTACAAAGTGCATAAACTTCATGGGCATCCAGGAAAGTACCCCCTGCCCTCCATAGGGTAAACACACCTCTCTAGACAGCCGGAGAGGGTGGCGGGCACGCTCGAGAGGAGGGTCTCCCCTGAGGTGGTGGGAGGAGGCAAGAGTATCATTACACTTATGGATGATGACCTGCAAGCCAGTATATAGGGAAGCCATGCCTAACATGGATCTCTCACATAATACCCTATTATAATGCATACTATATATACCAGAATAGTCTATTAAAACGATAACTTCTATAATTATACAATACTTTGTCCTCTACCTGTACTTCATTTGGAGACTATTCTATTGCAGTAGTCACCTCACACTACATATAATTACATTACGGTCTCATAACTCTACCATTGCTAACTACATCGACCCTGGTAATAGCTTGGGTTGGCTACCAGCACCATTGACCGAATAACAGTCTACACAGTGTAATACTACCCATTGTCAGATTACAAATGCCTATAGACCAAAAATGTTTAGAGTGTATGTTTACAGTGCGTACGTACATGTACTCACCGCCGGCTTCCATGGAAGTACTTGATCTGTTAACGACGGTACTAGGAGCCAGGTCCAGAGAGATATCTCGGAATGGGTCTACAGTAGTAGATACTGCCCTACAATGGAGAATATCAAAACATGGATTGTGTAGCTCTTTGAGAGCTCCGAAAACACGATCAAAAATCTATGGGTTGGCTAAAATTCATCCTGCTAGACAAGCTTCTTTTATTGAAAATGGGTACATCTACCATAGTGTTAGTACTGTGAGCTTACTTGCAGCTTTGGCACGTGACATCAGATTGTAGCCTCCCGGCAAATGTCTGGTCCACTATACACCGACAGAGCCCAGGCCCGTTGGCTACGTTGGGTGTCTGGCCCCCCAGGTGGTGATGAAGGACGTCTAGTGCAGAGATGAAGAATTCGTGGGCGTCCTGCTGTTCGTAGCCGGCAAGGTGGCGGGCATGCGTCCATATAAGGTGGAGGAGCCTGTACGGGATGTGGGGGGTGCTCTGTCCAGAGTAGAACTGTGAGGGAGGGAGGGGTGGAATTTACTTTAATGAACCAAGTAATATTGAACTGTCAACAACCATTAAAACACTTGATCTGTATTGTTTGTATACAGAGGAGGTCCGACAGGCGCGGTGCAGCTCAAGCAATTAGCCTCTGATTACACTCAGCAAAACATACGACGTGGGCAGATAATTAATTGCTCAATCAGAGGCTAATTGCTTGAGCTGCACCACACCTGTCGTACCTCCTCTGGTTTGTATATGGACCATACGATTACTGACTAGATAAACTACGCCTTGATCCACCCAATAAACAGCGGTGCAAATTTAGTGTACTCGGCTTTTGCTGTCCATAATAACAGCCCATTTTCCGACAAAATTGCCAAGCCAGATAATTAAGGTTCTGGGTAATCGAGGTCCAAATAATCAAGGTTCTACTGTACTGTACCCTCAAAAGAAAAGTGAGATCTTTGTAAGTGATTATCTTATCTTAGTCTGTAGACCAAAACAGGAGTGCATGACCAAAAGCAAAGCAAAACTTGCAAAGCGTCAAATATTTATTATGCAAACATCCTTTATTACATCTCACCTGTTGGAAGAGGTTTCCCAGCTCACACACTACACACTGTGTCTGTGTGGGATCATTGAAGCATTTGTGACTGTCAGAGAGGAAGAAATCCCTCAGTACTGGAGTGTGGACAAGGGCTTGGAGGATAGAGTTCATAAAGCATGTGTTGCCAAGGTTATACAGTCCTCGGAGGCCTGAGTTTGTGTGTGTAGGAGGGAAGCATCGATATAAAGGCTTTGGAATGCGTTTCCCACTATTAACCTAGACCTATCTAAGTGAAAGTTTATAATTACTATTTGCTTGTAAAACATTTCATAATGAAAAGTAGTATTCAAAATAAGCATAATTATTGTACCGATTGTTGATCCAGGCTCAACTTTGCGTCTCTTTGGGTTTTGCTTGAGTAGGTCAATCTCGTCTTTAGTTGGTTCCCAGGCCACGTACATGACAGGTTGTCGGCTCACGTGATACTTTTTGTGAGCCAGCTGCTGTTCTAGCGAGTGGCTGATTTCGTCCAGAGCAGCATCGTACACGTAGTCCTTACACTTGAAGCAGTAGACAGTTCCGTAGTTGAGCTCAACAGCTGTGTGTGTGTGGTGAGGGGGTGTAAGGGGATGCATTCTTGTGTCGGAACAGAATTGGGGAACAAAGTTTTGCAAAGGTGGCCTTATTGAAGGGTTGTTTTGTACACAAACTATTCATTTGGGAATGTGTATTTTTAAAACACGCACCATTCTGTACACGTACATGCATTTAAAGGCTGCCTTGCACGCGGTACATTAATGATAGAGTAGATAATACTCTTGATGATACGTACCTACTAGTACATTAGAACTGGAGTATGTAAAAGAAATACAAATATGCATCCTCTCTCTTTCTCACCAAAGATATGACCTGTGTTCTTGGTGTGCACTTGCATGTGATTGTCAGGTGACATGCAACCAAAGTAGACGCACGACAGACACGTGTGAAGCCGTGCAGTGAAGCAGTGACACACATTGCAAACACAAGACTTCGACTGTGTGTGTGTGTGGGAATGGTAAGTATAAAATATAGGCATAGGAACACGCTATAAGTAAAGGAATGGCTCAAAGGCAAAATCATATCGAGAATTACCACATCCTGTTACAAATTGAAACCCTTGATTGAAAAGCAAGCTTTTACAACGAGCTGAAAGCTCACACACTGAAGAGACTAACCTTGAGCTTTCTTGCTTCAGGTGTAGGCTTTACCAGGTACTGGTAGATAATACGGTAGGACTGAACACCATTGTTTTTCTTGAACTCGTCGAAGTGGGAGCATCCTTTAGCCAGCTCAGACATATTGAAGAGGTCAGTAGTCCCTCTGGTGATATGTCTGGCTTGCGAGACTAGTATGTTAGTCAGGAGCGCATGGATATGGATATCGAAAGCTAAAGCTAGCTAGCTAGGACTGGTACACAGCAGATGGCAAAAACTAAGGGAAGGATCATCAAAACAAGACTTTGTAAATAATTCACCCACGCATTCACCCTGTATAAACTGGAAAGTGATCGTCATTGTTAAAAGTAGACGTTTAGAAGTACTATCATGCAGGCCCCCTATAGTACCACAGGGGGAAACCCACAGACACTCAGCAAGCATTAATAATACATGTAGTATCAATGTGAAGCTTTTGACTACAGTATATACAACACAAACATAAAACATAGCTTTAGTTATAAAAGTTATCTTTCAACATCCACAGTTCTATCTGAGCTTGTTGTGGGAGAACTTCCAGTACAAGCGTCAATGATCTCTGCAAAAAAGAGCAGACAAAAATAAATATGTAAAAGCCACACAATCACAATTGGCAAAAGAGCAAATCACTACCCTAAGGTGTACAATAAAGATAGTAGAGTGCTTTACGTACTCTGAATGATCTCCTGGTAGGCCGTAGCTGCTGGAGAGTCTGGTACTTCACTCAGGAAGGACTTGCCCCGATCACAACACCAGCCAATCCGAGGATCGAGGGGTAATTTGCCGAGGAAGGGCACACCCATATCAGCCGCCATCTTGATTGCACCCCCCGTTGTTGGAGGGAATATCTGAGACTCGTGCTGAGTGGGAAAACAGGACATTAGTAAACATTAGTAACAGATGTGTGTATTGTGCTTTGCAGCTCACTTGGAAGTTTGAGGCAAAATTAATTATAAATTACTACTTGAGATAAGTGTGTTTACACAGGTAGACCATAGCACCCACTCATAAAAGACACTATCTCAAGTACTAGTTGATTGCAGAAAGCAAGTACGATTTCTTAGGTTCAACAGGCATCTTTAAATGGAGCAGAACAAATATTTTACATTTTTTGGATGTAAGTTCATATAAGCAAAGAGACCTTAAACCACAGCTAATACAACCTCATCCAACTAAGAAAACTTACTTTGCACTTGGGGCACACGAAACCACTCATATTCTCCACAACTCCAATCACAGGCAGACCCACTTTTTTACAAAAGTTTAATTCTTTCCTTACATCCATCAGTGACACCTCTTGTGGCGTTGTTATAACAACAGCCCCATCGACGTGTGTACTGCTCAGGTATTGGACGATCGACAGGTGCTCGTCTGACGTCCCAGGGGGTGTGTCCACTATGAGATAGTCCACCTCCCCCCAGTCAACATCTCTCAGAAACTGCTTTATCATACCTAGAGCATGGGTAAAATCTCGTAAAATATTACGGACCCTGAAAGTTACATGTTAGCTCTGAAAAAGGCTCATTAAAACATCCACTTACGTACATCCCACGTTTGTTTCATAAAATAGAAAAGTTGGGCCCAAAACAACCTAGCTCTGAACCAAGCACACCATACTGCCTAGTGTTCAGGTATCTTACAATGGCTTGGAAATTGGACGTTCTAATTGAGTCACGGAACCTTCGAAATTTACGTTCAGTAAAATTAATAGTACCCATTACATAGCCCACGCGGTAAATTTGGGCCAGAAAGAACTGCTGATATTAACAATAATATCAAGGAACTATTAAAAAATGCATCGTGAATTGGATGATTGATGCTCTTATCTCTAGGGATGATCCTTAGTATCACGTTGGAAAAGGTAACACAGGTCAATATGGTCTAAAGTCGACCAATTGTAAGGTTATCTCTTTAATCCTAAGAACAATAGAACTGAAAGTGAGGAGCAAAGAAATCACTTATAAAACTCTTATAAAGGGCAGCCCCATGGTTGGTCTGGCCATGACTGTCAATAGGTGAAACAATAGCTTTTGTTTGTGGTAGTAGCTAAGCAAACAGTGACCATGAGGAACTTACTACAGTTATCAAAGCTACTATCATTGCATCCTGGTTACACTACTAACCTACACCACCAGGTGTGGGAATTCATGGGAACTGGCCCACACAATAATTACCCACTATACTGCCCACCATTTTTTTTAGGTCCTCTCCATATGACAGCTTCATCAGGGCTTGAGAGGAGAAACCCCACTGACATCACACACAGGTTATCATCAACATACTGAGTGGAAAGAGTGCATGGGACACAGCATGGGACACATGGGACACAGATGAATGAGTGTTTGACATCAGTTATTGAGTTAACAACAAAATCTACCTACTAGCGTAACACTAACAATAATTATGTGGAGCAATAGCCAACCATAAGGGTTATACTGATCAATAATTCAGAGCCTTAATTACCAGAGCGTTGGGATCTAACCATCCATAAAGGACCCAAGAGCATAGCCTACACACACACACACTCACCACAGGGGACCATCCTGACCCGCTCTGATGCACCTGCTCCCCTTCCACTCCCATCACCTTGGGGATGGACGGCCCGCATATGTCTATGTCCAACACACCAACCTGTGGAACATATAAACAGAAGAATCGCCATTAAATCATAGCCTGCATTGAAAAGAACCTATATACTCTTCCACAGAGCACAGTAATGGAAAAATTCAACTTAAAAGTGCACTCAAACCCACACATTTTGGCACTTAAATATGTATAAGCCGCCAGCTATTTCTTGAGAACCAGCTATTCCTTGAGAACCAGCTATTCCTTGAGAACCGCAGTGAATTGAGTAGGAGAGCATTGACACAATTCCATCCAGATGTCCTCACACCCAACACACAATGATAGACAAGCTGTTGATAACAACCACCAATCAACACTTGCAATTCTAGTAAGTTAATGAGTCTGTTGCTTCTGTTGCTGCAGTCCTTATCTGCCACTCAAGTGTAACCACTCTATTGCAACTGAAAGGCTTTGATGTGGCCATAAACTAAGAGCAGATACAAAGATTGTCTGGGTAACTACAATCTAGGTATTCTAAAATGCACAAAAATAGCTATGCCTACATTATATTGCAAGAATAAATAGCTTGGAGGGTTTGTTTCATTTGGCGCCAATGACTGACTAGATTGGTGCCTTTATTAGACTTTTTACAGTATCCCTGCTATCAGGAGCACATAAAGAAAAGGAGCATCTAACTGTGTTGAAGAGCTGCTGTTGTTCAAGTGGTTTGACCAAAATTCATGGTAATTGTGAAAGATGTGAAATCATTACCACTTATATAATGCAGAGTAGTAACGAGAAAGTACCCTAACCGCGGTGTTACCTCGAGGTACACGCTATGATAACAAAGGTTTGGCCCCCCTGGCCTTATCGTGCGTGCACAGTATCTGCCACACACGTGTCAATGGCCAAAGTTTTGCGAAAGACTCGTCAAACTCTTTGCCTCCCACCCTCCCATTCAATAATTTATAATGGTTATACAGTAGACCTAACAACCTTTTCCATCCAACGATGCAGTTGGAGGGGCTAATGAGGGCCCCTAACACTTAAGTGCTTAATGCTAATCACGGGGCCCCTCTCTCAGTACTTCCCCCAAAATTACTGCAATCACGTGACCTCCAACCTCTAGCACAACAGAGAAGAAGGGGCACGTGACCTCTACGTAGACCCAATACTGCCAAAATATAACTATCCTCGCACCAGATGTGACGCCTTCGCTAATACCGCAATCTGTAAAACCATAGTTAGAGAAATGTTCATCTCTGTGTGTTTGTCAGTTTAATTTGTACCACACCACTTTAATAGACGCCAGGTATTTTGAGTAACTGTAGGGAGTTAGATGCTCCTTCGATCCTGATACTATGTAAGGCTGACAACCATCACACACACCCCACTAAAGTACCACACCCACCTGTCGGTTCTCATCAGCGGCCAGACCGTAAGCAAGGTGAGCAGTGAAGGTGCTCTTGCCTACTCCGCCCTTCCCTGACAGCACCAGGATCTTATGCTTCACCAACGCCATGCGAGCCTTCACGTCCTCAATGGCTGCACGAAACATTATTTTGTTCAAATGAATAGATGATGCCTATTTCTTTTAAAGTGAGTTTGGTCAAACATGTACATGTAATCAGTACATGTAATCATAACCTACATGACTGGACGTATGATGATTGTGTACTATTGAACGCTTATACTAGGAATGGGCTAGGGTACCTGGATCTGGGCCTTTGGGGAGGGTGGAACACACGCCCTTGTTAGGACAGCCTTGACAGGCGTCCGCATTGCCTGCTTGGTCACTCTGGGTGCCGGGACAACCTGTACCAGATCAGAGGGGGTTCGGAAAATAATTATTAAGTGAAACACCCACTTTGGAAGGCAAACCTACTTGGTTACTGGTATTCAATCTACATACAATTAGTCCATAACAGACAATGATTTGTTGCATACTTTCAGGAGCATCCTCAGGCTTATCAGACATCGTTTTCTTCAGGACACAGTAAACACGTACTTCTCCACGTGTTGAATTGCAACGATCCCCGCCCATGTATGACGCAATGACCGCACGGTAGTAATTTTACGCTAATTTGATTTGTGCATCTTTTCAGTAATAAAATAGTAGTACCTAAAACAACTGCGCCTTGCTCTGAGGGATAGCGGCGCTGTTTGTCTGGTGCAGAGCCGCTGGGACATGGAGGCTCAGTTTGATGTACTGCTGAATCGCAGCATTCCAGAGAAGAGAAGTATTGCTGCACAGCATGCAGCCAAAAGTCATATTTCTCCATCGCACACTGGCCGTCATGGATTGAATGCAAGGTAATTGTGGTCTCTTGTTTATTGCACAAATGCAAAACATGTAAATAGTGTTATGCATGTCTACACCCAATCATGCAAAATACATGCATAGATCTAGGCTGGCCTATTACATGCTAAAACAAAGGATGTTTTGTCTTTGATCCCATTAATTTTAATACAACTCCTTTTAATTTCACACAGTGCACAGAAGCAGCAGATCATTGTACCCTCTTGCAGTACTGGTAGCTTCAAGGCATCCGATAGTTCCAGTACCGTCAAGAAAAATCTTGCACCCATTGCTGTTGTGCTCTCGAAAGACCAGCGAGTATCTACCAAATCAAAACTTTTACTCTCACCACCACTCCTTTTTCTCTCCAATGGCAAAAATAAGAAAGGAAACACCAGCAGCAATGCAAAAAGCAAGACACAACATGCACAAAGACCACCAAATCTGTATGCTAAAACGACAACCACACATTTTGGTAAGAAAGAAGCTCGAAGAGGTGACAGAGACAGCAGTGTTGAAGCTGAAGACAGCTTGGGCACTCTGTTGAGTAAGCATTTTGAGACAGACACTAGTGAAGATAACGTTCGTTCTCCAAACTCTGTGATTGCAAATAGACGGATTTTACATGAGAAAGCACGTATACGTCACATTTGCAGTGTGTGCAATAGAGAGTGCCCCAGCAAGCACAAACTAAGAAGACACCTATCTACCCATACCGAGGACAGGCCATTCGCATGTGAAGCTTGTGGAAAATCCTTCAAATGGATAGGATACTTACAAAAGCATGTCAGGCAACAACATTCCAACTGCATTGATTGTGAGTATAATTTGCATGCATGAGGTGCATGCAATAATAATTATTTGCACACACTATCCCCACCTGGTATATTATGGGTTTGTAATTGTGGTAATTATGAAGTCTTTTCTTTATTTGCTAAGTACATGGCCAGGTCACATATGTTCTTAGTGAATGCTTATTCAGAGCTTGTTAGCACCTGTATTAGTGACTTTAATGCGTTGATACTTAATTAAAGACAATAAATACACACACACAGTGTCTCCAACTAGCCCATTGATGACGCCATCTTCTGCACAGTCTCATGTGACCCCCGATACACCAATATTCTCTGCTTCCCCCTCCCCCCCTCATATCTTTATTCACCAAAAGCGTCATAAAAAACGCAAATCAAAAACAAAACAAAGTAAATCTTCTCGGAACAGATTGTTTAGTGAAGCGTTGATAGCAAGTTGCTCTAGTTACCCTCGACATCGGAAAAAGACTAAATCTTTATCAGTGGAAGTTACAAGCTCAGTGTTGTATGAGTCTGAGTCTTCACAACACAGTAAGAAGAATGGAACAGTAGACTCACTTATTGTCTCAATTCCAAGATTTCCTAAGGCCAGCAGTGTTGGGGTTGATATGGAGAGTGAAGAATCGCCACTAGAAAAGGATGCAATTGATTTAACAATGGACACCATCAACGTATCCTCTAGAATAGGGCAAAATGAACTGGCTCCAAATTTTTCGAATGCAGTGAATGCAATAATGGCTGAACCAGTACCTTCGAATTTCATTCAAGGGAACAGAACTGCAAGCATGAATTCATCTTCTGGAATGGGTACATGCAAAGTAATTTTATGTAGTTATTGTCTCATTGCAAATGCTTTTGTGGTATTATTGTGGTAATAGCAGTTCCCATTCAAGGTCCCCCCAGTTGACATTGTTGCTATGCCTACAATCTAGCACCTTCACATTACAAAGATCTTTTGTTCGTTGGGTCACCCCACCAGAGCAACAATTGTGGCTAAATTTGCAGTGATTCAACAATGCAATGTGGCCTGAAACTGTTTGCTTAGCACATTATATCAGACTGATAATTGCTATTGTTTCTTTGTGCAGGTGCAGGATTTAGTAAAGATTATCTGTACAGTTTCCCCTTAAACTCCACATCCAACAACAACTCCGATTCACTTTTGGTTCAAGACTACGGCCACAGTCAGTTACTAAACCCAGGCACTCAGAATTCCTACTCTCCTGGACTGTTGCAGCAGCCTAATTTATCCACTCAATCTGAATCTACTCCAATTGACATGTCCACTTCTGTTCAACCAAAGGTCTCAATGGATTATTCTTTGCAGCAGGAGGCTCAATCCAACACAGGTAAGGTGTACTTAGTTGTGTATAGTTAAGTTACCATCTTAATTACCATACCATATAGCGGGTAATTTTTGTGGGGTAAAACATTCGTTATTTTCGTGGGCAAGCTGGCCTCCACGAAATGTTAACGTAGGCGTGGCTTATTGGAACGTATAAATGCAGTGTAGGCAACGAAACTAAACGAAATTTTTACTCAAAACCACTGTTTTTCGAGTTGAACAAATTTTTACCCCACAAAAATTACCTGCTATATGGTATTGATTAATTAAGTCGGGTGGAAAATTACAAAAAATATGGTTCTTAAAAAAGACAACAAGCCTAGGGCGAGATGCAGAGCGTGAAGTTTTTGTGGTTACGCCCACAAGGATATGGGAAATCCCCATTTCTGTACTAATAACTGCAGCGATCAGTGTAGATTGAAGCAAGCCACTGCTTCTGTTCGTTCTAGAGTAGACTGCACAAGTATTGACATTACTAGAATAGGTGACTGTAAATGACTGTAGAGCTAAACATAAATTTTAACACTCCGCGCAAAAAGGGGGTTCCTTTATTCCCTTGGATCTCCCCCTGCATGATCCGCCACTGAGTACAAAATACTTGTATTCACTATCAACATTTTATGCTTGTATTCACACAGATTCTGCTCAAAGCCGACTTTCCCTTTCCAATTCCTCCATGCAACCTCCTGACCTAATTGCAATGTCATCTCAATTCGATCAGATCGGCTCAGATCTGCAATTTGAACAGCAGCTAAACGACATGATGGATTTCAACTATTCCGATCCGCTACAAAATCAATACTCAATGTACAACAATCAAGTTTTCGATGGTGATGCCTTACCGGTATTGGATGACATCGGAATGCCTGGATTAGATTACATACCATCGTCTGGACTAGGTGCTCTTGATAATTTCATGGCATCACCGTCATATTTAGACATGCAGCAAGCTCGACATCTTTTGTACGAGAACTCTCAACAAATGCAACGAATTTTAAGGAGCTATCAATCCCTCCAAAACACGTTACTGCGGGTGACGGCAGGAAATATCTTATCATCTGGATCTAGTTTCAATGGACTTTTAGACGACCAGGGATTGGTAAACAATCCACTCCAGCAGCCTAATCTGAATTCTGTGCCGATAAACCAACAAAATCAACAACTGCTCATGAATAACATTCAGCAGCAAACTCTTGTTGATCAAGTGCCTCAATCAGGTAGTCAGATAACTAAATTACAAAGTAACATGAATCAACCTCAAGTTCAAATGCAGGATTATTTATCTCAACCTCCAATAAATCGATCTTCCAATCAAATAATCCAGGATCAGGCCAATCAACTACCAAATCAGCAACAGCTTCAACTAAATCAATCGCAAGAAACAGATAGTACTGCGCCATTGCTGCAGAATCTAATTTCCCATTCTCACACCAATCAAATGCAGCCACAAAACGTAATAACACACCATTCTACACAGCAAAAAGATGACTTGCTTCAAGAGCTACAGAGTATGACGACAACAACAAGCCAATCACCCATCAAAACAACAGCAATGGACATTTTCGATAACCCCACTTGCGAACCAGATGACCTATTAACTCCTATCATCAGAGAAGATTATCAAGAAATAGACTATTCCCCGTCACAAACCACTTGTGAACTAGATGACCTATTAACTCCTACCATCAGAGAAGAAATAGACTATTCCCCATCGTCAGTTGAGATATTTGCTCGATTAGACAATGATTCCAATTTCGATGTTGGTATACAGTGTGAGCTAGGTCCGGAAACACTTGTAGCTCTTATCGAAGAAGAAGCGCAAGAAGAATACTTGGAACCAAATGCGGATCCTCCATCTACTTTGTCGTCAAATGTTCTGGCCAATTTACTTGTGAATGGCCCATCTACTTTGCTTGCAAAAAGTTCACCAAGTTTACTTCCAAAAAGTTCGGCTCTTCCCGTTGCAAGTGCCCCCCCTGTCTTACTTTCAAGAGTACCGCCTACCTTACAAACAATTTCTACAACTGACATGCTTGCAACTTTGCAAACTCTCCCTGTTATGAGTTCTGGCGCTAAGAAACCCACCATTTTTCTAACCAATGCACAAATTTTAAGCAGTCCAGTATTCACACGATCCACAGGAACTGAGACTTCGAAAGTCGATCGTATGGTTAACAAATATCGCTGTGAAATAGAGGGCTGTACGAAAGCGTATCTACACCGGAAAGACCTCACCCGACATATGAAGATTCGACACGGTGCGTATGTGCAACCGAAAATGCTGAAACCAATTGCTGTGGAAACAGCGGAGAAACCATATATATGCCCTATAGTGTCTTGTGGACGATCATATCATCACATGAGGGATTTACGCCGACATCAGCGAAACTGTCACAGTGAGAACTCTAAAACAGAAGATAGTAATGGTATCAGATTGGATCATACGAAAGAGTACAGCTTGTACGGTAAAATTCAGCTTCGTTTTCCTTGCGACTTTCCTGGGTGCGTTCGTTCCTATGTGCATAAGAAAGATCTGATTCGTCACAAGAGACTGTACCATAAGGACTTGTCCTGTAAACCGAGTGTTCCTATTCGCCTACCTTATTCTGACACAGATTTACGACAAATGAAAAAAACACGACAAAATACTATCGGTTCTTCTTGCAACTCTTTTTCGAGTACTAGCACTGATACCACTGGTGTTCTGAGTCCAGATGTCCTTATGTCTACTCTCAATAGCGACGTTTTTCTTAGTCTCGGTGTAGTACCACCTCTGATCGAACAGAGCGGGGACACACACGATTTTACTGGGAACTCAAACACTGCACAACTTCTAACACTCATTCAGAATCTGACATCATCGAATGCTCAGCAAGTTGAAGAAGTGCCCTACCCTAAGCTATCGGCACCTATTACTGTACCAAATGTGACTGGCTGTTTTCTCAACGAGCCAATATCCTCAAGCAAGCCCCAAGGGGGTTCTTCCTGTGAAACACTGAAGTATGTGTTGTCGAAGCCCAATAAAGCTTCCACCACCCAATCAGAGATTGTGCAGGCTCAAAAAGCAAATGAAACGTTTTTCGAATCGCCAACCAGTGACATCAGTTCTATTCTTGACTTCTCTGCAAAAGATCTTGTGGACTCTTTGAAGCCACAAACACTGAAAGTAGGAGAAACTAAACGATCACCCGACACCTTAGCTAACCTTGCAGTAGAAGCTCTTTCTAGGTCTGCAAGTGAGCTCTCCTGTATGCTGGTGACGACCGTCCCCAGTCCTACTCCCTCCAGTGCTAGCCTCATTACAACTCCCGAATTCAGCATGCAATCAATGCCGACTATTGAAAATATGATTGATCCCGAATTTGAAATTACAACCCCAGAATCCAGCATGCAATCATCAATGCCAAATATGATTGACCCCGAATTTGATGCTTTATCAAGCCCGTTTGAACGATTTTCACCCGCGGCCGATGTCCAGCTCGACGATGGGAAAACATTGGTAGATCTAGATGCAGTACTGGAAATTGGACTGGCAAACAAAGCATTTGCTGAACTTTCCAAGAACTTGCCCTCAACTGATTCAGAGTGTTCTATTCTCATTGCCTAATCTGTACGTCAGTCACTAAACATTTTTTCGTAGTATATTATTGCAGAGAGTTTAATTTTTTTATACTTTGTTTGTAATTGTTTGTTTGACAAAATAGTATATAATTATTGAAAAAACGAATGAAAAAAAGTTCACAATAGTGTAGGATGTAACTGCTCATATTTCAACTGTTTAATCATTAATAACCTAAACTGGTACATGTGTTTATGAGAGAATGGGATCTTGCCGGAATAGGACTTTGAAGACGGTCTCAGTTTGGTACTGCACAGCCAGCGGGCAAACTGACAAGCAAACACTCCACAGTCACTAATATTATTTTGTCGGGGGACATTCTGTGTGTGTGTGTGTGTGTGTGTGTGTGTGTGTGTGTGTGTGTGTGTGTGTGCGTGCGTGTGTGTGTGTGAGTGAGTACATGTATAATTAGGGATATAATTACGCAACAGGTGTATATACATTGGTAAAGAGGGTCAAGGTAAAAATTAAATTTCACCTATATAGCGTTAAAATAGAGCATTTTTTGAGCGGGCATAACTTTAATCAGTCTGGAACCCATGGGTTCCTGTTGGAGAGGAGCTTTGCAAATGAATCAAAATAGTTGCTCAAATTATAACAAGAAGCATTAATCAAGTAAGCTGGAAGACAAGTTGAAGGAGTACTTTCGCTTGAGAGTTTTGTATGATTTTCTGAAAGTTAGAGAGAGGCCATTCAGAAACATTTTTCCGAAAATGGGAAATTATGGCCTGTTTCAATTCAATTTTGCATACCATCTGAATGAGCTCTGTCTCAAGCTTTCATAAAAATGTGGACCATCAGAACTCTAGCTACAAAACTGACTATAGTAATTCAAAATGAAGGGGATGTACGTGTATGTGTGTGTGTGTGTGTGTGTGTGTGTGTGTGTGTGTGTGTGTGTGCGTGTGTGTGCGTGTGTGTGTGTGTGTGTGTGTGTGAAAGTACATGTTAAAAGCGTAATGCAACAAGTGTACATTGGTAAAGAGGGTCAATGTCAAAAAATTCATTTCAGAATCACTGACTGAGTCAAACAGACACAGTTGAAGGCAGAGGAAATGGCCAGATAATGTGTTACGAGCTTTAGGGGGAGGGGGGGGGATTTTACCTCTGGAAAGTAGACCCTCCAGTGTTTAACATGTCTTGTCCTCTTCTCAAGACCACATCTCACCAGAAACCGCTTCAACCTCTGTAGGAGGAAGCAAATTGCATAACACATTTCTCGGAGTTCAATTTACCTTTAGACACGAGATATTCTTGCCTCCCATAGAGTCGAAGTAAGCAATGCTCTGCAATGAAGAATCATAAGCAAGAGTAAAATGTAGGGTAGAAATTGTGTATGGACTGGAGCAAAATGAACAAACACGCATTAGCTTGACTACAAAAACAATAATTGGATAGTTACTCGGATTGGGTAATAAGATCCATGACAAGTGATTGAGAGAGCCATGTATGTCAACCCTTCAAAAGTAATACTGTGTACGGTATGTGATACTTATACATTACGTAATAGTACAATTCAACGCTATAGTAATTACATTCTTTAGTATTAATAAAGTACAGTATGTACACGGCTACGATATGCACTCACCTTGTTTCTAAAGTCGACAGCTGCCAGACACCAATGACAGCCGAGGTGGACAGGCACTAACAAGAGTCTCAGTCGGTGCATATCCACCTTCCTTAGCCATCTCTCCACACCGGCATAGCCAGCTGAACGAAGCTTGGTGTAGAAAAAGGTGCTTGTGGCGTGGACTCTGACCTTAGAGCCTTTAGCACTCGGAGGAGGGTTGTAGAATTTCATGAGCAGCTTCATAAACGCATTTATAACCTGTTGGATTGATTGGTTGGACATTATGAGCTGGGAATATGAACAATATTTTCAAAGGTCAATATTATGAACTGCTCTTGTATCTTTAAACAGCGTCTGAAGAGCATTAGAACAAGATCATGTATTTTTAAAAACCTTTTTATAAGACTAGAAATAAGCTCATGTCCTTTAAATGGGGTCAACGTAACATGATTAGAAAAAGCTCTTACTTTTCTAACATTGATTAAACATGCTATTGTGCTTAAACATGAACAAGCTCTTGAATGATTAATTTGCTCTTGTAGCATTTTTAAATGTACAATGCAGTACACAAACTCTTCACTGCACCTGATCATTGAGCCATTGAGAAGGTTTCAGAGTGTCCAAGTCAGCTTGAGTCAGAACAATCCCACAGCAAGTGACGACTGCAACCTGATTGGTTAACACCAGTGCTGCACCACCCTCCCTCTTCACACCCCCTTTCCCCTCCACCACCTTCACAATAACAACATCATCATTGCTATCACAAGATTCATCAATCACAATTCCTTCGTCTAAAGTAAGGTCCAGTAGCTGAGGAGGAGAAGGGGTACGTTCATCACCAAGAGGAGCTTCTCTTGAACATACCAGAGATAGCACTCCTGAAGAACTTTGATTCGATATGACAGGGCTACAATATTCAATTGTCGAGGGTTGACTACTGAGGGCATTCGCTGAGTCAGCCAATTGAGATAGTCTGTGACGCATGGAGGATAGTCCAGGTAGAGGCGACTTGCAGATTTCAAGAATACATTCTTCATCATCAGTCTCTTCAACACTGTCGACAGAGCTGCCACAAATCAAAACAGGTGAGGTCGTAGAAGCATGGTAACCAGAGTCCACTGTTGTCAATTTTGAGAGCAAATCATTTTTTGTTCCCATAGGCGTTACCATGGTATTGGCACTGCCTAAATGTCTCGGAGTAGTTCGTTCATTAGGCTCAATTATCATACAGTCATCAGAACGATCTGCGTTCAATTCCACGACATCTTGGGTACAACTCGTTCCACTTGAGTGTTCAGTGAAGCAGACAATCTGGTTACCCCTCGACAAGCCGTTAATGTCCGTACCGGGTAATAAGAGTTGCTCGGACGTGAGTGCAGGGATTCCAGACCACAGTGAAGAGGACGGCACAGAATACACTTTGTTGCCATCACTTAGACACTTTCTGTGGGAATATGTAATAGAGTGAAGGATAATAATTATATCACTTACTTCAGATGCTGGGAGTAAAGGAAATGGAAGACAGTGGAGTTGTCCTTGCCATTTCTCACCTACAGTGATGAAGGTGAATGTTATTCTGTGCTCTGATACAAGTATATATATAGTCTACATACCTCCTTCCACTGAGATGACGGAAAACATGGCTTCATGGTGATGTACGTATAGGCACTCTGTACTGTACTGAGCATGAGGCTTGTACAGAGCTTTTAGTTCAGCTGAGGACACAACCACGTGGAGTTGAGCCAGTCTTCTAAAAGTGGGCGGAGGCTATAAACTGTGAGCAGAGCAAATTGTGATTTTAGACAGTCTTTCTAGTTCTGTATACGTAGTCAGCTAGCTAGCTAGCTAGAGCAAGGACAGGAAGATTAGTACAGCTTCTGAAAGACTAAATCAATGTCTAACTCACTTGGAAAGTGAATTTAAGTCGCATTTCAGCATTGAAGTGAGGGCCAGGGACCTGGACATCTAGCTAGCTGGTGGTGAGCACTGCAAGACCAATAAAGAGATGTCTGCCCGAGAGGGTCAGCATGAGATTGGCTACAGCCACAGTGCCAGTCGCAGTTCCTCCACCACATGCTCAGGGCTCAGCACAAGCTACACTTACAACGACCCCTCTGTAAGTCCACTCATGATCAGATCAGTCTGCTAGCCCTCTGAGCCAAGCGATACAGTAGACCAAAAATTTATCGTGCAATAGCTACCATTACTGCATATAGTTTGCATCAAACTGTGAAAACACTGTAAATTGTGAGAATTTAACCACATCAGAGAGTTCACATAACCACTTCAAAGCTAGTTGATTACACCCTATCTGTGCATTGTAGAGTCACTTATTCCGAGCCCACCCCTCACCTCACACACACACACACCCTCACCCCTCACACACACCCTGCACACACACACACCCTCACCCCTCACACACCCCGCACAGTCCCCGAAACTGGTGAGGGCCACGCACTACCTGAGTGAGCTAGTTGGGAACTACGACACTGAGAAACTGTGCAGGGCGTGTCTGGAGCTGGCGGCACTCATCCGGGAAGGTACGGCCTCAGGGCAATCTACCAAGATGATAAATATTTATAGCCAGAACATTTCCCAGATATATACATTATTTACTATTTTACGCACATTATTTTGATACCTATCTGATCACAAATTGAAAGTGAATCAATTCAATATCAGATGATTAATTATAGCCCGTGTCCCAAGAGTATTGATATCACCTTTTATAAGTAGTATTGTATTACACTGTGTAATAATTATTGATAGCATTGTTCTCACTGTGTCCATATTCTCACTCGTTCATACAGCTGATCGAGACACTCTCCACATGCTGTCGGAGAAAGATATAGTCGGTTTGGTTGTCAAGGTGATGGAGTCCTTACCGTCCCACTCTTCTGCACAGCAGGTCACTAATGCTCACCCACCATGTTCACTGTTCTTATCTACAAGATCTGTTTGGCTGTACATACACTCCACGTCTATCTATATCTTAAGTATTCCATTCACGCTAGCCCCACACACACACACACACACTAGCCTCCCCCACCACCACACACACACACTAGTCCCCCCCCCCCATACACACACACACAGGCTGGATGTGAGGTTCTGCTTTCCTGCAATTTGCAGGTTGAGTTGAGATCCAGTATTGAGGACAGAAATGCCTACCAGTAAGGACTGGTTACTAGGCAAAGCTTGCAAACACTGAAAGTCGATATGCACACACACACATGTGACACCATAAGCAGCATGACATTAACCTTTTTATTGATTAATCATTCAACTTGATAGGCTGCTCCTCTATGTATAGCAGGTTCCAAATTAGTCGGTGTGGTTGTCACCGTATTTTTAGTATTCAAATTAAGCAAAGACTAGAATATCCCTTAACTTGTGATTAGTCACCATTGATCGTCGTCCCATTTTACCCATTATAAAGTCTCACCATTGTATGCCCCTCCCCCCTCTGTCCCCTAGGTGTGTTTTGGCGGCCATGAAGAGTCACCCAGGAGATGTGGCTCTACTGAGACGGGCAGTACCGGCTCTGGCTTCTATCGCTGAATCAGGTGAGAGATCGCCTCAGGCAGAAAGTCATTAAATACGTAGGAGTAGCCCCTCCAAAAGCTGCTTGGTCTTTCCTATTTTGAGGCGTACATGTAGCTGTAATTTACAGGAGTCCATTAATGTAATGAACATGTAGCTATAGGCCTTGTGTATCTCAATAGGAAATGCATTTCCCCGTGTTCACACTGAGAAAAGAAATGCTGACAAATGGAGGTGGCTGCATTAATTGTCTGCTTCATCAGCAAATGAATACAGTTAATGAATACAGTTGACTGGTCAGAAATCACCAGCTTACGTACAATGTACATTCATTGCATACCTCTGTGTACATGTAGTTCTACCACCATTACTGTGTGCCTTGAACCATGCAAGGGAACCTCTTTCACTTCCTAGTGTAACCACCCCACCATTACTGTGTGCCTTGAACCGAGGGAACCTCTTTCACTTCCTAGTGTAACCACCACCATTACTGTGTGCCTTGAACCGAGGGAACCTCTTTCACTTCCTAGTGTAACCACCACCATTACTGTGTGCCTTGAACCGAGGGAACCTCTTTCACTTCCTAGTGTAACCACCCCACCATTACTGTGTGCCTTGAACCGAGGGAACCTCTTTCACTTCCTAGTGTAACCACCACCATATTACTGTGTGCCTTGAACCTCTTTCACTTCCTAGTGTAACCACCCCATCATTACTGTGTGCCTTGAACCGAGGGAACCTCTTTCACTTCCTAGTGTAACCACCACCATATTACTGTGTGCCTTGAACTTCTTTCACTTCCTAGTGTAACCACCCCACCATTACTGTGTGCCTTGAACTTCTTTCACTTCCTAGTGTAACCACCACCATTACTGTGTGCCTTGAACCGAGGGAACCTCTTTCACTTCCTAGTGTAACCACCACCATATTACTGTGTGCCTTGAACCTCTTTCACTTCCTAGTGTAACCACCACCATATTACTGTGTGCCTTGAACTTCTTTCACTTCCTAGTGTAACCACCCCACCATTACTGTGTGCCTTGAACCGAGGGAACTTCTTTCACTTCCTAGTGTAACCACCCCACCATTACTGTGTGCCTTGAACCGAGGGAACTTCTTTCACTTCCTAGTGTAACCACCCCACCATTACTGTGTGCCTTGAACCGAGGGAACCTCTTTCACTTCCTAGTGTAACCACCACCTAATGCTTCCCTATATACGAATGCTGCACATGTACTACTCTACCAGTGCTTAGCTGTAACCCCCCCATACTACATAATAGTTAGATCATGGGCATGAGGCATCTATTACATGGCAAGCTGTTAGTCTCAGCTCTCTAACACAACTTGCTAGCTATAATGTTCTTAGCTGCCCCCTTCCTCTAAAAGAGCCAAAAAATCAAACCCAAAATTCTTAATTGTCAACTATCCACATCATTCGTAAGTGTATCCGAGTTAATGACATGAATTCTGCTTTCCTCTCCTTGTCTTTTTCAATCCTCAATCTCAACACGCAAATGACATGTACGTGGTAAACTAGGTAGTACCAACCACCACTCACCAGTACACATCCCTCCCCCCACACCCCCCCCACCCCCCCCACACACACACACATCCCTCCTTGCACACACACACACACACATCCCTCCCCGCACACACACCCCACCCCCCACATACACACACCCCACCCTCTTGTGCAGCTCTCAGTGACACTGGCCTCAAGGAGAGCAAGGCGTACAGCTGCGTCCTTAAAGTGATGAGTCAGCACAAGGAGGAGCCTATTATTCAGAGTGCAGGACTCAAGGCTCTCTCAAACCTCCTCAGAAATGGTGAGCAAAGACTTTCCATTGCTCCTATTAACTATGTTTTGTGGCCATGCAACATCCATTTTGTTTAGCCTCTCTACTAAGACTACATAATTACGAATTGAAAGCTGTGTGTATAAACCCTGACCCTTTACCCCCCCTCCAGACCAGTACGCAGTGTCCAACATGGCTCGTCAGGGAGAGCACATATTTGTGATGGAGGCACTCACCATGCACTCCAGTATTCCTGACGTGGTTGCCTACGGTTTTCAGACCCTGCAGATTATCGCTAGGTGTGTAGGCAATATAAGCTGTTCCATTGTCAGCCTTTGCTGTCATGTAATAATGAATATTTGAATATTTTTAAATCTAGTTTCAAAACTGCTTGCTTAATTATAATTCTTGTATGGAATTACCTATTAATAGTGTATTTCCCACCCTTAGCAACGATAGTGGTATGAGCATTCTCCTGGAGGCGACGGACATTCTTGTGCTACTCATGGACCAGCTGCAAAAGTTTGCTGACAATGAAATGGTTGTCGCGGCAGCCAGCGGTCTCATCAATATACTGACAGCTGCAGGTATATAAAGATAACATAAACATAAAATATAAACGTAAACGTAGCAGATTAGCACAGCAGGTTGGGGCACAAATCGATTATGAAAATGTGGGCTTTTATATTTATGTTTATACGTAGGTTACCTGCTTATATGTGTGACCACAAATAGACAATAATGTTATTGTACATCAGTAAAAAGTGCTCTCTCTGTACCGTGCTATGCAAGTCACTGTAGCAGATGCTCTAGTTGTGTGAGAAAGGTCACTCTCACACAATGTGTTGATTGTCTCCGTGCTTGTCCTTTCAGAAGCTGATGCAGAAGCAGATGTTTTGACACTTACAGACATTGTTTCCATGGAGTCTATTTCCTCCAAGGCGTCTAGTCAGTCACAGTTCAGCAGTCAGGTGAATTAACTGCATTGTATTAAAGCCTCTACTGTACTGCTAAGCGGGGCATTTTCAATAGTGCTGTATAAACCACTCAGTAAATAATTTCATATGCCAAATGTTCATGCAGCTCAACAATGGTGACATTAGTATGATAATTATAACTACGATTACCTGCTTCATGTACATGAATGACGAGTAATGATAGTATTGCCCCGCCCCCTTGTGTAGATGGTCCAGCTGGGCGTCCTGCACCTGCTGACAGAGCTACTGGAGAAGTACACGGAGGTACCTGAGATACAAGTTCACGTGTTCTCCTCCATCGAACACATCTGTGTGCTACCAGAGATTGACGTAAGTGGCATTAATTATTTTGAAGCAACAACTGACCATCTGTAATTTTGATGCATTTACACGTTTCGTTTCTTTCAATGTCTGTCATAGCACTCGATCAGTACAGTACGTACATTATGTTAGAGTTGTCTACATGTGCATGTGCATGTACATGTGTCTTCTGGCGGATGTTAGAGCAAGCTGTATCATTAAAAGCAACATTTCAATTAGTGAAACTATAAGAACTTTGCTTCCAGACATACTTAGTAGAATTCACCTTGCAATAGTCATGGTGGTTTAGTTATTTCCATGCTTTCTTTTACTTCCAGACATATCCCCCCTCCCACCTTTTAAATTCTGATACATCGACGAAAGCCTCCCGACCAATCCCATTACCATGTTTCTCACTTAGTCCACTTAGTCTTGTTCCTAGCCCAACTTTTCTCTTGTGTTGGATTCTTAGCTATCTCTTTATACTCGACTACTATAGCTGTTCCATTCACTATTTACATTCACTTCACTCTCTGAACATGTGGCTGACTCTTGTCACCTGACGTGCACGAGATATAATTATTTGTACATAGGAAAATGATAAATTAATGGTGACGTAAGTATAGCAATAATACACTTCTATTGCAACGTTAGATCAAAAATAAGTATTTTTCTCTTTCCGTTCAGCCTGGGAACGAGGCTAATGTCCCTAACCCCTCCCTCCCCTTATATAGGTATCAGAGCCCCTCATGAAGCAATGGCTGTACCTGCTCAACGATGCGTTTCAGAACCATGGCCAGGAGGCGACCATGATGGAGGCGGGCTGTCGCTGTCTGGCTAGGATGCTAGAGCTCAACCCCAACCTTCACACTAGCATAGGACCAAATACGGAACAGTAAGTGATCATTTAGTAAGTAAAGCAATGCCGGAATGCACCAGGTGCGATCTCACAGTCAGTCTAAAAACAGATTAGTAGAGCAATATAATTATATGCAACTAACAAAACTTAAAAAGTGATCCGAGAATATGTTTTGTTTCTAGTCAAGCACAAAATCCACTACACAATGAACACTTGGTAAAGGTCGTTTTTGACAATCTCAAACAATGTCCTGGGGGCACGCCTCCTACATGGCTAGTTTGTGGAATAACTAAAGTCATGCAATTGTGTTAATTATAGTAATGTATGTGTTCATTCAGGATCCCGCTCCAAACCTTTGTCTGGTTGACTCTCCTGGGGCAGTCCCATCAACCCAACCCTGCTGTCTTCAAGGCTGTTACCATGGCGCTTTTCTTCCTTGTCGAGGATGATGGTAAGTTGGACATACGTACGTATTAGCTAATATCTATTTACAAAAATGTAGAACTACCGTAGCTACTGTGCAGAAATTAATCATTTTAAACTCAAGCCTTTTCAAATTTAGCAAGCAAAATTCTCCAATCCACAAATCCTCCTTCCCCAAAGTACATAGCTGTGTGTATAAGCTCTTGTATATGTTTTACTGCATCTTTCTCTTCTCCCGCTCAGAGTATCTTCAGCAGCTGTTTCTGGAGAAGGGGGCGTGTGAGGCCACGGTTGAATGCATGAGGGAGTATCTACACGAGGAGACGAGGAACAACTCATGCGTAGAGTATGGCTGTAGGGCGCTTAGAGCTCTCCTGAGATTCCAGTAAGCCTCGGGGCTATAACTACAATTAGCTGCATTATTATACATTACCTAATAGCTAAAAGTGGCCGCCAAAGATCTCTCCAAAATGCCTTGAGAAAAACAGGCAATATTTTTTGTATCTGTCATAGATTTGGACTAGTCACAGATATTGATTTGATCTATATATAAGCATGCCATGTAATAGATCCTTTAAGAGCTACTAAATTAATGTATATACCGTATAGCGGGTAATTTCGTGGGCAAGCTGACCTCCACTTTTAACGTAGGCGTGGCTTACCGGAACGTATGAATGCAGTGTAGGTAATGAGACTATGCAGGTAATGAGACTAAACAAAATTTTTACTCACGAAAATCACCGTTTTCGAGTTGAACGAATTTTTTACCCCACGAAAATTACCCGCTATACGGTACATGAAGTTAAAAATCTGTTACGTTATACCAGCTGTCAAAGATGGTTCCCGAAAAATGTCTTTGCTAGTTTATAAGAGACTTTGTTTCTGTGCAGGAACGGTGACGAGTATAAGAACCACATGGTAACCATAGGGATAGTAGGAGACCTGAGTCGGATCCTCGAAGACTTTGGGAGTGACCCTGAGGTCATCACGGAGGTGTTCTGTGTCATTGCCTGTCTAGCAGATCTCGGTGAGCATTGCAGCCACACTAACTGTTACATAATAAGTCAGAGAAAAAGACTTGTTGGAATCATCCGGTTGAGTGGTATAATGAATTAATACTTTCTGATCACATATTTTACCCTCCAGGTTAGTTACTGGAACCATAAATGTCTATGTGTTCAAAGTTACTATGGCTTACTCATATACGTATTGCCCCCCCCCCCCCAGACAATTTCCAGACAGCTGTGCTCCAGTGTGAGCCTCTATGTAAGCTGGCCCTGAGTGTAGTCGACAGACACACCTCCCACGAGATCTTGGTGGAGAGTACACTCGAGGTCCTCATACTGCTCTCCCAGAATGGTCAGTCACATGACAGTCACATGGTCTGTGCGACTAGTAGCTACGTAGTATTATGTGCATTTGGGTCACATGATGTTTTTCATTGCGTACAGAGAAACTGGTGTCCCTGCTCCATGAATATGAAGTGCTGGGTATGGTTGTGGCTGTCATGAGAAAACATTTGGTGTCCCCTGGTGAGTGGGTGTGTGTGAGGGGGTGGAGTGTGTAGAATAATCGATAATTTCGAGTGAAGCGAAGTTATGTTTGGGTCCTATCGAGATTTTCCGTGGCAGTGGTGGTGGTTGACGTCGAGGCAAAAGGAGCTCTACCTATGGACTTCTGGTGAACATGTAGGCTTCGATACTGGCGTGGAGTCTTGAGATGCTGAGGGACGTCGGCTCACAGTCTTAGACCTCAGAAACAGCCAGGAGTGGCTAAAGCGGAGCCTGAACGGGGTCAAACTTAAATCTAGCTTTCTTGTGTGTCGACCATTAGACGTCTTTACCAGATTGAATGCACATAGACCTAGCTTTCTTATGTGATGATTAATTAGGTGTAGATTTACTTTGATATTTTGATTTACTGAGCGAGGATTTATTGCATTTAATGTACCCCTAGTTAATACATAGAATATACATGTATATAAATTTAACCTTGCACATGTATGCATAATTATACATAGAAGGCAATTTACTGAATTATTTAGCATGGCTGACACAATTTTTTTAGTGGTATATTGCGCAATACTCTGTATGAAGCTGTTTTCCATTCTCTACTTCATCCCTAAGTGAGACCACTCCCCCTGTAGCCATCCAGTGCAAGGGATGTCTGTTGATTCGTCTTCTCTCCGATGCTAAGTACTTCCTCTCAAGGCATCTGTGTACGACCGTTGCCAACGTTGCCATTGACGCCCTCTCCAGGAAGACCGACCCTAACGTCCAAACTGAGGTAGGGGGATTGTACGAGGAGAGTTAAAACTTCCTAGTATATATGAGTGGTCAGTTACTGGCTTACTATCGCCGCATAATAATAGACACTTATTCAGACACATTTACACAAAGTAACAACCAAAATTGGCTGCATGTATGTATAGCAGTAAAATTGTATTAATTTGCAATCTGCAGCTGTAGCATGCACGGCTTGAAAGAAGGATGTAGCCTCGCATTATTCCTTTGCCCCCCCCCCATACACTGCCCACACACACACCCACACACAGGCTCTGGCTTGCATCTACACGCTGTGTGAGTGTTCCATGAAAATGTCTAAAGCCCTGGTCGAGGGAGACGTCCACCTCCTTCTCTTCACCCTCCTTTATAGAGATCCCGAGAAAAATGGACCATCTCGTAACCTTAGCAATGTAACAGATATTGGCACAGTAATTGAGGAGGACGAGAAAGACAGTAAGTGACATAATACAAGTAGTGTACGTACATGTAAATAGGCCAGCTGTACTACATGTAATTAAACTTTTAATTACCAGAAAACGTTTTCAAACACTCCATTTTTGCCAAATACATTATCTAACTTAGTGCACTACTGCCAGGGATGTATATGCATTGTACATAATAATGAGACTGAATCTAATGTTCACGCCCCTTACCCTGCAGTCATTTTCCAGATCGGAACTGATATCATTTACACTCTGAGTTGCGTCCGAGACTTCAAACAGCAGATGCTCACCACCGCCATCCAAGATGGAATGTTGGAGGTGGGTGTGTGGGTGTATGCGTGGGTGGGTGTGCGTGGGTGGGTGTGTGTGCGTGGGTGCGTGTATTCTAACCCCGAAATACTTAAATCACAATGTTCCCGAAAATGTTTTATCCAATTCTCATAGTATAGGTTCAACCTCCCTGAAAAATGTTCTTCCTTTGAGAGCCTTCCCACATAATTGTGGCACTTATTATTTTAGTCAACATACAGTATATACATGTATATGTACTTACCTCTCCAGGGAGTGAAAGTGTTGATTGAGATAGGAGCGGACGTGAATCACGCTGAAGATACAGACACACCCATTTGTCTGGCCGTCCAATCTAAGAACAAGCAAATGGTAGAGTTCTTGCTACAAAATGGCGTTAACAATGTTCACAAGGCTCTAGCCATCTCGCGAGAGATGAAGTTGGACGAGATCACGGGGCTGTTATTAGAACACATTGGGTTGGATCGCAATGGAGACGTGGTTAACCTGAGTGGACTGGAACTGAAGGTTGTTAAACCCACCTGGATTCTGCCATCATTAGGTAACTAAACGTACATACACGTACCTATAGTTATAGCATAATTGCTACAGTGTACATGTTGCTGACAAGTTCCTAGCGCAACTTTAACTACCATCGGGAACGAAACTTAATTAAAGCAGAAAGTTATCTTTCTAATTATTGGCCGTTTTTCGGTTGCTTGACGCACTTACAAGTAGGAGATACCATGTAATGGACTCTTTTATAGAGGTCGTTTGTCACTATACGTGTATTTGTTAACCAGGATTATTAACTCCATGTACATGTGCCCTCAGGTGTCAAGTACAGTCCAGTGCAGACAAGACACAGACGGAACAAAAGTCTGGGAAAACTGAACGAGATGCTCAAACACCGGCAAAGTATAGACCTGGGAAAGTCTCCTTTTGCACCGGGATCGACACTCGCGCTCTCTTCCGGTACTACAATGGAATCGGTGACACGGTCAAAGTTTTTTAGGACAGCACGGTATGGAAGAAGTAGTCGAATAACTCCCCCACCATCTGGAATGGGAAAAGACAGAATTGAAAATGGGAATGAGATAGATGGAATCGAAATGCAATCTGAACAGCGTTACAGGGACAGTCCAGATCGGGACACTGATAAGAAGGCTAAGAAAGTGTCTACTTTTCGTCGTAAACTAATATTGAACTTTGGGAGGTCTCGTAGTCAGACCCCTAACAGTGACGATAGCAGACAGTCAAGCGGGGATCACTCTAAATCTAAACTTAGAAATTTGCTTTCTAGACGCTCAAAAACACCCGAAACCACTTCGGATAGGATGCCAGAAAAGAAAACCCCCGAAATGCCTACTACACCCACACGTCCGAAATCCGACAGAGTTCGAAGGTCAGGTGTTTCGGTCGTACAAATGTCAGAGGGTGGTCTGGGTGATTATGAGCCGTCATTGAGTCCAATTAAAGGCACACCTACTCACAAAGCCACGAGGAGGCCACCATCATTACAAGAAGGAGTAGAAGAACCCGATTCTGGGTTTGGTATGAACACAAATCAAACAGAAGCTACGATTATCAAACCATCCTCGCCAACAACTCCAGATCACGTAGAAGGCTTACCAATGTTTAGTAAGAAAGCTACATTAGGGAGAAGAGGTACAGTCACTGGTGTAGAAATGTCGAGGCTTCCCTTCAGCAATGTTGGTGGGCATATAAATAGGCGAGAGTCTTTAGAAGAAGATGCTAAAAAAAACCAGGAGTTTTTCCTAAGTCCTTCTCAACTGCTTCGTCAACTCAAGAAGCAAAGAGGGCAACGAAAAAAGAAAGTGTCGACTTCAGTCTTTTACACACAGCTAGATTCTATCCCACCTATAGTTACCATGCCTGGTAATGCGTCTACGGAAGGCGACGAGTCGTCCAAACTCAGCCCCTTTTCAATGTCTAGAAGCACTGAGGATGAAAGTATGTGCATATCTCAAGACTCGGCTTTTTTGGCCTCGAAGGAACTGGACGCATCGGCTAGCACAGAACATAGTATTACACCAACAAGCAGTGATCAGCTGAGTTTTGTGGATTCATCGTTTCAACGCAGTAGCACAAGTAGTATTTATTCAAGGGATTCACGGGATGAAGTTGATTTTGGGACGATTTCAGAAAAAGATGCAAAAACGCTTGTCCCAACTAGAAAGTTGATTAAATCTCTCGATCTTTCGTCTAATTTGTTGACGGGTCTGCAAGAGCTATGGGAAGAGCTTGGTTCAAGCTATGTGGTACAGCGACTCAAAGGACTTAGGAAACTGGACCTGAAACAGAATCAAATTAAGAAGCTCCCCAAAGAGCTTATGCAAGTATGTGCATTTTGTAAGGTAGTATAGTTATAATGCCAACATTCAGTCCCTTCATGGTTTTTAATAGTAATACGTACATGTATGTATTTACGTACCATGGCCTATTATCAAGAAGAGTACATAAAGGAAGTATTGAACTTACTATACGAGTCTGTTAATTCACCTGTATAACAATGAATATTAGTGTTTGGTTCAGGAAGACATTAATAATAATGATGTGTGTCTCTCCCGTGTCTGTAGGAGTTAAAGGATCTGTCCTCACTCAATGCCAGCTGCAACACCTTTACTGTCTTCCCGATGGAGGCGGTGCTCAGCCAAAAACTCACGACACTCGACCTCTCAGCTAACCAGGTGAAATACATGACACTATATATAGCTGCATGTTTTGTTTCCTCTTAATTTTTGATGTCAGTATATAGCTCTCCCACGCTCATTATTAAACTCAGTGTTTGTACAGTTTACGTATTTTTAGTTGATGCTCTGCTTACGTATATGTATACAGTGGCGTAGGAAGCACGGGTGCTCAGGGTGCTGGAGCACCCCCTTATCTCAAGCTACCTTACCTACTTGCTCCATGAAGTTCAGAACAGCTAGCTAGCTTGATACAGCAGCTAGCTAGCTAGTATATAGTAGTCGAGCTAGTAGCTAATAGTTACTGAGCTAGCTATACTAGCATAGTTACGTACACAGTACAAAGGTCAGCTAGAATTTATAATCATGTAGAATTAATTATTTTGGCAAATTTTGATACTGTACCAAATTTGCTCAGTCCGGGAATGTAGAGTGCCCAAATTTTTCGGGGGCAAGCCCCCGGACCCCCAGATATGTCATTGGCCTCTGGCCACCTCAGCACCCCCTTACAAAAACATCTTCCTATACTCCTCTGATATATATATTATATATATATATATATATTATATATATAATGATAGATAAAAAGTAATTGTGTGTTGTGCACAGAATGTACGCATGTGCATTGACACTTTATATTCCATATACAGATTTCCACCATGTCCCAACTTCCCCACCTCCCAAACCTACTTCGTCTCAACCTCTCGAACAACCAACTCGATGAGTTTCCTATAACTGTCTCACTCGACCGAAACCAACCACTACTGCCTCACCTACGATATCTGAACCTACAGAGCAATCACATCTCCTCCATTGCCGACATAAATACCAAGCTAGAGGACTTAGAGGAGCTGATCATCTCGAAGAATAAGATTTCGAGACTCCCGGACAGATTTCTGGCTAATCTAACTTCTCTAAAGGTCCTAGATGTGTCAAGGAATGAAGAGCTTGGTGAGTAATTCATTACATGCAGTGACATGCTGTGAGACATGCTTGTTCAATTTTGACCCTCCCCCCTCCCTCCCCCTCCCCCTCCCTCCTTCGGTTGATATCTGCACATGATAGGGCCGGTACCCTCTTAGGCCAAACAATGGGTTTTATGAATGTTGGCCTACATGCACAGTCTAAATGCACAGTGTACGTACAACAACCTTGCATCCTGCTATATGTTGTATAGAGGGCAAAAAAGTGACGGATTATTCTCAGTGTTATTTTAATGTGTTATTTGCACAACAGTACAATATGTTAGCAAACTGATTTGTTTCTCTCGCGCAGTTCACATTGCTGGCGAGATTGCTCAGGATTTAGTGAACCTCACAACACTCAAAGTGGCCCACAATAACCTTGCCATGTTCGAGGCTGACTTCCACAACTTCATCACCACTGCACCAGTGTGAGTAGCATGCAAGCGACATGCTGTTACATATACTACATGCATGTACTGTATTCAAGGCCAATAGCATACACGTAACTTGAGTACAATTGAATGATGCATTGGGTAGTTTTTTAATTTGAGAGGCGTGTCTAATTAATACACGACTGTACATGTACATGTAGATCTAACGTAGCCACCACAGGCTTTAATGTACGTAGTTTTTTTGGAAAATATTTGACGTTGCATTTCTAATGAGGTAAAGTCCAAGAAAGACTTCAGAAATAATTTAAGCCGTGCTTTGTAAGAGCTATCTTTTGAATGACCATAATCATAACTTAATGGAGTACAGATCAAGTGACTAATGCCAGCTTCCTTCCCCACCCCCTGACAGTATACAGAGTGTGGATGCCACTGAGAATGGGCTGACGTCCCTCCCACCCCCCTACGCCTGGAAATCACGGGCAGTGAGAGATATAAGAATGACAGGTAACAGACTCACTAGGCTGGACCTCTCTGATGCTGGCAAGTTCTGGCCTCACATGGAGTGCCTTTATTTGGGTGACAACAAACTAAAAGAGGCAAGTCTTTTCATACATGACATTGTAATGTTTATGTTGGTAGGTACGTACATACTGTGATACGTACATGTATGTAGCCCCAGCTTTATACGTACCCTTAAAATGTGCATAAAAACTTATACCGTATAGCGGGAAATTTTCGTGAGGTGCAAAATTTTGCGTTTTTTGAGGGTAGAGCAGTTAACGCAAATTTAAACTGGGATAAACTCCCACGCACCAGTATTTCACATGCAAAGCTATTGGTGGGTGTGGTTTCCTGGCATTGAAACGCGAATATTAGAACCCACGAAAACTTCTGCGGAGGGCTTTGGAGCCAAATAGCAAAAATTTGCACCCGTGAAAGTTTCCCGCTATGGTCTCTGCTTGCTGTTTATAAGGCTAGACCAAGTATGCAATTTATTGATGTTCTCTTTGTTGCTCATGTACGTATGTAGATTCCCAAGGAGATTGGCCGTCTCTCATCCCTTAGTTGCCTTGACATCAGTCACAATCGAGACATTAGGCAGCTGCCCAACGAGATGGGCAACTTGGAGTATCTCTTTATGGTGGGTGTGTTATGGTGCATGTTTGAGGGTGGATACTGGAGAATGGTATGCTCGAAAATTTACAGCATTATGTAGTGCAGTCCCTGAGGGTGTACACATTACAGCCAGCATTGTTTGTGGCGACTGGTTGTATATGTGCGAGCCTTGTATTGTCCATGTGTGCACGTACGCAATAATTATATATACATGTCCTGTATAAAGTATGTATACAGTATGAATGTTAGTCTGAAAACTTCATGGAATTTAACACACAATTCTTTCCAGCTCAATCTGCAAGGGTTGAAGAATCTGTCCCTCGATCCCAGTCTCCAGAATGGCCCCACCAAAGCTATCATCAACTATCTCAAGTCGCGTTACACTCGCAGCGTTCCTTACTACCACATGAAGCTAATGATAATCGGCGCTGCAGCTAAAGGAAAGACAACCCTTCTCACTCAACTAGTGTCCGACAAACCGATACAGCCCTCGAAAGAAAAGGGTGCAGCTGTACAATCGGAGAAAAATATGGCAACACTTGGAGTTAGTGTGAGGCAGTGGAGCTACCCGTACCGGCCAGGTGGCCATGGCAATACAGTCAACTATCACATCAATTGCTGGGACTTTGCCGGACAGAAGGAGTTCTATAGCACGCATCAGTGCTTCTTGTCACAGCGGTCACTCTATGTGGTGAGTACATGATCATGGTTGAATGTACGTCGTATTAAACTACGATTAGAGTGAGGTCGTGGGATTTCTTAATTATAAATTGGATGTAGGATCATTATACCCCACGGCTACTGTATTGTCAGTGAATAACTATGTACATGTATAAATATATGCACTACATGTACATTCAATGTGCTTTTGAGGTGCAAACCAAGCATGCACTGTATATAATTACTATACTGCTCTCTGTTTGCAGCTGGTATACAACCTAGCTCAGGGTGAGAGCGAGCTTCAACATTTGTTACCGTGGCTACTCAATGTCCAGGCTCGTGCCCCTTCCTCCCCTGTCATCATTGTGGGCACCCATATTGACAAGTGAGTGCCCCCTCTACCTGTTTAACTTTGACTCATTTTTGTTTCAGTAGTTACGGCTTTAGTTGATTTTGTTGATAAAAACTGTGACAATAATGTAACACTACTTGCATGATGTTTGTTTTATGCAGATTGTCACAGGAAGAGTTTGATCAACGTCGAATCATGATGAGGGATAAGATTCGAGATATGATAAAGAAACCTGGTTTTCCTGGAGATATTTACTTCGGAGAGGTCAGCTGCTTCGATGATAGGCTGGTCTCGGGCCTACGCAAGAAGATCAGGATGCTTATTGATGGGTGCGTACCTTTATTCAGTGTTGTATACCTTACAAAGTGTGGTATCACTTGAGTACTACATAATTATATCATCACTTAAACATACATACATATTTGGTCTTATTATTACTTGAATACATACATACACATGTATCTCATCACTTGAATACATACATACACATGTACTTGAATACATGTACATACTTTCCATCACTTTAATACATGTACCGTACTCTACCGAGATTACGCCCACCCTAATTGCATGCTACAAAGCAGCTACAGGTGTGATGGGCTTAATTTCGAAAACAGCAGTTTGTCTCGAAATTAAGCCCACCCAGGTGTTTGCCTCGAAATTACGCCCACTCATTAAGAAACTAGGTCTTTTCTGTCTACGTGTGAGGCCTGCTAGCTCTTAAAATACAATAAATACAGCAATATGCAACATGGTATTGCATAGGTAACTATAGCTAGGTATAAAGAAAGTATACAAGTCAAGATTCTGCATCAGAAGGCTGTTACAAGTCAAGATTCTGCATCAGAAGGCTGTCAGAGTCTTTAACAGAGATTCAGAGAAGATTGTCCTGTATCTCTTATACTTGCAAATATAGCTAGGACCTAGCTATAGCTAGCTATATATATCCAGCTTACACAAGAAACTGCTAAACCTTTTCTAGTCTTGACAACTACTCAATGCACTTCCTGGTGGGCGTATTCTCGAGGCAAATTAACCTATGCAAGAACTTTCACTTAAAGTGGGGGTGGGCGTAATTTCGGATGTGGGCGTAATCTCGGTAGAGTACGGTACATACTTTCCATCACTTGAATACATACACTTGAATGCATACAATTTGAATACTGTACATATCATCACTTGAACACATACATGCCATCACTTATCATCACTTGAATATAATTATGTACGTAGTTTGTCAGTGTAAGACATGCACAAAGTGTTTAGTGTACAGTTAATTATACGTACATACGTATGTAATGTACATGTATAGAACTCGTAGACTGAGACGTACCATTCCAACAGTACCTACTATCAATGCTGGACAAGGACAATACTGCTAGTTTAATTGTATTGTGGAAAATGCATGTAACATTGTTTCCATGGCTCTGCAACTGTGCGGTCACTGAATGTAGGCAGCCCATAATTTATGTCACAATAATGCTTCCAAAACTCATTCTAAAATCAGTTAAATATACCTATCTTGACAAAATGAAATCATCTATAGTGCCTATCTTAAAACAACAATTTCCTGGGGGGGGGGGGCATGCACATTGAGACCCTCCTCTTCGCAGCATTTTCTAAATGAACAGTTGATTCATACTGTTACGTATATTCTACTGGCTTAATTAGTAATTATTATAACATCAGTGCATGCATGCAGGTGGCAATGATATTAGTAATGTTATCACCACAGGGCCAAGCTGAGAGGGCAGAAGATCATGGGAGGAATGGTGCCCTCCAATTATTTGGTAAGTGATATATATCCCTGACATTAAGTATCATACTCTGGCGTAAGTAGCCCATTTCTCAGATTGAGCACACGTTATACTTAGGCATTTCTTTGCTAACTCAGTGTACATCACAATTAATAAAGGCTTCTAAGAAGTATATACGCATTTTACTTTGCTTCACTATTGGCCTTCCTCCTGTACAATAAATTTAATTGTTATAATTATGTGTAGGGCGTTAACTGGCTATGAATTATTATCGCAATACTTATTACTTACACATATTGATAATGTCACAGTCGCCTATAAAGAATGTGTGATGACCATGCATTTACACGTACGAACCTAGCTATATATACATTGCGCACGGAAAGGTATACTTATTATAGCTATACGTATAGTGTAGCTATTTTTTTAGCTATCTTAAACAATGATCATGGAGAGCGAAAAGATAGACCAGTATAGACCAACTACGACTGTAAGAGTGCTGGAATTCGTGTCACTGCTGGTGGCTACTGTACTGGTAGTGGTAATGTTTATCTTAAGCATTTTATCAAACTTTCCACATATTGGGGTCGGATTTAAGAACGGAACGACGGAAGTCTCTGATATTTTCTACACTCAACTCACCCCTGCTGGATGGATCTTCAAGATATGGGGACTCGTGTACACATGGCAAGTCATCTGGATTATCTATGGCTGGTCCTTTGTCTTCAGACCTGCGACTCCACGGGCAATCTCATTTGTTACTTACATCTTGTACTCGATTGGGCAGCTCTGCAATATAGCCTGGACTTATCTCTGGGGAAATTTGTATACTGCAGCCTCTTTTGGTGTTGCAGTTGTACTTTCCCTCATATTATACTCCACTCTGGTTGCACAGGCCATTCACCTCTACAGGGAAACACCTGCTCTCTCCTCTACAAAGAAGTTCAAGATCGATTTGTACCTCACCCGAATTATTGTGTTGAACAGTATAGCGATATATATCGCTTGGGTTGCTATAGCTACTGAACTGAATTTTGTGATTCTTCTGGTTTACTATTGTGGTGTTGATGACACTACAGCTGTTACTATTGACCTGGCATGTCTCCTCATCGTAATAATTGTCTATTTTATTCTGGAAAACACTCTTTTTGATAGATTTGCACGCTTTGTGTTCATCTTTTATCCATCATTAATCTGGGCTTTCACTGGTATAGTGTCAGCACATTGGGGAGTGGAAGAGGACAATCGAAACCCGATCTTTACTCTCGTGTTGCTGGTGTTGTGCATAGTGCTGTTCATTGTCAGGATCATTCTATGGATTGTCTTTGCATTTGTACGTCCTCTGGCTGTCCCAAAAACTAAACCACCTCTTAGGGATTTTATTTGCATCATTTGTACGTACTCTGGCTGTTCCAAAAACTAAAACTACTGTGAACTTTTCATACACATTCCCTTGAATTATCTTATGCTACTGTGACAGCTATAGCTAGTGCATGTATTATATTCAATGAACGACCAGAACTGCATCTTTATAAGCATTAAGAGTGTTTTAAAAGTTATGCAGTCCCTTCCATGCTATATTGTACGTCGCGTAGCATGATTTGGTAAGGGTGGTCGTTAATAAAACACATAGCATAAGAATCCTCGAATACAGGAAACTCGCCCTCTTGCTTGTGCCTGTATATTTCATAAAACACTCAGTCAACAAATTGTTATGTATTTATCCAGGCCTGGCCTTTTGTAACCGTGCGGAAAGTGACAAAAAGACAGAATAAAAAATTAAAACTCAATTATTCATTCTTTCCATATCCACTGTGGATATGGAAAGAAATGTACTCTGTATTGCTTTTTCGGGGTGCCAGGAAGCTTGACACTTCCTGTTGAGTGTTCCAACGTTCCATGTCGGTCCAGTCTGCCGTATATTATTGTGTTGCAGTTCAAATTGAAAATGTTTACTCCACTTCTTCAATTGTTAGTCCACCACTGCTGTTGTGTCGCCACTGTCTGCAGGGCCACCTGAATACAATCCACTCCACTCCACAAAACTTCATTCTTCTTTTGTAGTGTTGCAGTCAGGTTAGGTTGTCTGTTTTTTCCAGTATCTCAACAAGTTCTACTAAATTTCTATACTGTCGCCTTTCATTGTTTGAAGACGTCTTTCACTCTCAACTGCATGCATGCCGCTCCAGCTCACATAAATTCAATTCTGTTACAGTTTTTGTAACCACGCCTCGCGCATAAATCAAGTTAGATAAACCACACTCATTCGTAGAATATGCATCTTATCATAGACACATAATTATTCTATATACTCGTATATATAGTTTGTATACATATGCCCACTTATTTTCTGACCTCGTGCAGCCATATAATTCTGTCTGCATGATGCTTCATTAGTCACCCCCCCTGCACTATACTATGCTCCCACACATGCTTGTACTTAGCTTGTACTGATGTAAACATAGCACTTTTACCTGATAGAGCTAGCAGTTGCACACACAATCCACACACAGGAATTATGCTACGGCATATGTACCTGAGAGCTCCTATTCAATAAATCTGTTTGCATGTGCACTTGATGTCATTTTTGAAGTGACGTGTAAGGTTAGTACCTGTGTTACATGCCTTCCAATTATTAAGTAATTAACATTGTAAGTACCATACACTGACGTAAGTGGCCCAACTTTCAGATTGTGCACACATTATGCTTTTGGCACGTTATAATAATTATACACACTTGAGAAAGGCTGTAACCATTTTGAGGATCCACATTTTGTGCTTGTGACACTTTAATTGGCCTCCCTATAGTACGTATATAGTATAAGGTTTTCTGTGTTCATTGCTACGTGTATAGGGTTAATTGCTAGAAAACCAATGGCCCTGTGTATTAATTGTTGTGCTTGGTCTGGCCATGATAATTCACACCATATAAATCTGGTCTTTTATTATGCATCGGTGCGCATGCGCAAGCGAGGTATACAGTAGTGTGTTTGTGTGTCTGTGTGTCTGTGTAGACTGCTATGTAGCTGCTCAAGGATCAATGGAGTGCAAGTAAGAGTTTCTATAGGCTTCTAGTCATGGATTTGAATTCGTGGATTTGCAAAATAATGCTTCGTTCTCAAGTTACGTATGCTTAGTTTTGTACTTGGAATGCCATTGCAGCCTCTTCAGAAGAGTGCGTAGCAAAATTAACTTGTTCACCGAGTGTTGCTACTCTACTTAGTAGTTAGCTCTGCACTAAAACGCTAGCTATTGGTAACTGCAAGAGTGAGAAGAGAGCTGCACGGCTCCGCTGATGCTGAACTTTTGGCATCAATCGTTTTTAATAACAATCAGTCGACTCTTTACAATAAAACAAAAATGCTCATCATAATGTGTGTATTTAGTAGTTTTGGCACCTCCACCGAGGCATCAGCACCCGCGGTGCTTTCATTAATTATCGCAATAGTTAATACTTGCACATCATGTCACAGTCAAGCTGTACAAAGAAGGCGTGAAATATTTAGATGACCACATATACGAACCTATAGCTATATATATATACAGTGCAATATAGCTATATCTGTATTTGTGCCGGCACTATAATAGCAAGACTAATCATGGAGAGTAAAAAGATAGACCAGTATAGACCAACTACGACTGTAAGAGTGCTGGAATTCGTGTCACTGCTGGTGGCTACACTACTAGTAGTGGTAATGTTAATCTTCAGCATTTTATCAAACTTTCCACATATTGGGGTCGGATTTAAGAACGGAACGAAAGAAGTCTCTGATATTTTCTACACTCAACTCACCCCTGCTGGATGGACCTTCACGATATGGGGACTCGTGTACACATGGCAAGTCATCTGGATTATCTATGGCTGGTCCTTTGTCTTCAGACCTGCGACTCCACGGGCAATCTCATTTGTTACTTACATCTTGTACTCGATTGGGCAGCTCTGCAATATAGCCTGGACTTATCTCTGGGGAAATTTGTATACTGCAGCCTCTTTTGGTGTTGCAGTTGCGTTTTCCCTCATATTATGCGCTAGTCTTGTTGCACAGGCCATTCACCTCTACAGAGAAACACCTGCTCTCTCCTCTACAAAGAAGTTCAAGATTGATTTTTACATCGCACGAATTGTCGTGTTGAACAGTATAGCTATATATGTACTTTGGGTTGCTATAGCGTCTGAACTGAATTTTGTGATTCTTCTGGTTTACTATTATGGTGTTGATGACACTACAGCTGTTACTATTGACTTGGCATGTCTCCTCATCATAATCATCTCCTATTTTATTCTGGAAAACACATTTTTCGACAGATTCGCACGATTTATATTTATTGTGTATCCAGTGTTTATATGGGCTTTCTCTGGTATAGTATCAGCACATTGGGGAGTGGAAGAGGACAATCGAAACCCGATCTTTACTCTCGTGTTGCTGGTGTTGTGCATAGTGCTGTTCATTGTCAGGATCATTCTATGGATTGTCTATGCATTTGTACGTCCTCTGGCTGTCCCAAAAACTAGTTTGGGGGATTTGTTTTGCAGCATCTGTTTAAAAAAATGATATTTGAATTAGCTTGCTATATATAGCTATAGCCAGTGTACAATTATCATAATGTTTTATTGTGAGTGGACAAATGCATGTAGAACTGCACCGTTATAAGCATTTTCTCTTGTTTAAACCGTTGTCTAGAGCATCATATTAATTATCACCTATTTTCTGACCTCATGCAGCCATGGTTCTGTCTTACACTGCATCTGTAATTAATTGTCCTAATAACATATGTACATGTCAGTGTATGTATAGAGGGGTTTATGACAATAAACCTCCCGACCACAAGGGCGTAGGTCGAGGGATGGGTGTGGTTTACTGTCATAAACCCCGAGGCACTACATGTGCATTAACTGATATATATATATGTCCCATTTGATTGATTGATTGGTTGCTATGCATCCAGCCTATATATAAGCTTGCATGGCTACCACACAGCCCTGAGGTGCCAGTTAAAACGAGTGTAAAGCCCCGAGGCCAAGGATGCTTTGCGTTGCCATAAATTCAAATGTATAGTGGACCATAAGTGCTATAATTACACCCACTGGAATGAACAATGCTTGCTACGTAATAAGCTACCTTACCATGGATACTAACAGTCTCAAAAACTTTTGAAAACAAACGACAAAGCTTGTGCGTATAGCTTTTAGCCAGTGCTAAGCTTCTAGCTCTACGCACTAACTTATCCATGTCCAAACAGTGAGCCCCACCCTTTCTCCAGCCTTCCTGGTGTTTGGTATAGTTTATGAGGAATGCGGAGTTTATGGTATAGTTAAACCCCATGCAGTTGCTATGATACAGACCCCAAGTGGGGTAATATCACACTTATACGTCACCACTATCATTGGTCAACAGCTGTACGATACATAGAAAAATAACATAGAGTCCCAAGCATGCACATACAGCTTTCAAGGATTTTTCAAGTTTCATTTTTGTAAGCAATCAGAAAGGAGCCATGCATTCTTGACGGTATACTAAGACTACAAAGCAACAGCAGAAACACGGACGCTGCCCGCTACTGTGGTTACATACTACGCCTTGGAGTAACCATGGTAGCTAGCTAGCAGAGGATATTATGGATATCCTCCTCGTATATATATATATATAGGTATGGTACATCGTATACTTATTTTCAGTCACTGTGCGGCGTACAAAATGAGATGCACGAGGGAAAGTTGCCTGCATTTAGTCATAAATACTGCAAGCTGATTGGTTAAAGGAAGTGTTCTATCCAACTTAGAAAATCATGTACTTTCTTAGAAAGTATGGGCTAGTAGAACCCTCACTATAATATGTTCGGTATAATTATACTATAATTAATACAACCAGCCCTTTGGGCTTCTACATGATTTAGAAACTTCCTAAACCGTGTCTAATTATTATGTATAATAAAGCGTAAAACACATGGATTCTCATCTCGGATCAATTAAATCATGCCCCGAAGGCTATACGCGATCGTGTAATCTACAGTAATACAGAAGGGACTGTGATAACTTTTATTACACCTTTGTTGCCTTGACAACGTGAAAAAAATATTATAATCGACATGCATGCAGAGCTTATTATTATAATGTCTCACAGCTATCTTGGAAATGTCTCACACATCACACAGCTGGCATGCAATCTTAGATGTTGGGACAGCCAGAGGACGTACAAATGCAAAGACAATCCATAGAATGATCCTGACAATGAACAGCACTACGCACAACACCAGCAACACGAGAGTAAAGATCGGGTTTCGATTGTCCTCTTCCACTCCCCAATGTGCTGACAATGCACCAGAGAAAGCCCATATGAATAACGGATACACGATAAACACAAATCGTGCAAATCTATCCAAAATCGTGTTCTCCAGAATAAAATAGACAATGATAGCAACAAGGAGAATGGACAGGCCAACAGTACTAGCCGTGGTAGCATCAACACCACCATAGTAGACAAGAAGAATGACGAAGTTCAGTTGAGTAGCTGTAGTAACCCAAGCGGCATATATAGCTACGCTGTTTAAAACAATAATTCGACTGAGGTATAGATCAATCTTAAACTTCTTTGTAGAGGAGAGAGCAGGTGTTTCTCTGTAGAGGTGAATGGCCTGTGCAATCACAGTGGCATATAGAGATATGCTACACAGAGCTATGATTCCAAATGCTACTTCAGGGTACAAATTACCCCATAAGTAGATCCATATGAGATTACAAATGTTCGCGAATCCATAAAATATGTAAGTAACGAATGAGATTGCCTGTGGTGTTGCAGGTCTGAAGACAAATGACCAGCCATAAATAATCCAGAGGACTTGAGCGGTGTATATTATTCCCCATATCGTGAAGGTCCATCCAGCAGGGGTGATTTGAGTGTAGTAGATATCAGAGATAGCTCCAGTGGTGTTTTTGAATCCAGCCCCTTCAACATTCGAGAGTGAGCTTGCAAGAAGTGCAACTCCCAGGATGATTGTAGTCAGTAGTAGAAAGATAAATTCCAGCACTCTGTAGGTCTGGGTCGGCTTATATTGAGAAACGTTTTCATTCTCAATACTACCTTTCTCACTCTCTATAACATTCTCCATAATAGCAAGAGTACTCTGTGATAATAGCTTTCTCTGTAAACAGTGGATAGTTTGTATGTTTGTTACAAAAGCAGTTACCTAGCAATGCAATACAAGTAAAAAGCTTGTAGTAGATCTATAGCCTCAGGGGAGCTGTTCAATCTGGTTGCATAGCAATAACTTGCAGGTTAATAGGTAAAGGGTCATTAAACGAGATTGTCACATTCCAGTGCAATACACACAGCATGCATGGGAGCTGTTCAATCTGGTTGCATAGCAATAACAATAACTGGCAGGTTAATAGGTAAAGGGTCATTAAACGAGATTGTCACATTCCAGTGCAATACACACAGTATGCATGCAGTGCAGTGTGAGGCTTCTGATTTCTGTATTAATTTTAATAAGAGAACAATAATTAATTTTGTGATCCAGAACTCGGGCAACACACAGTGTCTATGCTTACCATCACAACCAACTATAAAAGGACCCTCCCGGGCCAGATACTATTCAATCTAGGATGCAGACTGCAAAAAGAACAAGACTATGCCAGATTTTGCAGCCGTCAAAAAGCTAGTTGAGCAACACGTCGACTCCTACAGATGCTCTTGATCCAAGTGCGTTTACCATTCGACGTCCCTTACTGGAGTTGCAAGCTCTTCTTGGATAAATGTATCTAAACCACACCCATGCATGGACCCATGGAACTTGCTTAGCCATCTTGTTGGAGAGCAGTTTCCGTGTTTCTGCCGTTGCTTTGATTCTTATTTACGAATTTTAAGACGAGAAGACTCCATTGAGCTTCACTGGAGGCTTATAACCGTTAAGCGTGGCGGCTCTTTTCTCTTTGCTTACTGAAAAAACAAAAAAAAAACAACAACAAAACTTGAAAACAGTGCGGCCTGGGCCTGTATGATATTTTTCTATGTATCCTACAGCTGTTGACCAATGTGAGTGGTGACGTAAGTGTGGTATAAACACTGGATAATTATTATACTCCTGCATGCATTCCTAAAAATTATTTTGTGGACCATGCATGCTGTATCCCATGCACTGTCTGAAGCCAATCCAATAATTATCATGTTATGTATACTATAACACAAACTCATAGAAATTGGACATACTCACAGAAAGAACTCTGAGCAGTGATTACTACACTACAAGTAGCACTGGCTCACAAAACACTTCTTGTATTTGACTATACTAGCTGATGATTTAATGCATTCAACATGCATAGCTATCTAGCTGTTGGAATTTTTATTGTCTCACCGGCACACTGAGCTATATCTTAGTTTCGGTACAGCCAGAGGACGTACAAATGCAAAGACAATCCATAGAATGATCCTGACAATGAACAGCACTATGCACAACACCAACAACACGACAGTAAAGATCGGGTTTCGATTGTCCTCTTCCACTCCCCAATGTGCTGACACTGCACCAGTAAAAGCCCATATGAATAACGGATACACGACGAACACAAATCGTGCGAATCTATCCAAAATCGTATTCTCCAGAATAAAATAGACGATGATGACCACGAGAAGAATGGACAGGCCAACAGTACTAGCCGTGGTAGCATCAACACCACCATAGTAAACCAGAAGAATGACAAAGTTCAGTTGAGTAGCTACAGTAAGCCAAGAAGCATATATAGCTAAGCTGTTCAACACGATAATTCGAGTGAGGTACAAATCGATCTTGAACTTCTTTGTAGAGGAGAGAGCAGGTGTTTCTCTGTATAGATGAATGGCCTGTGCAACCAGAGTGGCGTATAGAGATATTCCACACAGAACTATCAATCCAAAGGCAACTTGAGCGTACAAATTACCCCATAAGTAGACCCATATAATGTTACAAAGATTTGCAAATCCATAAAATATGTAGGTAACAAACGAGATTGCCCGTGGTGTTGCAGGTCTGAAGACAAAAGACCAGCCATAGACAATCCAGATGACTTGGGCGGTGTATATGACTCCCCATACAGAAAATGTCCATCCAGCAGGAGTGATCTCTGTGTAGTAGATATCAGAAACCTCTCCTGTTCCATTCCTGAATCCAGCCCCTTCAACATTGGAGAGTATGCTTGTAAGAAATGTGAGCCCCAGGATGATTGTAGTCAGTAGTAGAAAGATGAATTCCAGCACTCTGTAGGTCAGGGTCGGCCTATATGGAGAAACCTTCTCACTCTCCATAGCTTTCTTTGTGAACAGGTGGCTAGTTGTTTCTGTGGCACTTAATTGTCTAATTGTGCTATAATGGTGAGAATGTGTATCTGTATAGTCATTGCATACAATACATTCCATGTAGTGATGTCCACTGGTGCATGCATGGGCTTCTTTTTATTGATTATGTAATATTTGATTTCGATCTTTTGTGCCTGTAAGACACTTTGTACCATCAATTGGGTTGTTATAGGCTTATACATGTCAGCGTAATTGGATCCTCTCTAATATACATATTGGGAAGATGTATCCTAGCTGTGGTAATATATACCCCTGATTGTGTAACATGTAAGAGGTGTCCTTGTTTCAGAGAGTCCACATTATGGTGATTCCATGCAATGTTACACTTATTAAAGTACTATTATTTATTTCTTAAATTTCCAATGTATGTACGTGTTGATACCATAGGAGTCCAGATGAATAATTTATGCTAACACAAATTCAGAAATAGAACAAAAATAGAACTGGTATACGTTGCTATGCTATTGGAACTCTGAGCACTGAGCACTGATTCAATATGTTCTAATCATGAAGTCACAGGAGGAAGATTGAGACCAAATATAAACTACAGCAAGCACTGGCACATAGAACACAATTATGTATTCAGCCTACTACATATGTTTCTCTCACATAGCTATCTTAGATTTTGGAAGTTAATGTCTCACACAACAATCTTAGGTTTTGGGACAACCAGAGGACGTACAAATGCAAAGACAATCCATAGAATGATCCTGACAATGAACAGCACTATGCACAACACCAGCAACACGAGAGTAAAGATCGGGTTTTGATTGTCCTTTTCCACTCCCCAATGTGCTGACACTATACCAGTGAAAGCCCATATGAGTAACGGTAACACAACGAACACAAATCGTGTGAATCTGTCCAAAATCGTGTTCTCTAGAATAAAATAGATGATGATGACAACGAGGAGAATCGACAAGCCAACAGTACCAGCTGTAGTAGGATCAACACCACCATAGTTAACCAGAACAATGACAAAGTTCAGTTGAGTAGCTGCAGTAAGCCAAGAAGCATATATAGCTACGCTGTTCAAAACAATAATCCGAGTGAGGTACAAATCGATCTTGAACTTCTTTGTAGAGGAGAGTGCAGGTGTTTCTCTGTAGAGGTGAATGGCCTGTGCAATCAGTGGCGTATAGAGATATACCACACAGAGCTATAAAGGCAAAGGCAACTTGAGGGTACAAATTACCCCATGAGTAGGTCCATACAATACTACAAAGGTTTGCAAATCCATAAAATATGTAGGTAACAAACGAGATTGCCCGCGGTGTTGCAGGTCTGAAGACAAAAGACCAACCATAGACAATCCAGAGGACTTGAGCGGTGTATATGACTCCCCATACAGAAAATGTCCATCCAGCAGGAGTGATTTGTGTGTTGTAGCTATCAGAAACCTCTCCTGTTCTATTCATGAATCCAGCCCCTTCAATATTAGAGAGTAGGCCTGTAAGAAGTGTGAGCCCCAGGATGATTAGTAAAACCAGTAGGTTTTACATAGGATTGGCAGTGGGTTTGCCCGTGTTTAGTAATATTTCAATTATTTTGACTCATGTTCAAACTGTTCTATCTCTGCAGGGAAAGGCCACATCAAGAAACTGGCTGAACAGATAGTTTATTTAGCCTTTTCTCTCTTTGTATCTCTCATTTCATAATCCATAAACATTTTAATGAATGAATATTTTTATTTTAAAAATTGCACTATTTCGACGTTTCACCGCTCTTTGTCTGACTGACTAAGTAAGTAAGTGAGTAAGTAAGTAAGTTTCTTGCCCAGCATTTACTCCAAGTACAGCCATCTCCAGGACATTCTGCACAGGGTTTCCAAACGACTACAACCTGGATTACAAAGCGCTTCTTCAGATTTGCGATTGCTTCCACGAGGCAGATGACCTCTCAGTCTCTATTTCTCTTACCTAGACAATTCCGCCATCTTTAATGACTCAGCCAATAATAATAGATAGGCGTGGCTAATAAACCGTGCGCCTAAAATCAGTGCAGCAGTGCTTTTCCAGAGCCTGAGGTGTTCCTTTTCTTCACACTGTTCAGCTCTAGCTCCCTTTCTCTGACAGGCATACTATATGCACTGGCTAGATATCATGCTCTTAAAATGGCTGTCATTTAATACTGATTCGCAAATTCAACATAATTATCAAGCAATAAATTATTACTCTAATTATTATTATTAGTCCAGAGATATTCGAGAAGATATCTGATTAGTCCTGTCTTCTCTTCTTGTACTGCCTCTTGACGTTCCACTTATGCATGTCATGATACGTAAACTGTACTGAAAAAGAAAGGGAATCCGACTAGAAAAACATTTGCAATGTGAAAAATTGCTAGGATTGGCCAGGGGAACCACAAAAAAGCGTGGGAACAAGAAATCAGACGAGAGCATAACTCCAATCCGTTACAACGTCATGAACATGTACGATACATAGTATATTAAATAATAGACTGTGTTCCAGATCCACCTATCAGCTTCCATCCACCACATCATTCACCAGTACGGTCCGTGCATGTTACTACGCATGGATGGACTGTGTGTACCTGTGCTCAACACTGCATGTATTAGGAACATCAATTCATCACAAATCATCATGATTATGTGCCCCACATTCTAAAATGGATGTATAATAAATATATATAGGGATTGGTCATCACTCCACCAGTAAAAATTGCGTGGCATATTGGCTGGGAAAACATGGGAAAACTACCAGTATACATGTGATTGACGTTGTAACGGATTGGAGTTATGCTCTCGTCTGATTTCTTGTTCCCACGCTTTTTTGTGGTTCCCCTGGCCAATCCTAGCAATTTTTCACATTGCAAATGTTTTTCTAGTCGGATTGTAGTCAGTAGTAGAAAGATGAATTCCAGCACTCTGTAGGTCAGGGTCGGCCTATATGGAGAAACCTTCACACTCTCCATAATATAGCTTTCTTTGTGAACAGGTGGCTAGTTGTTTCTGTGACACTTAATTGTCTGATTGTGCTATAATGGTGAGAATGTGTAAGCCTATATCAGTCATTGGGTATGGTCCACTGAGCATGGGCTTCTTTTTGTTGATTATGTAATTTTTGTCAACTTTGAATCTACTTAAAAAGCACTGAGATAGTTGCAAATTAAAAATATGCTGACATGTATATAAACACACAAGTAAGCCTAACAACCCAATGATGGCTGTACAAAGTGTCTTTATACAGCACAAAAGGTGTTGCTATAGGAAACACTGAAATTGGACATGCATGCAACTGCCGAGGTCACTGATAGTTATATAATAATGATATTCACACCCAGAGGAGGTACGACACAAGTACCTCGATTAGGCTTGGCCACGTGCAAAATTTAACGTTAAAGTTATTGTTGCATATGACTAATTAACTCAATTTTTAGCCTAATCAAGGTAGGCTCGTGTCGGACCTCCTCTGAGTCACACCGCTAAGCTACAAAGCTTAGTTAGAACTCTATACTTGTCACAGTATTGTGATTAATGGCTGTTATTGTGTGATATTCAACCTATTAGGGAAAAGATGTGTCCTGTGGCAATATTATTATAATATTATGTTCTAATTTATCGGACAGCAAAAAATGCTTATTTTGGAAATTGTCCGGGTATAATTGGAACAGATCTTTATAGAGCACTGAAGTGTCCGGAATAATAACGACTGAATAGTTGCACTAGCTATATGAAACTAGCTAAATTAATCCTCAAAGCTATATATCTTGCTGGCTATATTAAAAGCTACTTTATCTCAAGTTTTCAAGGTATGTCCAGATATTTAGAACAAATGTAAAAGAAGTACCAGAGTGTCCGCTGTATTAGAACAACGAAAATTGCCCAAAAAAGTGTATGGGGTAAAAAGTGTTGAAGATATACGGTAGATTGAATCCCCTGATTATATAATACACGTAAAAGGTATCCTTGTTTCAGAGAGTCCATATTTTGGGGGTTCCGTACAATGTTACACTTAAAGTACTATGATTCCTTTCAATGTGTTGAGCACTAGTTGGGCGGAGCCCGACCGTCCCTGACGGGAGGTAGGGTTTCAAGCTTATCTGGGATTTGTCTTTGCTGCAACTATAGTGCAGCTCAATCAGATTGCAGCATTTCTAATGTGGTCAGTGTCACGGCTGGTTGACTTTAGAATAATAATATTCATAGCTTATTCATAGCTGCTATCACATCCAGCAAGACAAATCCAAATCCTGACATAGGCTTGAAACCCGACCAACTAGCAGTGCACCAGAGAGAGCCTAGGTGAATGTATAATAATTTATGCTAACACAAATTCATAAAAACGAGGAATAGAATAGAACTGGTTGCTATAGAACTCTGAGCACTGGTTCTAATCATGAAGCCACAGAAGGAAATAAATTAAATTGGTGAATATAATAAACTACAAGCAACTGGCACACAACATTATTCAGCCAATTATGCTGTTTAAAACTATACTACCTATAGGGATTGGAAGTTATTGTTTCTCTCACATAGCTATTTTAGATTTTGGAAGTTAATGTCTCACACAACAATCTTGGGTTTTGGTACAGCCAGAGGACGTACAAATGCAAAGACAATCCATAGAATGATCCTGACAATGAACAGCACTATGCACAACACCAGCAACACGAGAGTAAAGATTGGATTTCGATTGTCCTCTTCTACTCCCCAATGTGCTGACACTGCACCAGTAAAAGCCCATATGAATAACGGATACACGACGAACACAAATCGTGCGAATCTATCCAAAATCGTATTCTCCAGAATAAAATAGACAATGATGACCACAAGAAGAATGGACAGGCCAACAGTACTAGCCGTGGTAGCATCAACACCACCATAGTAAACCAGAAGAATGATAAAGTTTATTTGAGTAGCTACAGTAAGCCAAGAAGCATATATAGCTATACTGTTCAACACAATAATTCGACTGAGGTATAGATCGATTTTGAACTTCTTTGTAGAGGAGAGAGCAGGTGTTTCTCTGTATAGATGAATGGCCTGTGCAATCACAGTGGCGTATAGAGATATGCCACACAGAACTATCAATCCAAAGGCAACTTGAGCGTACAAATTACCCCATAAGTAGACCCATGTGATAGTACAAAGGTTTGCAAATCCATAAAAGATGTAAGTAACAAACGAGATTGCCCGTGGTGTTGCAGGTCTGAAGACAAAAGACCAACCATAGACAATCCAGAGGACTTGAGCGGTGTATATGACTCCCCATACAGCAAATGTCCATGCAGCAGGAGTGATTTGTGTGTAGTAGATATCAGAAACGTCTCCTGTTCCATTCCTGAATCCAGCCCCTTCAACATTGGAGAGTATGCTTGTAAGAAATGTGACTCCCAAGATGATTGTAGTCAGTAGTAGAAAGATGAATTCCAGCACTCTGTAGGTCAGGGTTGGCCTATATGGAGAAACTTTCTCACTCTCCATAATAGCTTTACTGTGAGCTGGTGGCTGTGACACTTGTCTGATTTGTACTAGAATGTGGCATGTATAGCAATTGGGTACATTCCATGTGGTGATGAATGTCATGGGATGTCATGATATGCATGCACTTCTCTTTGTTGATTATGTAATTTAGATTCAGTCTATCAGTTATATAATTTCTTTACCCCATCTCCAATTACAGTGTTTCCTAGCAACATGACCTTTTGTGCCTGTAAGACACCTTGTACAGCCATCAATTGGTGTTGTTAGGCTTGCTAGTGTTATACTTTGTACCATCAATTGGGTTGTTATAGGCTTATACATGTCAGCGTAATTGGATCCTCTGTAATATACATATTGGGAAGATGTATCCTAGCTGTGGTAATAATATATACCCCTGAATATGTAACATGTAAGAGGTGTCCTTGTTTCAGAGAGTCCACATTATGGTGATTCCATGCAATGTTACACGTATTAAAGTACTATTATTTATTTCTTAAATTTCCAATGTATGTACGTGTTGATACCATAGGAGTCCAGATGAATAATTTATGCTAACACAAATTCAGAAATAGAACAAAAATAGAACTGGTATACGTTGCTATGCTATTGGAACTCTGAGCACTGAGCACTGATTCAATATGTTCTAATCATGAAGTCACAGGAGGAAGATTGAGACCAAATATAAACTACAGCAAGCACTGGCACATAGAACACAATTATGTATTCAGCCTACTACATATGTTTCTCTCACATAGCTATCTTAGATTTTGGAAGTTAGTTAATGTCTCACACAACAATCTTAGGTTTTGGGACAACCAGAGGACGTACAAATGCAAAGACAATCCATAGAATGATCCTGACAATGAACAGCACTATGCACAACACCAGCAACACGAGAGTAAAGATCGGGTTTTGATTGTCCTTTTCCACTCCCCAATGTGCTGACACTATACCAGTGAAAGCCCATATGAGTAACGGGTACACGACGAACACAAATCGTGCGAATCTGTCCAAAATCGTGTTCTCTAGAATAAAATAGATGATGATGACAACGAGGAGAATCGACAAGCCAACAGTACCAGCTGTAGTAGGATCAACACCACCATAGTTAACCAGAACAATGACAAAGTTCAGTTGAGTAGCTGCAGTAAGCCAAGAAGCATATATAGCTACGCTGTTCAGAACAATAATCCGAGTGAGGTACAAATCGATCTTGAACTTCTTTGTAGAGGAGAGAGCAGGTGTTTCTCTGTAGAGGTGAATGGCCTGTGCAATCACAGTGGCGTATAGAGATATACCACACAGAGCTATAAAGGCAAAGGCAACTTGAGGGTACAAATTACCCCATGTGTAGGTCCATACAATACTACAAAGATTTGCAAATCCATAAAATATGTAGGTAACAAACGAGATTGCCCGCGGTGTTGCAGGTCTGAAGACAAAAGACCAACCATAGACAATCCAGATGACTTGGGCGGTATATATGACTCCCCATACAGCAAATGTCCATGCAGCAGGACCGATCTGTGTGTTGTAGCTATCAGAAACCTCTCCTGTTATATTCATGAATCCAGCCCCTTCAATATTAGAGAGTAGGCCTGTAAGAAGTGTGAGCCCCAGGATGATTGTAGTCAGTAGTAGAAAGATGAATTCCAGCACTCTGTAGGTCAGGGTCGGCCTATATGGAGAAACCTTCACACTCTCCATAATATAGCTTTCTTTGTGAACAGGTGGCTAGTTGTTTCTGTGACACTTAATTGTCTGATTGTGCTATAATGGTGAGAATGTGTAAGCCTATATCAGTCATTGGGTGTGGTCCACTGAGCATGGGCTTCTTTTTGTTGATTATGTAATTTTTGTCAACTTTGAATCAAATTAAAAAGCACTGAGATAGTTGCAAATTAAAAATATGCTGACATGTATATAAACACACAAGTAAGCCTAACAACCCAATGATGGCTGTACAAAGTGTCTTTATACAGCACAAAAGGTGTTGCTATAGGAAACACTGAAATTGGACATGCATGCAACTGCCGAGGTCACTGATAGTTATATAATAATGATATTCACACCCAGAGGAGGTACGACACAAGTACCTCGATTAGGCTTGGCCACGTGCAAAATTTAACGTTAAGTTATTGTTGCATATGACTAATTAACTCAATTTTTAGCCTAATCAAGGTAGGCTCGTGTCGGACCTCCTCTGAGTCACACCACTAAGCTACAAAGCTTATAGTTAGAACTCTATACTTGTCACGGTATTGTGATTAATGGCTGTTATTGTGTGATATTCAACCTATTAGGGAAAAGATGTGTCCTGTGGCAATATTATTATTATGTTCTAATTTATCGGACAGCAAAAAATGCTTATTTTGGAAATTGTCCGGGTATAATTGGAACAGATCTTTATAGAGCACTGAAGTGTCCAGAATAATAACGACTGAATAGTTGCACTAGCTATATGAAACTAATCCTCAAAGCTATATATCTTGCTGGCTATATTAAAAGCTACTTTATCTCAAGTTTTCAAGGTATGTCCAGATATTTAGAACAAATGTAAAAGAAGTACCAGAGTGTCCGCTGTATTAGAACAACGAAAATTGCCCAAAAAAGTGTATGGGGTAAAATTGTTGAAGATATACGGTAGATTGAATCCCCTGATTATATAATACATGTAAAAGGTGTCCTTGTTTCAGAGAGTCCATATTTTGGGGGTTCCATACAATGTTACACTTAAAGTACTATGATTCCTTTCAATGTGTTGAGCACTAGTTGGGCAGAGCCCGACCGTCCCTGACGGGAGGTAGGGTTTCAAGCTTATCTGGGATTTGTCTTTGCTGCAACTATAGTTGCAGCTCAATCAGATTGCAGCATTTCTAATGTGGTCAGTGTCACGGCTGGTTGCACAACCGCAAGCAAGGTAAAGTTATAGTAAAATTGGTTAACACCCACTTTATAATAATAATATTCATAGCTTATTCATAGCTGCTATCACATCCAGCAAGACAAATCCAAATCCTGACATAGGCTTGAAACCCGACCAACTAGCAGTGCACCAGAGAGAGCCTAGGTGAATGTATAATAATTTATGCTAACATAAATTCATAAAAACGAGGAATAGAATAGAACTGGTTGCTATAGAACTCTGAGCACTGGTTCTAATCATGAAGCCACAGAAGGAAATTAATTAAATTATAATAAACTACAAGCAACTGACACACAACATTATTCAGCCAATTATGCTGTTTACTACCTAGGGATTGGAAGTTATTGTTTCTCTCACATAGCTATCTTAGATTTTGGAAGTTAATGTCTCACACAACAATCTTAGGTTTTGGTACAGCCAGAGGACGTACAAATGCAAAGACAATCCATAGAATGATCCTGACAATGAACAGCACTATGCACAATACCAGCAACACGAGAGTAAAGATTGGATTTCGATTGTCCTCTTCTACTCCCCAATGTGCTGACACTGCACCAGTAAAAGCCCATATGAATAACGGATACACGATGAACACAAATCGTGCGAATCTATCCAAAATTGTATTCTCCAGAATAAAATAGACAATGATGACCACAAGGAGAATGGACAGGCCAACAGTACCAGCCGTGATAGCATCAACACCACCATAGTAAACAAGAAGAATGACAAAGTTTATTTGAGTAGCTACAGTAAGCCAAGAAGCATATATAGCTATACTGTTCAACACAATAATTCGACTGAGGTATAGATCGATCTTGAACTTCTTTGTAGAGGAGAGAGCAGGTGTTTCTCTGTATAGATGAATGGCCTGTGCAACCAGAGTGGCGTATAGAGATATTCCACACAGAACTATCAATCCAAAGGCAACTTGAGCGTACAAATTACCCCATAAGTAGACCCATGTGATAGTACAAAGGTTTGCAAATCCATAAAAGATGTAAGTAACAAATGAGATTGCCCGTGGTGTTGCAGGTCTGAAGACAAAAGACCAACCATAGACAATCCAGAGGACTTGAGCGGTATATATGACTCCCCATACAGCAAATGTCCATGCAGCAGGAGTGATTTGTGTGTAGTAGATATCAGAAACCTCTCCTGTTCCATTCCTGAATCCAGCCCCTTCAACATTGGAGAGTATGCTTGTAAGAAATGTGACTCCCAAGATAATTGTAGTCAGTAGTAGAAAGATAAATTCCAGCACTCTGTAGGTCATGGTCGGCCTATACGGAGAAACTTTCTCACTCTCCATAATATAGCTTTCTCTATGAACAGGTGGCTAGCTATTTCTGTTGTCTGATTGTGCTATAAGACCAAGCAAAGTCAATTTGTAGTTTCTCAAGCTATTATTTGTAAAATAGCAAGCCATTGAGGCATTTGTTATGATATTCATAGAATTTTAATTGAAAACACACCCCTAACTTCCTCAATAAGCGGAAGTGCATAATTTTCACTAATTAATTTTAGTCATAATTATATTCATGACCAAAAATCCATAAAAATGTATCCTTTTCTTTTCTTTTAGTGCCTTTAATTTGAGGTCACGTGATATTTATGTAAAGCTGCCAATTTCCAAGCGTGAGGGCCTAAGAAACTACAAATTGACTTTGCATGGCCTACAGAGTTTTTCAGGTTGCTTGCAAAAGTTGAATTGTGGAAATTTGACTCACGTGATGTTTCGCTCACGTGCCTTAGCCTTATAAGTCAAAATTAAAGTGGGCGGGGGAGTACAGGCATTGTGACCAGCTAGCCTCCTTCACAAGGCCTCAAAAAGGAGGCCTGCTACTGACTGTTTGCGCATGCGCAAAATTATATCCCCGTAATGTTTCCATTAAACTGATATTTTACCCGAAAAATATCCTGAATAACATATACACACAAAGAACACTACATACACAGAGCTATATAGCTAGCTAGCTAGAGACAGAGCTGTACGTTCGGTTACAGCATGCTATTTCTTCTGATAGAGTCTACATGTAGACTTTCACCAAGGTTAGTGTCAGATGGGCGTGGCCTGTCCATATAGGCTATTGTCAGCCTTCCCTCCATTCAGACGATTGCCATCCACACTGTTGCAGGCTGTGAGTTCTTTGTTAACATAGCAGGCTAAGGGTAGCTATTAGAATGCTATCACACGGGCTAGAAACCTTCTTCTCCACTTTCTTCAATCCACTTCCGTTGTGACGTCATGGTTTTACTGAGCATTATACAATGATATCCTGAGTCCCCAGTTTCTGGGGATTATGTGGCGCATGCGCAAACAGTCGATACCAGGCCCTCTCTTCGAGGAAGAGCGGCCTGGGATCGAGGCTATGTGACCAGCTAGCTAGCTGAACAACACACATTCAAAGCTTTGTACTAGACTTTAAGTTGCTAAACCCTCAGAGAAGAAGTGAGTGGGATCTTAGATCTGTAGTGTAGTATTACTTGCTGGAGAGCATAATTCTCCAGCATACATACAATTCTTTAATGCTGGAGAAATCCTATATGCTCTCCAACAAAATTTAATATATGCTGCAATCCTGTAGGCTGGCTCCCAATTCTTCTGTTTTACTGCTGAGTTGAGTCTTTTCATCTTTAAAAAGTCTAGACGAACCTGTATGATTTTGACAAAACATACTGCACAGCATTACAGTGTCAGATTATCACTCTTCATTTGTATAAACACTCTAAAATTGTGCTGTTTTTTGCTATTATTTCTCCCCCACCCACTCTTATAAGCTAATTAAGGCTAAGGCACGTGAGCAAAACATCACTTGAGTTAAATTTCCACAATTAATCGTTGCAAGCAACCTGAAAAACTCTGTAATAGTAAGAATGTATTGGGTATACATTCCAGGTGATGTCCACTGATGCATGGGCTTCTTTCTTTTTGTTGATTATGTAATTTTTATACTAGCAGTTCATGCAGTTCCTAATTTTCTATAGCAACACGACCTTTTGTAAAACACTTTGTATAACCATCAATTGGGTTGTTAAGCTTGCTTGTGTGCTTATACATGTCAGCAAAATTGAAATTTGCACCATCTCTAATACTATTGGGAAGAAGATGTGTCCTGTGGCATAGATTGAATCCCCTGATTATACACATAAGAGGTGTCCTTTTTTAAGAGAGTCCATGTTTTGTGGGTTCTACGCAATGTTTCACTATGATTCCTTTCTTAACTCTCCAATGTATTGAAGTGCACAAGAGAGAACCTAGATGAATGTATAATCATTTATGCTAACACAACTTCATAAAAATGATATTAATAACTGGTTGCTATAGAACTCTGAGCACTGATTTCAATGTTCTATTCATGACTACAAGTACTGGCACACAGAACACAATTATATGCATAACTACATTGTTTCTCTCACATAGCTATCTTAGATTTTGGAAGTTAATGTCTCACACAACAATCTTAGGTTTTGGGACAGCCAGAGGACGTACAAATGCAAAGACAATCCATAGAATGATCCTGACAATGAACAGCACTATGCATAACACCAACAACACGACAGTAAAGATTGGGTTTCGATTGTCCTCTTCCACTCCCCAATGTGCTGATACTATACCAGAGAAAGCCCATATGAATAACGGGTACACGACAAACACAAATCGTGCGAATCTGTCCAAAATCGTGTTCTCTAGAATAAAATAGACGATGATGACCACAAGAAGAATGGACAGGCCAACAGTACCAGCCGTGGTAGCATCAACACCACCATAGTAGATAAGAAGAATGACGAAGTTCAGTTGAGTAGCTGCAGTAAGCCAACAAGCATATATAGCTACGCTGTTCAAAACAATAATTCGACTGAGGTACAAATCAATCTTGAACTTCTTTGTAGAGGAGAGAGCAGGTGTTTCCCTGTAGAGGTGAATGGCCTGTGCAATCACAGTGGCATATAGAAGTATGCCAAACAGGGCTATAAATCCAAAGGCAACTTGAGCATACAAATTACCCCATAAGTAGATCCATGTGATATTACAAAGGTTTGCAAATCCATAAAAGATGTAAGTAACAAACGAGATTGCCCGTGGTGTTGCAGGTCTGAAGACAAAAGACCAACCATAGACAATCCAGAGGACTTGAGCGGTATATATGACTCCCCATACAGCAAATGTCCATCCAGCAGGAGTGATTTGTGTGTAGAAGATATCAGAGATTTCTTGCGTTCCATTTCTGAATCCAGCCCCTTCAACATTGGAGAGTATGTTTGTAAGAAATGTGACTCCCAGGATGATTGTAGTCAGTAGTAGAAAGATGAATTCCAGCACTCTGTAGGTCAGAGTCGGCCTATATGGAGAAACCTTCTCACTCTCCATAATGTTAGTAGCTTTCTTTGTGAACAGGTGGCTAGTCGTTTCTGATAGTTGTATGAGTGGTTATTTGTGTCCCACACTCGTTTGGCTTAGTGCTAATAGCTCTAAGCTAGAATGTGCATTTAAATAAAATACTCGTTGAGTACATTCCATGTGCTGTTGTCCAGACTACCTTGCATTGAATAAGGCACTGATGCATGTGCTGCTTTTTGTTTATTATGTAATCTTTATTACTTATTACATAATTCATGGCCTTTTGAGTTGTTAGGCTTGCTTGTGTTATACATGTCAGCAAAATGTTGGCTACATGATCTAGGAATTTGCACCATGGGAATAAGGTGTTGATAACATGGTTGTCACAAGAATTAGGTAAACAGTTTGCTCATGAATATTCATGATTTTCTTATAATGATTTTTGTAAGTGCCATGATAAAAGTTTGAAGCACATAAATGATATGCATCAATCTGTATGACAAGTATCAGTCTTTAAAAGATTTTCTAGTGGAAGCTCTGAGCGATCATCAAGTTATTAGAATCAACACTAACTAGTAGTCGTTTTAAACTTCCAAAAATACTTCTAGCTGTGTGTTTTTGCTCTTATATGATGCTTCTTGCTTCTTACTATTCTGGAGGGCGGATCGAAGCGGTTTTTTCTTTCCAGGCCAAGAAACTCTAATACGTAGACTAACTCTACTTAAAATGGTGGTCAGAGCCTAGTTGGGCGTGGCCCGACCGTCCCTGACGGGAGGTCGGGTTACAAGCTTATCTGGGATTTGTCCTGCTGCATTATGTAACACTGCTATGAATATTGTTATTCTCAAGTAGGTGTTAACTGACTTGATGACGTGTAGACCACAGCATACACTGCATGCGGTTTCGTAACTAGATGCAAACGGAAGTGTAACTAAGCACATGAAAAATGCTTCAATCTGATAGGGCGCCACTATAGTGGCGCTAGAACAAATCCCAGATAGGCTTGCAACCCGACCTCCCGTCAGGGACGGTTCAGCCATGCCCAACTAGTCAGAGCCAAGGAAAACAGCCTCTGTGAGCTTTCAGTACCAAATATCTCTTCGACCCGCCCTGCATATAGTGAAGCTACAGTAGGCTATACCTAAGCTAACTAGTAAAAATGTCTATTCGAGCCATGAAATGACTACTGCGTTTCAGCTGGACTTCTAGCTCATTCTAGCTGCTCACGATCACTAGATCTAGCTCATGATTAATTAATGAGCAAACAAACAGTTTATCTTAACTGCAATGGCAATCTTTGACATCTTTAATTGACTTCTGTACTGTAAACACGAGTTAAAAGCCTATAGAAGCTGTTTGTTGCCGTTACATTGTAACTGTTGGGCAGTTACAGCTGGAATAGACGTACAAACACACACACAGTCAGCTAAACCATATTCCTCGTACGGCTACGCCTCGAAGGGATACATTGTATTCAATGAAACATTCATACGTATACGTAATTGATCCTATATTACTGCATGCTCGTGCTTGCTTAACCACCCCTCCCTGTACAGGCTCATGTATTGATCCTATTACTGCATGCTCGTGCTTGCTTAACCACCCCTCCCTGTACAGGCTCATGTATTGATCCTATTGCTGCATGCTCGTGCTTGCTTAACCACCCCTCCCTGTACAGGCTCATGTATTGATCCTATATCACTGCATGCTCGTGCTTGCTTAACCACCCCTCCCTGTACAGGCTCATGTATTTATCCTATTGCTGCATGCTCGTGCTTGCTTAACCACCCCCTCCCTGTACAGGCTCTGGAGGACCTCATACAGAGGGAGAAGAAGAGACTGGAACGCAGCAGGAGCAAGTTCCCCGTGCTACAGGCCAGCAGACTCAGGGAGCTCATGGACGAGAGTCGACTCAGCCAGAAGATGGACAGAACTGAGATTGAGAGAGTAAGCTATCATAACTGGTAACCACATATGATGTTGTTTTTCATCCCGTTGGTAGCTACGTGTGTTTTTTAGCTATGCTCAGCTCCATACTTATAATTATACATTAGCTTATGCCTTTTTGCTGTTAACGTGCCCCAAGTACATACATTACAATGTGTTTGATAGTTGTGGTCAAGTTACCACATTGTCCTTAGCATGGTAATTAACTGGAAAACAATTAACCCTTTGATGTGGTCAACTCCCCCCCCAGGCCATCCGGTTTCTGCACGAGTGTGGGGTGCTCCTCTACTACAGTGACTTCCAGACCAAGCTGAGTGAGCTCTACTTCCTCAACCCCGAGTGGCTGTGTATGCTCATGGCGCAGATTGTCACCATCCCTGAGATCAATCCGTTCATCAGCAAGGAGGGGGTGAGTGGAAGAGGGTCCATTGTGGTCTCTATAATTATGAGCAGGTTACCCTCTATTACAGCCTGGTTTAAAGTATATCCATAGCTTGAGTGTGTCAGCAAACCACCTCTTTGTTTTGTTACACCCACTCTTGAGTGTGGCCACAATGTTATTGTGATGTACATACATTGTAGCAATAGCCTGCTGTTGTGTACACATGCATGCACTTGTACTCGTGAAGTTTCATGGCTACGCTTAATTAAACTTGTTGTGAATGTGTTTGTGTTGAGTGTAATAATTATATAGTATGTTGACAAAGATTTCAATTTGTGGCTATAATAAAGCCCACATTCTTTTATCCCTGACTAAAGATCTTCACCCACAGTTGATGAAGAAGACAAACTTGTCTTATGTGCTTAGAGAGCCAAGATTCCCAACAGAGTTCCAGCCAGAGTACATCAGACTTCTGGAGAGGTTAGTGTTGTCCTTACGTCAGTGTACCTCAAGAGTGTGTGTCTTACGCACTAAGGCAGCACATACATGAATGTGCAAAGATAGCCACCTGCTGACAATGCTCTGGAATTAAATGCTTGTTATTTTTTTGCCTCTCCAAAGGAAACACTTGAGACTATACATTCAAAGGCCTATTTGTTTGCATGACTATAATATTCAATTTTTGTTTTTGAATGATTTTCGTAATATTTTGTAACCTCTAACTACAAATAACCTCTGCAGATTTGAAGTTGCCCTGCGGCAGACCCCGGATACTCTCCTGATTCCGTCCCACCTTCCCAAGAGGAAGCCGTCTCAGGGGATTTCCCTGCCCGAGCACACCCCCTCATGTGAGCCAGCTACCTACTTAGTGCATTACAATCTCCTTATACTGCATGTAGCCTTCTCAGGCAAAGCTTGCCTACATAACGTTTAGAGTGACTCGGACTAGTTTGGAGAAGCTGTATACTGTATATTGGGTTTTGAATGTGAGGTTAATCGATTACTGTAGCTTTCAATTGTCTTCTAATGGAGTTCTCGTTCTAGATATACCATTCCATGCAGTTGTCAGTATAATGCATGCGCAAACTCCCCACATTATTTTGTTGATTAACCCTTAACTCTCCATGCTGTTAATTAACCCTTCTCTTTCTTCAGCTCGTATTGTGCGGAGATACAATCTTTGCTACATTCCCCCTGGCTTCTGGCCTCGACTCATCGCCAGGCTCATCACTCTACCTCTTCTGCCCACCAACGTAGAGGTTAGCTCAGTACAATCTACCACTGACACCTTTTCCCTTCCATTTTTGTTTTTTCTCGTATGTGTATATAACTACTTCTTTAAATTTCCTTGTGCAACAGGAGGAATCTCCGCCCACTAGAGAGGTGTGGTCTGGTGGTATGTACACGCTTTGGTCTGAGGTAAGACACCTTTCTATCGCCCCTATTATATTAGCTATTCGTCCCTTGGCACTAGATTGAATCCCCTGATTATGTATACCCGTAAGAGGTGTCCTTGTTTCAGAGAGAGTCCACATTTTAGTTTTACACAAAGAGCTATGATTCTTTTTTTAACTATAATTATCTCTCTTTCGCTTAGCACTGCTACTTTATTATTGAGTTGGTTACCGGAGAGAAGAACATCTTTGACATCATCGTCCCGGCAACCAATGCTGGTACAAGACTGCTCTGCTCCATAGTGGACAATGTGGAGGCTCTCATTGACGAGTGGTTTCCAGGGTTACGGGAGTTGGACATAGGGACGGGTGCCAGTCTGGTTACACCACTATGTCTCTGCCCACTTTGTCCAGGTGAGAGAGTGTGAGGGGACCTGGGAGCATATGTGGCATGGAGAGATTTATTAACAGCTGCACGTCTGTAGCTGTGTAGCCAGCAAATTGTGTGTTGCTCCCTTGAATAGTGGCCACCCTCCTCGGAGGTTTTGTAAAAGGATTGTTTCAAGAAAGATGGCTAGCCTTCATCGTAGAGTCATTGCATTCATTGCAGAGAGCATTTGTATTTCAAAAAAGATTTCCCCCCCCTCCCTCCATGCAGATCCCCCTCACTGTTTCCCATTGAGGCAGCTGGTAGAGGTGGCCCTCACGGCAGACGAGGTGGAGTGCCCCTCCCACAAGGGGTGTGTCCCACTAGAGCAGCTGGTCAGTTCCTTACCTCTATAATGAATTGCAAAATACCAGTTGTGTACTTGTAGTAGATACATATCATAATTATTTGGGAGATGACAGAATTTGCCAATTGTGGTCAAATACCATGGATATCCATGGTCCAAGGTCGAAAAATAACAAATTATGATCACATCTATTTTGGATTATTTCAAAGGTCTCTTTTCAGAAAAATTAATTGTTGAAATTGGATCAATGTGATAATTATGGCTGCTGAAAAATGTTGACCCCCCTCCCTACATCATTTGAAAGGTCTCTTTCTAAGCTTCTTCCCCCCCCCCCATTTAATCAATGGTTCGGACAGGTGCTGCCATAACTTGAATTCCGTGGATCCAATTTCAACGATTATATGATTTTTTGAACGCTTAGAAAGAGACCTTTTAAATGGTACCATCAATGTTGACTATGACCAACCGCTTTATCACCAGCACTATAGTACCGTATACAGGGCTTCAAATACTCATTTGCGAATGACACTGTACAACTGATTGTATTCTACGAAAAGCATGCTATTTAAACATGCATGCTCTCTCCTTCGTGAGTCTTTTGTTGCGACCTATGCATTCATAACCCGGTATATGGTATCACATGCTATTGCATTAATTCCCACAGGCCCCGGACACTGTCATCAGTGACCTCGATCCGTGCTACAAAGTGTCCCCGGACCAATTTGTCCTCGAGGAAATGTACGTCCACTGGTTATTGTATTTGGACACTACACTCTCTCTACTGTACAAATATTTGCTTATTTTTCACCAAATTTCTTTCATTAGATTACATGGATGTACATTTTTAATCAAACTATAATAATAATATGTACTTGCATGTCTCAAAGAGTTTTTATTGTCTCTGTTGCTACGTATTTGTCCTGCTATCTGATTCACATAGTACAAAGAATGTTCTTGGAAAGGGTGGTTTCGGAGAAGTATACAAAGCAGAGTTCAGAGGTCAAGCTGTCGCCGTGAAAATATTCTCACAGAAAGTGGCGGCCATAAACAATGCCACACCCAATCACCTCGTACGACAAGAGGTAAGGGGACCTGTTAGAATGTAAGGAGCATATCAACACTGTTTACTATGTAAACTCCCCCATCTGCTTAGCCAGACACGATTCTTGTGTACTGTATTTTAATACATTCACTGTATAAACACTGCACACAAAAGGCAGGATTTACTCTAATTTTTTTTATTGTGTATGTCCCACTTTGTGTGTATTATTGAGTTTGTATACTCTCACGCAACACACAATAATAATTATGATGTGTACTTATTACCCCTTCATTGCCATACCCATGCACAGGTACAAATCCTTAGTCGTATCAAGCACCCGTACATTATCTCAATGGTTGCCGTGACACTGAGGCCTAAGGCCATGCTGTTCCTGGAGTTTGCTGAGCTCGGCTCACTTGCCTCCCTCTATCCCTATAGCAACCTGAGCAACACTCTCAAACACAGAATTGCCTTTCAGGTATTGTCTCCGTCTCTTGCAAGTGCACATATATACGTACCAATGTGTCAATATAAATACTAAGTGAGCCATATGTACGTACGTAGCTCTAAATGCTGACCAAGAACAACTATTTCATGTACAAAATAGTTAACCCTAGACAGGACTTTAAAACCCACACTGCACGTGGATGCAGCAAATAAAAGTTATCTATCTATCTGCTTTGTAAGTAAACTGCTGACTAAGAAACGGTCGTGAACAATAGTTTAATATCCAGAGGTTTCCCATCAACGACATGAGTGTACCTACCACCATACACACGGGTTTTGGCTAGAAAGTAATAGCAAGGGCGTATGAAGAGAAGAGGGCATGCAATGTATACTGTGTATGCGTCGTATTATTGATGAGTCAGCAGGATATGCTATATTTAGCCCAACTGCCCACTAGGGAATAGAGTAAAAATGAGGCTAGTCTAGAGTATAAAGTACACATGCAATACAAATTCTTTACAGACATAAACTCCCGTCCATTTATAATACGATAGATGTAGTTGTATACCCTCTTCTCTTCATGCATACGCCCTTAGTAATAAGGCATAAAAAACCTCAACTTTTTTTATTAAGCCTCACAACTACTTGGAGTAACCATAATTATTTTAGTGACTAAAAACAGGGCTGCCAGAAGATATTTGACATTTTGTATGTTTGCAGGTAGCAGGTGCTCTAGCGTTCCTGCACAAGTGTAATGTGATCTATCGTGACCTGAAGCCGGCCAACGTCCTCATCTTCTCCCTCAGCACAATCGTGAAGGTACGTTAAACCGTTAGAGCCGCAATATCGTTATACGAAAACAAGGGGATACAAAATACCATACATATGTAATTACGTCCAAAACTGTTTTTATAAATCGATCTTAAGTTAATACATAGTCTCTTACCTAGCCTCATGCAAAACAGTCTGGGGAATTTCACTATAATTATTATAGTCACTTATGTCAGCCCCTAACTGATTCTTTATCTTCTCTTGTTCTTCTCTCTTGGCAGGTGAATGCCAAACTGTCGGATTATGGTATAGCGTGCTTTGCCACTGAGGGTGGTCTCACCCAGAACATGGGCACAGCTGGCTACAAGGCCCCAGAACTGCTACTAGCCAGCCACTCATCCATGGCCTATAATGAAAAGGTCAGCCTAATGCTCTGGAATACATATTTTCCCTTGAATTGACCATTCTATAGTATGTATAAGTGCATAGCATCAAATAAACGATATAGACTAGCATACCATGTGATATAGACTTCCCTAATAACTACTTTTACAGAACACATCATTTCATGTTGAAATTCTCGTTTTACACTAAAGTTACTACCCCTCTAAGTTGGCCTAAACATAGACCTTTAGTTTTTTCAATCAATACACTTAACTGTTTAGTACGTAAGTTGAAAGTAACAATCTTCCATTCTGCTCTGTGACAGGTGGACATTTATTCGTATGGTCTAATGCTATTTGTGATGATGACCAACGGCCATAAACCATTCGAAGAGCTCAGTGCAGGCTTCGAGATCGACAAGTTTATCGTGGAGGTGAGGTGGACTCTTATTTATTGGCTCGTTAGTACTATAGGCGCATGATTGTACGTAGCAACTTGAAATAGTTATCATTGACGACTATTAGGTTACTTTATCTATTGGATGATTTCAAGTCTAATTGAGGACTGTGTATGTATAACATTAACAGTAACGCATCATCAATTGATCTAACCCCCCTGCCCCCCCCCCAATATTGTAGGGCCGTCCAATCAATGACATTGATCACTACGGGTGTCCCCCCTGGCCAGACATGCAGGACCTTATCAACCACTGTCTCCAGTACTCACCCGCTAACCGTCCCTCGGCACAGGAGGTGTTCGATCGACTCTGCAGCTCTGAGTTTGTCAGTCTCAAGAGAGCTGTGCAGGTCGAGAGAGACCAAACTATTCAGATGTTTGCGACCAGGGTAAGAGGGAAGGGATTGTTACCTGATAGTGGAGTTCAGGGGATGGGGCAAGGGGCTTCCCTTTGTACACTTATTTTGTATTGAGCTACATGCATGCATGTACTGTATAGGTAGCACATGCATTGCAGTTGGATTAGGTGTATTTTTCTGACAAATTTTAAGTGGCTCAAATCTGTGTACCATTTTTCTACGCTTGAATGTTATGTCAAGTGATACGTTTTGCTCCCCCCCCTCTTGCAGTGTTTCAAGGAAAGTCAGGGTAGTAAGAGTGTGGAGGTGTGGATGGCCAGTGTTCTGGGTAGCTCTACCATGATCTCCATCATGAACCTCTCTGTCAAGAATGCTTCACCTCATGTACGTATGACAGGCTTTGACAGCTGTACACCCTGGTTACCACTGACCCTATACTAGTGCATGGAGCTACGTATAGTACACGAGAATTCCTATCAAGCATTACGCAGTGACAAAGTTGTCACTCAGACATTTTCATTGCACTTATACTATCAGTGCATAAACAATATTTTAAGTCTTAGCTGTACATAATGTAAGTACCTGCATGAATGCATGTGTAAATATGATTATACTTCACAAATTACCCGCTTACTTCCCCTCTCCACACACACCCTCTAGGGCATGATGCTTCCTCCTGGTAACGAGATACAGAGCATGATAGCAGTGGAGCAGGTTGTTGTTCTCATGGGGACCACCTCCGGCAATCTGTTTGTGTACGACGCCAAAGACCGCAAGTTCCGTCACCAGCTGGCCACTTTAGAGGACAGCATCCTCTGTTTGATGTACTTTAGGTGAAGGGTTCTAATTATTTTACTCACTATAGTTTGATACCACTTGTATGTACAGTATGTACAGTGTATATATACGTACTATGCACTGTTACTGTAGGAGAAAACGTTTTTATGTGCCAAACAATGAGTTTTATTTTCAGAAAATTGAAGAGAACTATTGTTAAATCTCGTGAATTAATTTAAAACTGCCACTGATTATGTGTACGTATGTTGTTTCAGAGTTAAAGTTTAATTGTTTCACAGAGATTCTTCACAGACCATCTACGTGTGTGCAGGTCTAGCCAATGGAAAGCTAGCCTTCTACGACCAGGCTACTATCAATGTATGTAACTTAATAATGGTGACCGCTGTTGTGGGAATTAAAAATGTTGTGGTACAACCGATGTTAGCAACTAGGCCTCTTACTTTATACATATACTGTATGTAGTACTAATAGGTGATTCAAGGCCTCAAAAGCAACAGCTCAAGTTTCTAAAGCATACCGCCATTGAGGGAAAGTGCTTATACCTACTACACATGCATATAATAGTTGTTTCACATTAAAATTTTAGCCACATTGTATTTTACACTTTCTTCATTTTCGTAATACCTGCATGTACGCTCGACAGAAGGCTAATGGTCATGCTCGACTGATTGCACTGGGAAGTGGCCCAGTCACCAGTGTTAAGCGGTGTCATGGCCGCCTGTACGCAGCGTGTGGGAGTAACATTGTCGTGTTGAGGATCAGTGATTGGAGCATGGAACATCGCTGGAGCACTGTGGACTTAGAAAGGTAGGTGTGGTCTACTGTATTCAAGCAGGGCTCAAAAAAGTTTTTGTAGCCAGCCCCATGTCTTTTTCTTCTCAAGAAGGGAATTTTTCGATGAAAGCAATCACACTTAAGTTTTTGCATATGCAATCTTTACGCTATAGTTATGAGCACGCTATAGTTTGAGCACTTAAAGTTAGTATATAAAACACGCCCATTTTGGACAAATTTTTAGTTTAGTCGCTATTCGATTTTAACACTCGCACATAATAATTTAACATAATAATAATTTTATCTGAGTTGGCTTTATATAGTTTAAGCGTATCACTTGGTATCCATGCTAGCTGCCAAATTTGAACAGCTCTGTCTCCCACCACACATGCACACACACGCAGTGGCCATATCCGAGGGCTAGAGGTGGGGCAAGATCGTATCTGGACCACCCACATCAAGACGCCCAAGATACAAGTGTGGGACTTGGAGGACGGCAGACACACGGGCACACTTCACTGTGACGTCATCGTCAACAGCCTGTGAGTAACCATGCAACCAGTGGATTAGGTGCACACACTACTAACAGTTAGTTAACTCTTTTATTCTGAGCTGATACTAAAAGCCTCTTTCATATCTACGAATTATGTAGGCCACCACTATACAGGCATATCATAGACACGTTTATGTGCAGTGTTATTGTTAGCTCAATCATGCTGCATTATATATACAGCTAGTGTATAAGTTATTCTTAGTCCACTGTTTAGTAATATCCCCCTGTATATGATTTTTGCTGTACATGCAAAGACTAAGTTCCTTAGTGTTAAGTATTATAGCCCTTGTAATACATACATCTAGCTCATCCTTCCTACAGCTTAGCTAAAGACCAAGAAATGGAAGCATCAGATGTACGAGTGACCTCAATACACCTACAACGACCACCCTACTCCACCCTCTGGCTCGGCCTCACCTCAGGTCATCTTCTCGTCATTAATGCCTCCTCTCGTATCCCGCTAATGATCACCAAGCGACACGGAGGTGCCATTCGAAGTATTCAGTCTGTGAAGGCCCAGATAGCGGAGAAACCGGTGCATCTGATACTGACGGCTGGGTTTGGGTTTCTACAGCGACCAGGCTACAGTGCACCCACACGAGGTGAGCATTGCCTTGGTTACGCTGAATATACCTTGTCCAACATTTTGCGGTAATGTTACCTTACCGTTAACTTTACCGTATGGTAGTAAAGTGTTACGTACAGTCATGCATGCGTACGGGGCACATGTATTGGAATTGAGTTATACTGGTATTGGAATGAATATCTGTCCTTGTAGGCACTCCTGAGTCGTACGGGAACCTGCTGGTATGGGAGAGTATCATGCCCAGATTGAAACAGCAGTACGATGAGATCAAGCAGGGGATGGAGCCCTACAGATAACACAGGACCACCTACAAATATTATAGCAGGACTGACTTATCACTTAAAATTAAATAATAATTGTGTTCCGTTTGTGATTTTATATTTCTAAGTCTTTTTATTCTGTAGTTTCAAGCCAATTAATGATGGAGAAGTCTTTGTATAATATTATTGCATCCAAAATGCAGATTTCGAGAACATAATAATAATTATGAAACGTTGGTGCCAGCAATATCCAACTATGAGACAGCTGTAGTACCCTTCTAGTTTGTGTGCCTTGAAACCACGCCCTATATACGCATAACCTCAGGAGTGCACAAGACGTATGAGCGAGCACGTCATAGCAAGACCACATGGAGAAATTCACAAATTTAATACAGCATCGTTGGGGAATACTCTCACAAAAATTAATGTATATACTAATAGCAACTGCATAACGCATAGACTAATACTACACATAGACTAATATATACTAATAATCATGTTTCCTTGCAGACTATATACGACGTAAAAAACTTTGAAGTAAATCGTCATCCAGTGCACCTATAAGGAAAGGACTCATATTAACGTAGGCTATGCGATTATATAATTACTCACCATCATTCATAAGGAAACGAATGAAATCATCTTCAACGAGTTCAGGATATACAGTGCCCAAGAGGATTCCAAGTTGGAGCCAGTCAATCTGGTCACATTTCCAACCTAAATGTGCTATATTTAAACCTTTGGGATCATGCAATAATCTCAGAATACTCACTATGTACTAACGATGTTGTATACCACACCCCCTTTTCACGAATTACAGGTGGTGGGCTATAGAGTTTGAACACGTAGAAGCACACGTCATCTTGCATAAAGATTTCCCGAGAGGGAAATCCGAGTCCAGGATAGGAAACTACGTTTAATAAGTGGAGAACCTGGCAAGAGTTGTCTGAGTACCAAATCGCGCAACCGGGAATCCTCTACTTGCATCATTGGTTTTTTGTAGACTACATGTTCATTCGGAGATAAAATTATCACAGACTGTCCAGAATCTATTTGTTTTCCAGATGAAAATTTGTCGTTCAAATAAATAGGAGACAGTGGATAATTAAATGTTGGCCAATCACTCACCCTTGAATTTTCCCAATAGATCTACATGTACCTTTTGTTTTGTAAATAAACAGCTTGGAGTCTTGGGACGACATCGGCTATATTGAGGGAAGTATGGGTCTCAACGAATTTGAAAATTGTATTAGACCATTTTACTTGAACTTCCACCACACATTGACTGCTCTTATTTGGAAAGTAAAATCTATTAAGGGCATAGATTTCTTCACCACCGATCCGATTTCTGAGTGATGCTAGACTTTTAGAAAGATATACTGCTAGTTGTAAAGTGGTGGCATACCAACTGCTGGTTGATTCCAGTTCGCATATAAATATGGTGGTACATGCCTTAACGCTCTCTCAATATAATCATTCGAAACTATGGGCAACAAGGATGAGGCGCTCAATCGGCTTACACTTGTTACAAAGGGTTTTACTGCGTAATCACCTTTGGGTCTACCGTAGCCTCTTTGACCATACGTCTTCCATGTTGGGATGTTGGACCATTCATCTGCCATGTAGGATGTTACTCATGCAATTAATTAAACCACAGATGGTTGCTGCTGAGAGAGAAAGAGGCAAGTAAAGTGTCAATGGGTGGAACAATAACGTAAGTAAAGTGCCTATAATAAAGCCTGCATGTAGCTAGGTAGCTGTGCAGCTGTGCAGCCAATGTGTAAGTTAGCTTTTATTTGACAACGAAATCTGACACTATTCAGTGGCGTAGGAAGCAATTTCTCAATGGGGGCTCTAGTTTTTAAAAGCAAGGCTATATATATATCTATACATAGTGCAGCTTGATAAGTCCTTTATTTACATATGGGCCCCCCCTTCCTAACGCCACTGCTATTATAGTCTAATAATGCTATCAATGCTGCAAACGCAGCACAATGGCAACCAGGTGGGCGCGCAGCGCATACCATAAGACCTCGACACTTTTTAATCATTACGAAGCCAGAGGTCGCTTCTTTAGAGGTTGAAAAATTATATTGAAGTCCTGATGTCGCATATTTAGAGGGTCGCATTGTAAAAGATCCATCTTCTAGACTATTAGGTTCTCACAATTCAGTTTAACAATCTCAATCATTCAACAACATGAGATACGTAGAGCTGAGGTAGAGCTGAGGTTTGGAAATCTGGGAGCTAGCTGAGGCCGAGGATAACCTAGAGCATAGATACTATAAATTATCTATGCCTAGAGGAAGGGGATTAAGTTTGGAAACAACACCATTTCACGCGGCCCGCTTGTTGCACCGGAAATTGACAGGAAGTTAATTTAATGAGAGGAGATGAGGAAAAAGAATTACAATTGCTAAGCTGCTATTATAGAGATGCTCTGGTTGCTGGAAATAACATATCCTCAACAAACATTGAACTTGAAACAACAAGGCATGCATTCATTATTATAGACTTCACACAATCACACAATTTTGATGCTTAGACTACATACATAAAAATGTTTACAAACACAAAATATAATTTTTATGAGTCTGGCGCCCTTTTAGGTAGGCAATGGTGTATTCTCGTCATCGGTCACTGTTTAGCTCTTGCAAAAGAATTTACTAATCATTAATGCCTATATTAAACAGTGAGGTTATCATGTGTCCCTCCTCTCTGCCGTTGGCATATATACAAAAGGGTCTTGGTAGACTTTCAGATCTTCTGAGTACCCTGGGAAAAAATGTATGCTGAAGTATATTTCCAAAACGATAAAGGTTAGCAAGGAAAATCTTTTCTTACTGCACATCAGGATCATTAAGCAACATGTAGAACTAAACAATAGTGATGTACAATTTATTGTTAACCAGTAGCTCCTCCGCAAAACAATTTGAATCCAGCAAATATTCAACATTAAAAGCATAATGCTCAACTTGGCTATGCCTATACTGTGCTCCCTCTACACTCTGATCACTCTCAAGCAACCGTGACTACGTCCTAGCTCAAGATATCCCCCACAAAGTTTCTTACATGCCGATTCCTAGCTAAATACATGTAAATAGTGTAACATGGAGCTCTGAAATCAAATAAATTAAGTCAATGATGTAAACCATACATTTACTTAGTCTCATGAATCAGCCGCCGTTAACACCAGGAACGGCGGCTGATTCATGAGACTAACATTTACTAAGAATAATGTACAGACTAGCTCTGCCAGTGCTTTAACAGATCTACTAATTTTACAGTAGGAGTCTTATCACTTAATTTATGTTCCGTTGGTGATTTTATCTGAAGTTTTCTGTGGTTTGAAGCAAATATAATGATGGAGTATTGTGCAATCCAATTTATGTATAGTCGAGAACACATAATTATAAAAAGTTGGCGCCGGCAATATCAGACTATAATATATGAGACAACTGTACTATAGTAGTACTAGTACCCATCCATGCAGTATAGACGTGCATGCATGCGAAACGTCACGAGTCCACCATGCATGCAGTGCATGATAATGAATAGCAATGTGCATTCTGATTAATTATCATGCATTTCCTATCAGTAGAAATCAGCAAGCTCCCCCCCCTTTTTTATTATACAAGCTAGGCTAGAGAGGTGCATGTGTGTGTGATGGATATAGAGGTTGGTAGTGGATTATTCTGGCAAGCATAATTATATATTTATAGGCTCATTTTTTGGTGAGAATTATACTGGCATTATTTGATAATGGTTGTGCGAGGAAATGGGGTCTATGTTGTGTTTTGGAGGACTAATGTGGGAATAATAATTATATGCAATTTGGCTGTATGGTGATCAGCTCATGCAGTGTACAAGGTAATTAAATCCTTATAACCAAACTCCTTTAACTTAATTGATGCTCTCCATGCAGGTAGCTAAGTGGAGCCAAAAACGTCAATAACAGTGTATGACATTGGTGTGTCTGAAATGAACACGGCTAAACCTCAAACCAGCACACTCAGTGTCACTACTGACTACACTACAAGTGCACGAGTATGACAAGTTCGTCAACTCCCTGGATGACCGTACATGTACATTATATATTTATAGCTATATTTCGAGAGTCACTATACATAAACTTTTGCAGAATAACTGTATAGAAAGGATTTCGCAGATTTAATTTTTGCTGACTACACTGTAAAAAATGGTGTGTGGTTTTGACGCAAGTGCGTGACTATTGTGGCAATTATCAGGAAAAAACGCAATAAAAAACGCACGTTTGCCACAATAGCCACGCACTCTGCGTCAAAACCACACATCATTTTTTACAGTGTATATAGCAGCCTTTAATGTGCATTCATTCATGCATGTGATATAAATGTTCACAGTGCATGTACATGCTTGATCAGCAAAAAACGTGAGCATTTTCTATCCTCGAAATGTACCCATGTACACTATATACAGTATGTCATAGCCTCTCCTATCGGTGATATCATCAACATGATCATGAGGAATTGACATTAAATAGGTATACAAGTGGTGTGGTGAGGATGAGTGTTCAATGACGCAATAAGTATTTGTTATGACTTTGTCTTTTACCAGGAACAAATGAGCTCCTGCTTTTACTGTCCGATTAACCTTATACCAAAATTAGAAGCTATAAACACTTGAGTTGGCACTTGTATTTTTCATGAGGGTCCTTCCTGTTAGTAGGACATGACCTCACTAGACACTAGATCTAGCAGTAAATTATTATGGAAGCTCATTCAGTCATACGTACATCAATAGCTAGCCTAACTTTAGTTTGCAGTAAATATTGAGAAGAATGAAACTGCTGTTATTTCTTTGTATGGTGAGTTGGTTGCTGTATATGGTAACGTGTTGTGCAAAAGATGTATCCATTCCCTCCCATGCAGGTGTGTGCTGTGGTGTGTGACTATGAGCTTAGGGTGAGGGTCCACTCATATCTGAATGAAGACAGTAGATGTGCCACTTGCACTCCCTCCCTGGTCAACCCGATGTACGGTTGCTGTGACAACCAGACCAACACAGGAGTGTGCAGTGGAGATGAACTTTGCGATATTTTCTTCCGATACTGCCTGAGGTCATTAGGAGCGACAGGGATACGATGTCCACTCAACGTCACTGCTGTGGATACATTTTTGTTTCTTTCCAACACTGACATTCTATTGGATATTGGGGACACAGTACTGGGGTCTGAGAACCCATTCTTATACTCTGGACCTGTCTGGATGGTAAGAAATTGCAATTCTAATTTATTGATGCATTTTACAGTTACGATGTATGTACAATATAAGTATTAACTGTCACATTTCTATAGGGTTTTCAGTTTTACCTGATGGCCAAAGACAGTGGCATACCAGATGGAGTGGGTGCTAAAGACATTGATTCGTTTGCTATTGATCTAAACATTGAGGGTGGTCAGAGACTGAAGCCACAAGTGTTCCAAGGAAGGTTTAGGATCGCTGAGATTGAGCTGAGCTTTGAGGTGATCTGTACGGACAACTACAGCTTCCCCAACTGCACGTCATGTGACCCGGGTACCTCTAACATGTGCACTCAGAGAGGGACAGGTGAGCAGTGCTATAATCTATTTATGTAAAAATTGGACCCACTCACTGCAGCCACGACTCTACCCCCACCCGACCCACCTGGACCAAATGACGTTACTACAGGTGTTCTAGTGATATAAGTTTAGAAACAGCTCTTTCATGTTACCCTTTCTATTGCAGATGTGAGATCAAATGGTACAACAGCTGCTATAGCGGGTGGTGTAGTTGGGGGACTGGTGGGTGTTGTGCTGATTGCAGTGATAGTCATTGTCATAGTGATTATCGTTAAGAACAAACAAGAGTCATCTGAAAATGACAGTAGGTCTATGTCACGTCAGTGTGTGTACTGTACAATAACTTGATACTTTGATCTATGCAGGTAGTGGAGAAACAGCCAATGATGACATAATAATATGTCAAAACAATGCAGTGTACGGTGTGAACACTCAAACCAACACTCTCACTACTACTGGTCTACTCCCTTCCTCGCTACAAGAGCACGAGTATGACTACCCCCTGCATGATATATCGGAGCCCCTCCCATCGGTGTATGAAAGTGTGGATGATAATAACAAGGAACTCATGGTAAATGTAAATGTTAGCTATGCAACTGTTCCTGAGCGTTGGACAGACTAGTGATAATAATGATGATGTCAACTTATGGCAATGACTTTAACTGATGTACACAATTATTTTTATTTGGAATTCGATGAAATCAGTTGTCCCTTAATCATTAGTTTTTAGCTGAATACAATATGACGTGATCTTGTGAAAGGGGTTTTCTTTTGTGACATTCGTAATAGCAACCATCTTGTGCAGGCCCTTCCTGTATTGTAGCATGTTCGCTTCACTGCATGTATCTCAGATTCTGAGCAACACATCAATAGCTATATAGCTTTAGTTTGGAGGACTTGTGAAGAATTACTTGTGAAGAATTACTGAACATGGATTAAGTTACTGCCATTTCTTTGCGAGGTGGCGCTAGGGTATGTATATTGCAGAGGATTGTGACCCAATCTGTGAGTTGCATGTGAGTGACAATGAGCTGCGGGTAAAGATCCACTATTAGATCTATATAGCTAGTCTAGTGGAAGCAGGGTCTCCTTGTGCTGATGCTGATAATCTTGTTGCTGTCAGTGGTCGTGGTGATGTGTGTACGGACAGCTCAGGGGAAGACCATTCAAAATACCCATTTGCAAGGCAAGCTGTTTATGCACCAAACATGGAAGCAAACAATTAACGTAAAATTACCTTTTACAAGATCAAGAGATGATGTATTTGTTTGTTTTCACAGGAGAAATCACTTCCTATATACTGTAGACGTTTACATTCACTCCCGCAGACAATTAATTAACCTGCATGTATCTGGGCTCCAGAGGACATTAATATTATACATGCAGTTGTTCCTTCATGACTGCCTTATATATATATATTAATCGATGATTGCTATCTGGAGCAGATTACAGTATAGAGGAAGGAATTATGTACGTTCAATATTTATGTACAATGCATGTAGTTCTGCATGCTTGTGAACGTTCACAATGTGTAAGAAGTTAAAAAATGAGACAAAAATATACTCTATATATAGTGTAAAATTCAATGTTCTGGCATAGTACTGACAAAAATGCATCATAAAAAAGGATATGTATTTTATAAGTCGTTAAATTTATATAGTTCAAAGAGCTCTCTCTTGGAATTCTTTGAAGCTTTGTGGGCTGCCAACATCGAATTGAAACTGTTGCTGCTGACGCGGGTCCTTGCTCTTGACTATCTCATCGCTATCTCGCTCATCTGTGGGGGGTAGGAGGTCACGGTCTGTGGGGAGCGGGAGGTCACGGTCGGGGGTGGACGCCACAGTAGTGACGGACTTGCGAGGACTCTCAATCTGGAGAAAAGAAAATAGTGATGATGGAACATTCTTTCAGCTACATGTATATACATGTATATCTTCTAATTTATCGGGCACTTCTAATTACCCCGGACACTCTTTTGGGCAATTTTCGCTGTTCTAATACAACGGACACTCCAGTGCTTTAATATTACATTCGTTCTAAATATCCGGACAATACCTTGAATTACACTCATAGATGGCAAGTAAGACTTAGAGTGCTGCAGTTAGATAGCTTTGAGTAGCTAGTTTTAGATAGCTAGTGCAACTACCGTATAGCGGGTAATTTTCGTGGGGTAAAATATTCGTTATTTTCGTGGGAAGGCTGACCTCCATGAAATTTTATCATAGGCGTGGCTTATCTGAACGTAGGAATGCCGTGCAGCCACGAGACTAAACGAAATTTTTACTCACGAAAACTACCATTTCTCGAGTTGAACGAATTTTTTACCCCACAAAACTTACCCGCTATACGGTATTCAGTTGCACACTGTTCTATTAAACTTAGCTAGCTCGCATGCAGCTGCTTGCTTGTTCTAATTATTCCGGACACTTCGCATGATCTGTTCCAATTATACCTGGACAATTTCCAAAATAATTATTTTTTGCTGTCCAATAAATTAGAAGATATACGTATATACAATTATCAATTATATACATTTGGTATCAAGCTCAGGCAACGTACGTACATACTGATCTGTTGCATTCATATTGTGTATATACACGGTACACACTGTAGAGCGTGGAATCTCTACCCTCTATACGTGTACAGTACTGCACAACACACTGAGTCAATCATACTGCTAGTGTCATGAGATCCAGAGGGGGGCTTTTTGCTGTTTTCGACCCAACCCTACTTATTAGCACTACCGTGCTAATGATCCATAAGTGTGTCGTGTAATGCTATTGAGTGTATAGCTACCGTACGTACATGTATGTATGGTTTGAAACAACCAGCCCGATAAACAATGCATGAGTGTGTGAAGAGAAACTTGTTTATTGTGGTCACTCTACACCCTTCATAATAACAGCCAGGTTAATAGGCCCAAAGTCTCCATAGCGTGTGTTTCAGGCTGTATTAGTAAGACTACTTTATATTTTTCAGCCACAGCCACTGTTGATCTGCCTAAGGGTGACCACCACATACATTATGTACAGTTTATGTACGTATGTAAACAGGTTTCACAATATTACTCACATGTGTGACTTCGAAGATGGGCTCTCTATTTGCCGACTTTGGAGTGTTTGGCGTGAGCATAAGAGGAGACACATGTTTTGTGGGCAATGAGAAGTGAAACTCCAACCGTGCATCCTCTGTGATAGAGCCGCGAGTGAACTCAGAGGGTGAGCGTTGGTGGAGGAGGGTGCCGTTGCGGGCCATCGTGAAGTTCCGCTGACCAATAGCATCAGCGGAATCCACACAGTCTTCTTTGTAGACTAGTTTGAGGTCTGGTAAAGTGAACACGGAGAGGTAGCCATCACTGCCCATTGTAAGAATCGCAGAATAACCTGTATGAGCCATTGATGTAGGTCAATCATTGTGGTTGAATTAAACCATAGCTTAGGAAAGACTAATTATTATTGTCAAATTGAACATTTATATAGCGTGAGGGCCAATTATTTCTGTGTCAGAATTCCCTAAAAGTACACCTACATGTACTACACAACACTACAGTCAGCCCCTCCCCCTCACCTGCCACCCTGACGTAATGTGCTGAGACAATGTGATACAGGTCCGACTCGTTCTGCTTTAGTTTGACTCTATACTTCTTCTTCATGTTGGGCAGACTAGCGACCTTCAACCCTTCTTCAGTGACCACCACCAAATACTGAGTGCCCCGTGAGCTGCTGTGATAGCTGCCTGCATCGTTGATATCTAGTAGGTAGTTCTGGTGGTCCACTACCCCGGCAAAGATGACCGCAAGGTTCTTCTTTTGGCTGAACTCACGCTCTGTGTGGTGTGTGGTATAGAACTTTATAAGAGCCACAAAATGCATCCTATAATACAAGTTTAGTTATATGGCCATGGTTAGGGTAGGGTTTACATACATCCACGTAGCGATGATTATGGTTTGTAAAGAAAGTAGACACATAAAAGTGCGTATGTCTATGAGAGAAACATACGTGTATCATAGAAGATCTAGAGCTAGCATACAGAGATCCTGATTTAATGTCATAATGCAATGCATTGTAAGTTTTCAGACCAACAATGCACAATCAATGACGTCATGCAGCTACGTACACTAATGTCACGAATGCAACCCTCTTGATGGCATGCTCTAATTTATAACCCACCGATTGGCATGACGATGGGGGACCGAGTGTCCCTGTGTCTGCCTGAGGGCATGTCCACAGAGTATCCGAGGACACTGCCCTGGTTAGTACCCACCAGGATCGAGTAAACCCTTGAGTGCCCTGTGAGGGGGGAGGGGGGGATACATGTATGTACATTACCAGGAGTGCATGATTACAAATGACCTTTTTAGAGTAAGCAAAGCAATTTGTTGATTATAGCTAAGAACTATAAATTGGGGAACAACAGAACTGGTGTTTAATTCTGAAGCAGTAGATATGGACTCACAGCAGCGTACACAAAATTAATATACCGGTAAATGGTACAAACTACATAGTGAATATAAACGGGTACGTACCTCCAATCTGAACAGGAGCAGTAAAGTTGATAGTCTTTATAATGTCCCTCCTGGGTGGGAGGGGTGTGGCTTCTACAGAAGCATCGGTTGAAGCCGCACGTCCTGATCCACCCCCTATTCCACCGGTCCGATTTTTCATGGATGGACGAGTGCTCCCAGAGCGTTGCAAATTGGGCCGCATAGAACGCTGTGTACTTTGCAGTCCTCTCATGCTTCGCCGGACATCGAAACGCTTGAGTGACTGTCGGAATGACTTGCGGATACTCTGCATACGAGAGAGGGCTCCACCTTGGTCAGGTGAGGCTGTGGAGGGAGGGAGGGTGGCAGTCATGATGTATAGACAAGGGAAAATTAACAGAAGGCAGGGCTGCATCCAGGATTTTGGATCAGGGGGGAGAATTGGGCAAACTAAAAATGTAGGAGGGGTGAAGTCATCAGAATTATAACTAAATCTGCCAGATCCTAGGGGGGGGGCGAATTACCCCCCTCGCCCCCCCCTCAATGCAGCCCTGGAAGGTATACATGGATGTATCTCCAGGGAGATAGGAGTTAGCTACATGTAGATGTACATGGTTCATTCTAGGGGATATGTTTCATACAGTACGTGTTGTGTGAACTCACTCTCATTGAAGGTGCAGTGCACGTGAATGGTCTGGTTCTTGGTGTAGTCCACAATGGTGAAGCCATACATGCACCCAACTCCAATCCTGTAAACACGAGAAACACGATGACACAGATCTCAATACCATTACTGATTGACAGCGAATATACGTATGTACACTAATCATTCGGTTACTACAAACTTCAACAGCAAAAATGAGACATGCACTAGCTGGTTGTGAGAGTTCTTAGTTACATGTAACAGGAGTGCACTGGTAAAAACTAATACCACCACAAATGTATGACTCTGCCCACTATAGCTATTTCCCTCCACTGACTCACATTCCCTGGTCCTTGGCCAGAGCCACAGCTGTCACGGGCACTTTGGGAAAGATGCCCACACAGTAGCGGGGTTGGAATCCAGGGGGACACTCAATATTGTCCGTTCGCAGATCCATAGGGGCTTGGAAGTTTCGCCCCCTCTGTCGAGGATCGTCCCTCATGATGGAGACACGGTGCTGTGGTATTGGGATGGAGGCAGACTGATTATTGATGGCGAATAACAGGGTCATTCCCGCTTCTATGCCGACCAATAGTTTGTCCTCGTAGAACTGGATGCAGGAGACTTGGATCTGGTCGTCATCACTACGGGGGTCCCAGAATCCAAACTACGGAGGGGGTGTGGGATTGGTGTACGTTAAAATACTAAAAAGAGGGAAAGCTTGTGTTGACAGACAGTAAAAACATAGCAAAAAAACTGCCGTGACCAGGATTCGAACCTGGGTTATTACGGCCACAACGTAATGTCCTAACCTCTAGACGATCACGGCTTCACACAACCTACAGTGTATAAACTACGGCCCCAGGGTACAGCTACAGCTAGTATGAAGTATCACAGATGAGATATTAGTGCTACAGTATAATGTATTTATGACAAACTGATGCAATAGTGACATTGCTATACTTGCTACAAAATGATCTGCAACAATTTTCTTTCTCTCTACCTCTCTACCCAATTCATATGCTCACATGTTTGGGTTTCTTCACTTTCTCCTCATCTTCAGTGTCACTGTCCGGAGTGGTAGAGCGGAAAAACTCTGAGTCTCCTCCAGAGATGAAGAATTTAGATAAACGCAACACGTAGAGCAGGTACATATTGCCTGAGGGGAGGGAGGGAGGGAGGGAGGGGGGCATTCATTAAACTAGGTTTGAATTGTTGAAAGAGATAGACTTACTGTCTTTGATGTCCCAAAACTTGACCGTACCATCTTCATGCCTGAATTTGTGTGAGAGGGAGAGAGACAATAATAGTATCATGTACAATGTAGTTGAGAACATTCATTTCTCATAATTTTGTGAAAATAAATACACACAGTATTTACTTATACTAGCGCAGACACCGCAAAACCATAAGCCTTGATCTTGTCATGTGATAATTATGTGATAATTACACACGGCAAGGACACACTCAATCCTCATCACATTAACACGTACCCTGAAATGAGTAGCTCTCTGTTGTCGTTCCTGGCAGGGTCGACGACTCCACCATCAATGGGCCACATTTTACACTGAGCACTGTAGATAGTCTCCAACTGTACCCTACCGACTTGAGAGATGGTCTGTACCACCTCCTTGCTCACGTCACTGTACACTTGTATCGCCTTCACGGGTGAGTTGTGCATGCTGTACAAGTAGGGGGGCTGCAGGACTGGTAAGCTGGGGGGGGGGGTTATTTGATTGAAAATGATTACACTCAAAACGAAAATAGTTACTCATTAGATTTAACTTTGAAAGACCAAAACTTATCAATGAGTAGAGTAATCAATTTAGTATGTAGATCTCTATGTACCACATGATCCATGATCTAACAGGTCAAATTCATCTGCTTGACAAAACCAAAGCCGACTATAATTACATGATCTTTCACACACCATTCAACAACCTATTAACCCCGTCACTTACTCTGGCAGTGTGAGCTCAACAAAGAGTATCTCCTGCTCCAGCAGTAGCACCAGGATCTTCCTTGTGGTTGTGCTACCCACACCGTCTCCGTTAGAATAGTTGACTATCCCCGAGTCTCTGTCGGCCTGTTGGTCCTCGAGAACGTGCATGCCTTTCACGGGGGATGTCAGTTGCAGCGTCTCTGTCTCCCCACCGTTCACTATGGTGATGCTGTCTCCGTCTACCAGGTCCAGGGGAGCACCCCCACTCATTATCTGCATGTTGTCACTGTGTGTGTGTGTGTGTGTGTGTGTGTGTGTGTGTGTGTGTGTGTGTGTGTGTGTGTGGAGGGGGTGAATTAGCACCGATTAAGTGCTTATCTCAGAGGAATTTCTACACATTGTACCAATTAGTACTCTTGATTGTACATACATTACTGCTTAGAAGTATGACGTATTACGTGTTTTGGCATGCATATCTGAACCTCTGAACCTAAATCTGTACGTGTTAGGAACGTATCGCAAACTGTACATGTACATGTATGTACTAAAGTACACTGTGACTAATAAAGATTATAATCATGTTTCTGTGCCAAAAAGTGTGTTAGGTGCAAGTTGTGTGTGGGTGGTATAGGGACAATCCCTTTAGGGTCCTGCCTAATGTATGTACAGTACATGTAGTGTAGCAGGAGCATTGAGTAGTGTGTGTACTGAGCACCTTACCTTGGCCAGAGCACTGAGGTCATTGGCTGCACTCGAGCATTTTCTGTAAAGACAACAATAAAATAATGATATGACCTCCCACCATGTGGTGTAAGCTCCTCCCACCAGTGTGGGGAGTGCGTATTTCACAATGATTGACTAGCAAGCAACACAGCTGCTAGGCCTATAGTAACTGGCCCTGTATATGTACATGTAATAGAGTTTAACTCTAAATGTTGCACTGACAATAATAGTCATGACTGGTGAAAATGGTTGATGGGAGGTTGATGGGAGGTTTACACAATAGCGAGAGAGACATAACGACAGCATCTGGACACCAGACAAATTTGGTCTACACCCAGTACACCCTCACACAGACACACCCCTTATCAATACGTAGCCACACAGCTGTAGACACAAGTCTTGAATACATGCACATAATTATATACAGTTCATTAACTATAGCAACTGATGCATATCATGTTAAACAGGGCATGTGTTACCAACTAATTTAAAACCATTTTTGGCACCAATTCAGTGAACATCTAACTAACCATGGACTACCAAATGTGGTTCATACAGTACATTGGGACCACTTTGAGTGCATGCAAGTGACCATGGCAACACGAAGCTACTCCACCCACCATGGAGCCTCTTGATCATGAAGGGCCGTTCCTTCTCACTGAGGTTCCAGAATGATATCTCCCCCGTCTGATGAGAGGTGAGGAACTGAGTGCCACTCGAGTGCCAGCACGTTGCCAAGATGTCCCCCATCTCCTCCTCTCCCTTGATGGGGCCGTAGATTGCGATAGGCTTCCAAGTGAGGGCGTCCCATAGCTCGAGGTAGTTGTGCTCGTAGCCTATCAGCAGCTGCGTGTGTGAGGGGTGTGTGTGTGTGTAGTGGGTGGTAGTGTACGTGTGTGAGGGGTGGGTGACGGTGCGTGTGTGTGGGGAGGGTAGTGTGAGGGATAGAGTCTGTATAAAAGCTAGTAAAAGCCATTCTACAAGAGTACAGAGAGCCTATCTGTAAGTACAGCACATAGTTATGTACACTGAGCAAGATCCACCCCCAAGAAACAAGCCCACCAACACCTGTCAGTAGTCAGTGAACCATATCCAACAAACCACATCATCTACCACGAATAGCCGCCCACCCACACACACTGACACAGTACCTGTTTGGGGTTGGCAGGGCTGATGTCCAGTGTTTTCACACTACCGGGTACATCCTTCCCTCTGTACTTGAGGCTGCGAGACAAAAACACGTTTGCTTTCAATTACTACAAACAAGTTACAAAATGTTACAAATTGTTATACATGTAAGACAATTGCTACATGTACTAACAAAAGTCAAAGTAACCAGCCTTTTAAAATGAGAAATTCACAACATTAAGTGAACTCAACTCTATTCTTATCGAAACATTAAGTCCTAGCTCAATCTTAAATAGTTCACTGTAAGTACATGTACAAGCTAATCAACGAGCTACGTATCTAGTCCACTCACTATGCTCGTGCTCTGGACCAGGAGAGGACTTCCGGGGACATGCCATCGAACTCTGTGTCCATGGGATACGTAATACCCCCCAGGGTGCCCACAAACAAGCAGTCACAGTAGGGGGGCAGACAGCAGGTGGTGATGGTCTTGGCACTGAGGGGGAAATGAAAAAATTGATCCTGAAACTTAATCATAATAATTATATGTAAACTGTAGCATCCATGGAACAGTTATAGGGTACTGTCCACAACTTTATCTACGCACATGTAGCATGTAGCATGTAGCATGTAGCATGTAGACATGTATGGCTATTGCATGTATTGTTAGTGTAAGCCGGACAAGAATTCAACAACTCAAAACATTAAAAGTATTGTTCGGTCGCAAGAAAACATAATAAAAAAAAAACATAATAATAATTACTGAAAAGGCTTGAGCATCATTACAGGCAAGGTCATTGTAGTTCATTGATATAAAGGAGTATACTAATATACAAGACCTAAGTATAACGAAGATTAGCATGTACAAATCTAATACACTCTTACTATGGAGGAACGGTAACTATTGGTATAGGTATGGGTTAATTGGAACAGGAACTCACAGTCCTCCCTGGAACTTGTACGTTCTCTTGAGGACAAGACGAGAGTTGCCATCTCCATCGATCAGACTCCACTTGTGCATGACATTGTTGGAACAGATTGTGATCAGGGAGGGCTGTGTAGTGTGTGTGGTGTGTGTGTGTGGTATGTGTGGTATGTGTGGTGTGTGTGTGTGTTAGGGTTGAGAGGGTGGAAAGGCAATTTATCAAAAGAGGATTATGTGCACGAGTACAATTCACTTACTTCAGACGCAAATGGCAGGATTTGTTGAATTCTGTACACATCGTCCTGTATTCCTGTAAGCTCCACCCCCGGCTGGCCGAGCCTGTGTGTGTTGTGTGACATGGTGATACACTAAACAACAGAGACAAAACACACTTACTCAGATAAATAAACCACTACAATTTTCAATTTCCATAGCTACGTACCACACAAAAAACGATAATTATTACATTTTTGTCTGATATCCTATAGAGCCGTGGGATTGTGCTACAATGAAACTAATCAAACTTTCCCAGCCTAACTCAACATTATTCATGCACTGAAGTTGCTGCTCATGAATATATGCATGAGCTTACACATGACGTACATTCGCAACTCTCCGGTGGACGTTCCTATGAATAGGCACTTCCGGTGGGGGTCAAAGGTCATACAGGACGGGCCCAGCGGGAACCCATGAGCACAGTGCTGCAGGTGCAAACGAGTGGTAATTAGTGGCATAAAAATAGTAAACTGTAAGCTGTAGAATTTATAGAGATCTGCAAATTAGTGTAATGCTGCTGTTACTAAGTGTGAATGCTGATTCTCAAATCACTGGGAGATACGCCTCCTCTCAACATCACATTACACGTACATACTCCAAAATCCACCACTGTCTGGCATTGTAAGCACCTGCTGCTATATTTGCAATTAATGATGGGAAGGTTCAAGATTTAGGAGAAGACATACATGTACAATGAAGTATCCCCCTGATTTTATTTGGTAGCCAAAGCAGTCAAAAAATACAGACACACCAACAACTTAAGAATTATATTTATAAATAGCATTCAATCAATAGATGAGTGCAGAGTGCATGAGTGTATTCATGCACTCCTGGTGAGTGTTAATAGATCATTCTATAGCATCCTGGACACAGAACATTGGGAATGGCATGCACTGTTGTGTGAGGCAACACCAAGCAACTACCACCACCAATAGAGCATGCTGTGTGAGGCAACACCAAGCAGCTACCACCACCAATAGAGCATGCTGTGTGAGGCAACACCAAGCAGCTACCACCACCAATAGAGCATGCTGTGTGAGGCAACACCAAGCAGCTACCACCACCAATAGAGCATGCTGTGTGAGGCAACACCAAGCAGCTACCACCACCAATAGAGCATGCTGTGTGAGGCAACACCAAGCAGCTACCACCACCAATAGAGCATGCTGTGTGAGGCAACACCAAGCAGCTACCACCACCAATAGAGCATGCTGTGTGAGGCAACACCAAGCAGCTACCACTACCAATAGAGACACCAAGCAGCTACCACCACCAATAGAGCATGCTGTGTGAGGCAACACCAAGCAGCTACCACCACCAATAGAGCATGCTGTGTGAGGCAACACCAAGCAACTATCACCACCAATAAAGCATGCTGTGTGAGGCAACACCAAGCAGCTACCACCACCAATAGAGCATGCTGTGTGAGGCAACACCAAGCAACTATCACCACCAATAAAGCATGCTGTGTGAGGCAACACCAAGCAGCTACCACCACCAATAGAGCATGTTGTGTGAGGTAACACCAAGCAACTACCACCACCAATAAAGCATGCTTCCTGTGGGCAAACAGTGTCTTTGTGCAACTGGAATAAGTGGAGACTTATTGGACTCTAATTGGGTACATTGACTACGGTGTGTACACAGTACATCTAAGGGAAGCTTATATGCAAATAACTAACTAGCTAGTGTCAAATTCTATAATTATAGTGAATTGAGCTCACAATCATGGATGATGTTATGAACACATGCAGAAGTTCTAAGAAGTTTCATATCTACTCTTGGTTTCATACACTTTAGCTATACACAGAGGATATGAGATAAAGGTATCCAATATCTTCACTGTAATTTGATACTGGTGCTGTTAATGAGCTAGTGGGCTGAATGGAATGATTAATGATTTCGTGGTCTATACTGTTCTTATATTGTGGTCTATGTTTTGTGTCTAAACTGTTGTAAAGTGTGCTGACTTTGTGGTCTACCTTGTAAAGGCTAGCTTGTACCAGCCACTTATCTATATTGTGACAGGCTCTGGGAAAACCAGACTATTGGAGCAGAATTTAGTATTGAGCTACAGCTAAATTTATGCCTACACTATAAAATCTCAAATAAAATGTTATTGATGTATAAGTGTCTACAGTCCTTCTACTACCTCTCTGTAAAATCTGATGCTCTAAATCCAACTCTTTCCATCGAAACGCTTCGTCCAAACTTTCGCTATTACCTTATTTTTCCTAATTAAGCAATCTTTGAGAGCCGTTTTTCTCGATACTACATTTTACGGCTTCGAGTTTCCAACGCGCATGACTCGGGTATGAAACTAGGTATGTGAACACTAAGCATATCATTGTGTAGGCAATGCTCTGCTCTATCACTTGGTACATTAATCACCAAAATTTTAGTCTGCTCCAATAGTCTGGTTTTCCCAGAGCCTGTCACATATAAACAAATACAAGCACATTCAACCACAAGGCTACTGCAGGAGAAAAATTGTGGCTAACTTTAAGTAGATTCCAATCATTTGAAGTGTTCTTACAATTAAGTGGGTTTACACATACTTAGTCCTCCCACACATCTTTGTGGAGAATAAGGGAACCCTCCTACAAAAACACACTAGCCCCCCTACACACACAAAACATACAACCATACCCACACCCACACACACACACCCACACCCACGTACACACACACACACACAGGCACACCCCCCATACACACACACTAAAAGCAAATTGTTTGTCAAGGAAACACTACACTGAAAAGAAGTGCCTCAACTGAATGTAGATGTATTGTCTAGTTCACTGAAAGTTACACATGCATGAATAGCTGACCCAAATGAATAGAAAATTTCCCTGACATGCGACCGATGTGCTCAGCCTTGGCAGAATGACTTGGTCTCCAAGGAACAGTAATGTACGGTAGTGCTAGATACCACACACACAGACACATTTATGTTGTCTGAAAATTGGTTTATACAAATTTGTCAGACAGGGGGAAAATTAATTGTGCAGTACTGAGTGCTACAGTCGTATGTATAGGGTAAATGCATGTGTGCCAAGAGATCAAGTTCAATGTAATGTGACCACCGTTCATACTATCAGAGTTCACACAAAAGTTTAATATCTCGAGGACAGGCTTGTATACTAGATATAGCTAGCTAAGCACACGTACTCTGAGCTAGCAAATGGTTCGACTGTAGCTATGGAGACAAACTCATCAGAGAGCTCAAGTGTGCGTAATTAAACAGTCCACTACATACACAGCCATGACATGTGCTAGCTTATCATTAAGAGCTAGCTACACACATGTCAGATCTAGCTAGCTAGCTGTACATATATGCAATAAACAAACACACCTTTTCCAAGAAGAACTTTCCTCTCAGGTCAGCCACAGAGCCCGAGATGCTATGATCGGCACCATGGCGCCCAAACTTCTTACCAAAGAACTTCCACATCTCAGAGAACAAGCTTCTTTAGCTAGCTGCTAGCATGCAATATAGTTGAGGTGTTTCTGTAGCCCCTTTGTGGTAGATTATTGCGGTAGGTATTCATAACATGTTAATTGAAATTGGTAAGGATCTTCACAGAGGAATGTGGTGCTAATGGTATTCATGGGTTGTGGTAGGGATCGATAACAGCTGTGACCCAGAGGAGGGAGGACACAGGCAATTAATCCCAAGTATAGTAGTAAATGCCTTTTTTCATATTTTCATTAACTCACACACATGCACACTCATGTGGCAATCCTTAGCTTTGGTCACGTGACGTGGGTGGGTGTATCCAATAACGTATTTAAAGGTGCCTAATTATAGGTATTATAAGATATAGTCATGGTCAAAAGGTCTGCTTCCGGGGGACTTTATGATCGTCAAATTCTTTCTTCAATCCTTTGTTAATTTCATTGTGGTTGAAGGTATCAAAGAAAGAGTAAATGATTGGAATTGTAATTCATTGGAAGTAGATTTTTTAATTAACCCTGGCTATCCTTGTCTAGCTGACCCATCATAATTATTCACCGTCATAAATAATTACTGACAGTATTATTGGACAGTTGAATATTTTATTATGTGCAACAAATCTGGAAAGAATTTTATGCTAGTACTAGAAATGATTCTGAATAAAAAGAGAGACTGCATTTGTTTTATTAGACTATGCTTCAGTTTCAGTCACCCAGCCTTGGAAACACTTGGTGAACTCCCATGGTTCGTGGCCTCTCTTAGCAACCTTTAGTTTCCTCCCGTTGCCCAGGCCTTCACTCATAAGGTGTTTGATGTACACCTGTGTGCATGTGTGTGTGTACACAGTTGTGATTTTATATTCTATTCTATTCACAGTGATTTGTCACTATAAATTTCGTTTTAGTAAAAGATTAATTCTAATTCCTACACACATAATTATACCAATAGTAGCTAGCATCCAAACACATGCCCTCCCTACAGATAGTGCCAGCCAGCTAACTCACCTGTGAGCTCTTGACGGCTAGCTTCCTCTCCACCTCACTGGCGTTCTTCCCGAACCAGAGGAACACGTTCTGTCCACTATCCAGCAGCATCACATCATCCTCAGAGAGGTCTCCCTACATGAGGACACAGAGAAATGGTGAAGCCCTGAGAATGAACCCTCTCAAGATTGAGCAGAGCTTTTTGTACACTTCTCGAGGCTTTCAACAAATTAAGATATCCCTAGCTCTAAACAAGAATACAATGGCTGCTTATAGAATACCCCAGATCTCTTCCTCCAATGCTAATCACACAACAATTTCTCTGCTAATTAGGCTGAGAAACTGGTGTAGAGGAAAATAATGTATGGACACTCTTACAAGGAAACGCAAATTGTGGAGGAAATATTTACGTACACATTGGACAGTTAGTGCACTCTGATATGTTGTGTACCTGACAGAAATCGATACATTTCTCAGACACGGCAAAGAAGCCTCTCTCATTAGAGCACCTGAACAGTCGCCTGTGACCCATAAACACTGCTTCCTGAAGTCGGGAGGAACGGAGTCAGGGGAAAAGGGTCAAACACAAACACAAGAAACTCGACAGCTTTCGCATGTACTGAGTAGATATAAATAACACAGGGAGGGCCAAAAATTTAAAGTTGAGTTCTAACACATTTTCATTGACATGAAACAGAGATTGTGCACATCACACTCTCCACTCATCACACACAAAGAGACGCCCACATGCCCACATACACGAGCAGATTCCCTCACCGATTCGTAAGGTGCTCTTCCTCCGAGGGCCACCCAGAAGAAGTTCTCCGGCTCCCCTCCCTCCTTGACCACCACATTGGAGTAGTTGGACTGCACCAAACAATTAATACCATAAATGAACGTAGAGCACATAATTATAGGACACTCATGAATACGAATACACAAAGTGACTGTTGGCCCACCACAGGGGAAGCATGCTCTATTGTCTGCTTGGTGTTGCCTCACCATTGCACCATTGTGTGCATACCATTCCCATTATTTTAAAAACTATAGTAATTAAGATAACAAACAGATAGACGAAGGGCAATAAAGCTATACCTACCTACAGTGTACATGTACAACCAAACACTTAATTCCTGGAGATTGGGAAACCCACTTAACATTAGCTAGTACGACATTGTTGCCATTTTGCCTCAATGACTATCACATGACATGCTGAGCATGAGTTTGTACTCTTGTTTCGTATTGGAGATGCCAACCAGTGAGAGGCAATTAACACTGAATAACTTCCAAGTGGAAGCGAGCAAACTCAGAGCTAGCTACATAGCTATGACTGACCTCAAACATTGTCCTTCCCATTTGCTCAGCGTGAATGGCCTCTTCTTGTGTAGTCTTGCTGCCCAGCCAGATGTACATTATACCCGACCCTCCACTGTTCTCAAATGGTACTCTCAAAATGTGGCTGCTCGAACAAGATGTGAGTGTGCATGTGTGTGTGCGGGGGGGGGGGGTACAATAACATTAAAGATGAATTAGGATATTAGGGTAAATGTACAATGAAACCTGTCTCTTGTGGTCATCCTTATATAAGCAGGCCACCCACTATAATACAGCCACGTTAGTAAATCCCAAAGTCTCCATAGCAAGTACGTTTTGACTAAAGTGTTAGCAGGCCACCTTTTAATTACGGCCATTGTTGGTCTGCCCAATGGGTGATCACTACAACAAACAGGTTTGACTGTCTAGTATTATCGAGGTAATGTCTAGATTGAACACACCAGAATGAGGAGTTGAGGGTCTGAGGTCGCACTGGCACTTGCACTATCCTTCGACAGAGTTTGCTCCCGTTGGAGCGTATCTGATACAGTGATGGATTGTAGTCCATATTCTCACTCTCTCTCTTGCCCTGGATATAATAATAATTGTATATTGTTAAAATTTGCCACGAGTAAAACTCTTATTCCAAACCAATAAAAATTAAGGCCACTCTCTCTATAATAATATATATAGTCAACAGTGATAGATACATACTGACAGGTATTATGCCTCGCACTGTGATTATAGTACAGTACCAAAGGAGGTTCACTTTAGTAGATTTTGGGGAATAAAAAAAAAATTAATGCATTGTATGTGTACGTTGGCCGAGGCTAATTGAGACTGATACCAATACGTATTATAAGTAGACACTTACCCAGTGAATGATACACTTTCCCCCAAAGTGAGAGAGGAATTTCATGTCTTCTTGCTGCTGGTACAGCTTCACCACGTCAATGGGTCCGTCCATAGCCCTCTCCAGCTGCTTCTGAATACTGCAGAGGGTGGCGGTGTAATTACAAGTAAAGTGTTTCATTAAAGTCATAAATATAAACTATTGGGGTGTGAATAGGGTGCTTACATTTGAAACCCCCCCCCATGTCTTTAATGTGAACTCCCTGAAATAAGGACACCTCACACTCAACCAAGTCCCAACTCAATAGAGGCACATAAGGGTTAAAAAACTGAAACCTGACACTCTCGAGTTCAAATATTTGCGTTCATTTTGGAATACAGTACACCCCACAATAATTGATCACTGATGGGAAGACAGAACCATGCATGTTGGGTGCACCACTCACCCATGAGTGAAGTGCAGCCATCCCATATTGTTGGTGTCCCTGCCCTGCCAGAAGTAGACCACTGTTGAGATCTCATCCTCCTCATCCTCCTCGTCCATCTCATCGTCATCCTCGTCTGTTGTGTGTGCGTGTGGGTGGGAGTGTGTGTGGTATGGGTGTGTGGGTGTGGATGTGTTGTGTGTGCGGGTGAAGGAAGTAAAAGTGGAGTGGTGGGATGTGTGAAGGAACGCGGGCTTAAGACGCTCTGTTTACTGACCATATCTTTACATGTATGTTTCAAGTTGGGAGGTCATGATGAATGAAAGAGATACATGTACTTTTACATGCACCCTCATGTATGCACTAGCCCAGTACTACATAACACATGCATATACGCTACCTTTTTCTTCCACTGGGATGGCATATCGACAAAGGAAGAAATAGCACTCTCCACTATAGAAATGACCTGTGAGGAACAAGTAAGCAACTCAACAATGCACAGCTGCTCATTCTTGTACGCAGCACACAAATGCCCAAGGCTATCTCAACACATACCCAAGCCATAGTAGCCAGAGTTACATTGTTACAGTGAGGGTTTTATCTAGTGGGGGGGGGGGGGTAGGGATGAACCTTCCCCCCTAAAAATGTTGTAGAATAATGACATCATCACAATGTGATTAACTATAAGGTAGATCTACTGTGTTAAAACAAAAGTGGGTGTAGCCAAGCATTTTGCGGCGCGCTTATGTGCGCCCATATCTTCCCCCCCCCAAATTTGTGATCTTAGATGAAACCCTGACAGTAGAATTAACAGACAACAGTGTACGTAGCAGTACTGGAAATACTTCTCTAAAATAGCATGCAAGCTGTGTGTGCACTGACCGGTCTCCCTCTTTGGTAGGATGGAGAACTTGCGGCCCTCGATGACACAGCACTTCATGGAGAGCAGCTGACTACCCCACTTGATCTCTAGCGCATTCTGCAAGGAAACACATTGTGACCTCATCCACTGTATGCACCTGTAGATCTACTAGTACAATACACATGCATGTTGAACTGAATGCTCGAAGGATGATTTGCTTCATATAATTATACGTACATGTAGATAATTATACAGTGCATACTGAAGATTGTTTATAGCTACCTCCTCTTACATTGTACATACAATGCATGTACAGTGTATAACATGTTCTCACAACTCACAGCCTCTCTGTTGGGCATAGGCAATTCTCTGGGGAGGAACAATGGCGACAAGTCAACCTTTGCTGCCTTCTTCTCGGGTGACTTTCCAGGATTCTTTTTCTGTTAAATAAAATAGTCTCAATAAAAGCAAAAGAAGAGAGGCTGAAACTACACATTGAACGTATGCAGCACTTGGTACCAATACCCCCATTCCAGTACAGAATCAATACCTTCATTCCCATATAGAATCGTGACTGTACAATCCCAATTCCAAATCACAACGCACACTTATTTGTGATTCACACACTATATAGACACGCAGCACCAAAGTCAGCAGCAGCTGTTACCATCAATGTAACCCCACCTACTCCACTAACGTACGTACCAGTTCTATGTCTCTCTCCTCAATCATTCGAGTGGTCTTGGTGAAGTCCACCTTCAGAGCATCCTCCCAGTCTGAGAATCTCAGCTTCAATATCTGGTGCTCCGTTCCCTCTTGCGTCCGAGTCACCATGGCAACAGGGGGACGAGCGACCATATCGAGGAGCTCCTGTGCTAGTTTGAGAGCAGCTGCACGAACCAGTCTTGGTGACTTGCGACCGATCCTACAAGAGGAAGAGATCGGGTACTTTTAATTAGTACTTAATTCCCACAACAAAATGCCAACCCCCTTACATGTACCTACTAATAATATGAACTATACAAATAATACGTAGCCAGGCTAACAGGCATTATTTGCTTATCACAAATCTGTACGTACTATAATTACAGCACTGTACAACGATGGGGTCAGACACACAGTGTAAATGCACAATGCCTACACAGCACCATTGTACTTTCAACTCACCACACAAAGATGTCAGTGTGGAAGTCCAGTATGTACACATCGTTGGTTTTGAGTAGAGCCTTCTCCAGTTTTCCCCCAGTTATCTGTACTTGGGGTAGCTCCAGATATCCAGTACCTAGCCCGGCCTTGTATATTATGGGCGTGTGTCGAGGGAGGTCATTGCGGGGGGCCTTCAGCTGTGTGGGGGGTGGGAAGGGTGTGGTTTAAAGCTTAAAGGTTGCAGAGAAGCAAGGTTTGTATTGTAGGTACAGGGTGTGTGGTGTGTGGTACAGATAGTAAATGTACACAGGGTGTAAAAATAATGATACATTCGGAAAATACATAGAGGGATGTAAGGTGAAGTGTATTTATTAATAAACATAATATGCTGGTACGTTGTAACTATTGATTCTGACTGCCCGAGTGTTAGTATTAGTACAACCATAGGATTGGCAGTGCTATTGCATGTGTTTTAAATTATTGTACATGTAGTTAGTTAGACAGTCAGACACCACACCACGTGATGCACTCACCGGAGGCTTCTCCTGTGGCTCTCCTTCGAGGTAGCTCCAGAACTCCTCATTCTCAATGCCCTATACAGCACAGAACACAACTTCATTGAGGCAGTCTGGACACATACACATACCGGTATAGATACATGCATACTGTGGTCATCCTACATGTACGTACACAATGCAAGCAGGTCACCCTCTACAATACAGCCAGGTAAATAGGCCCCAAAATCTCCATACAGCATGTTTTAACAGGCCAACTCTTTAAATTACAGCCACTGTTGGTCTGGCCAAGGGTGACTACAGTAACTACCTTTCACTGCATGTACATTAGATTCCACAAGATGTACAATGAATGACACACATTACGTTATACAAGTGTGACTACTTATCCCTAGTGACAGCACTTACAGCTCTCATCTGAGTAATGGTGGCGTTGTTCTTCCTTTCGTACTTGTTGATCTTCTCACAGATGAGTCGAGCTTTTGAGCGAGCCATGAGACTGGACTTGTTCCCACACCACACAAATAGCTTCTTCCCGGCATCAAGAACGTAGACATAGCCAAGATCAAGAGAGCTTGACATAGTCTCAACCTTGAACAAGAAAATGTACTAACAGTAGCAGAATGCAATTTTTGATAATCCATAATTTCAATTGGACTACCGTATTACTAGAATGTTTTATGAGTATCAAACATAATAATTATGCAAAATGTGTGACTATTCACAACAATAAAATCGCAAAACCTAATTGCAAAGGGTCAAATCTTCTGCTGATTCAAAGTTTTTTCACCCGCAAAATGTTATAGTAATACGGTAACTCACAGGCTCTAGGAACGGCCTCTTGTTGCCGCACAGCTGAAACAGACGAATAGGAATGTCCTGTAGAGAAATTCACATGCATAAAGAATAGTTAGTGATATACAAGGCAATCAATCTCACATCGTTCTCCACAGTGTAGAATCCACTAGCAGAGCCTCCTGTGAGGGAATACAGTGACAAGTGGGTTAAGGAAGAACAAATAATTATATAGATAGATCAAGAGGGAGGTTATAAGATTCAGTACAAGTACAGCTGTGTGCATACTCCCTCCAAGGCGGGCAATGCAGATGTATCACATACAGAGCTGGTGTGACAGTGTATCATTCTAACTTATTATTCAAGAACGAACTCAATTATATTATACATGTTACTGAAAATTCCCAGTGCTCGTTTTTCTTACTTGGTAATGCCTAACAATACCAATGTACTAGAAAATAATGTGCACACACTCTCTACAAAGTTAAACCACTGCAGAGACATACGGTACATGTCTCCACTACACTGTGGCTAGCTCAACACTGAGCACATGCGTACCCTCAATATAGGTGAGCCCATTGACAAAGAGAGCCTCAAATTCTTCACTCTCATCCTCCTGCTCCTCCCGGTGGGTGCGGTGATCAGTGCACAGCATGTTGCGCAGGTTCACTGAATGCATCGCTGAACACGCTCGCTTGTCCAACTGTACACGAAATAATAACACAAGATGGATATTTGTTGGTTACACATTGGTTATACTACACCATAATTATACTGCCCATTAGAGGTTGATCACTAAGAGGGTAAGCCCAATGAAATCATGTACAAACAAAGTAAAAAACGATATTTAAGTGGCACAAAATGGTGGTATACATGTACAAGCACTACAACTCCTACACGTGTTATGGACATGAGTGACTTACTGTAGAGTCTCGACCAATCCAGAAGTAGATCTCCCAGTCCAGCTCAGAGTCATCACTCCAGAATGTTGTCAGGACAATGTAGCAGTCACCCGTGTACAGCTGCCCGTAGAACTCTGGAGAAATAAAACACAAGAGCCTTGAGGCAATCACAATGTGATGTAGATCGAGTGTGCGTGTGTGTTTGCCAGTTCCCAAAGGACCTTGTGAGTCCCTTGACGACCAAAGTGTGCGCATAATACCTGTTTCAACATTATATTTTGTGTGTGCATTAGGCCACCCTTTACCAGACTACAAGGTAAGGGTCAACGTTTAAAAAACCATAAATTTAAGTTTGCACAGGTAAAGGGTCAACACATTCATAAGTATCAACTCACCCACTTCCACTTCCACAGGATAGAAATTCTCTATCTGCCAGACAGTCATGCCGGGCAACTTCCCCACATCCTCAGCAAACAGTTCACTGTAGTCGAGATCAGGCCTCTTGAGAAGCTGGTCCCAACGCTTCTGTTTGACGGGGGCAGAGGGTGTCTCCACGTCCTCAGGGACCACCTCCACATCTGCACCAGCCAGTAGCACATCACGATTCTCAGCCACATCAACAAGACCCTGTGTGTGAGTGGGGCAGGGATAATAACAGTACTGCACTTGGAGCAGTTGTGCATTTCACCTACTAACAGTTAGTATACTAAAATCATTACCAGCAGGTACAATACATGTACATTGTACATGCACATGCTAGTGAGAAGCTATAATTGAAGTGGTACACAGTGACACACTAAAGCCGTTCCAATAGAGAGGGAAATAGAAATGCTATAGTGGGCCTTACTCAGCTTTATTTTAGACATGTACGTATTAGCAGCTAGACCGTACCTTGAGCACTTTCTGAGCGGCTGCCTCATCTTGTCCAGTGGAGTTCTGTCTATTCCTCATCATTTTCATCCGACGCTCCTTTTGACGAGTGTACGCACCTATAGGGCGTGTGTGTGTGTGTGTGTGTGTGTGTGTGGGTGGGTGGACATGGGGTGTTGTGGGTGTGGGTGGGTATGTGTAAGTGGAGCATGGAATAAAATATGAGATGTAAATGTATAAAAGAGGTTTATTGGCCTATTAAGGATTTATTTCATCCTAGAGCCTCATTAATGTACACAAAGTTGCTCCCTCACCTTTAAGGACCTTTGAAGTGGCGACTACTGCTCCCTTCTTGAGGATCTCAGGGTCAAAGTCTATGTGGTACCACTCGGCCCCAGACCCCTTCACCTGTTCCTTGGGTTTGGGCGGCAGGACCAGCTTGGGGTTGTCTCGAATGTCCAGTTTCTGCATACATGTGTGCAGTGTGTGCGTGTGTTACTGTTCCTACATGTATATACACACTTCAACAAACTACATGTACATGTACGTACAAGTAAGTGCATGCAAGAAACGTATAGAAGTTAGCAACACCCAGACTTCAAGTGCCCTGAAGTGTAGACGCAATTCAGTATAAATCTGTGTACCATCTCTGTACATAGAGACTATTACAGCTGTACAGTAGTTGACAAATGCACACCTCTAGTTTAATGAAGTGAATTCCCTCAGGCAGAGTGAGAAGACAGTTGGAGGTGAGCACCAGCCTTTTGAGAGAGTAGATACGGCAGATCCCCTCAGGGATACACTCCAGGTTGTTGCGAGGGGCAATAAAGTGCTCCAGGGAAGACAGTTTGCCAATGGCCGGTGGTATACCCTCAAAGGTGAGCTTGTTGTCGCCTAGGAACAGTCTCTTCAACTTCACACACTTGCAAATATTGAGCTGTTGTAAAGAAAACATGAATGATAGCAAAGTTGATGTTGTCTCAATGTACAAGGTCTTGTACTAGTGCTCAGTTAGGCTCGTTAATCTACTTGTAAGCTCTTGTACCAGTTCAGCTAGACTCCTTAACGTACAAGCTTTTATACTGATGCTTAAGGCACGGCAGCATATCAATACCTAAACACTTACATGTAGAGTGGTGATCTGATTGAAGGAGACGTCCAGAGTGACCAGTTTCTCCCAAGTGTCTATGAGAGAGGAGAGCTCCTTGATGAGGTTGTTACTCATGTTCACACGGAGAAGGCCCTCCAGCAGGTACACCGGCTCTGGGACTGAGGTGTGTGTGTGTGGGGGGGGGGGGCACTAGGAATAAATGTGTAACAGGAGAACACACGAGTTATAGCCATGTAGGGTATGAAAGTGGGCCAAAAAGATTGATTGCTGGATATGACTTCTGAGGCACTAGTAAATAAATTGTTTGGGGGAGAAAGTTTTCCTCTCCACCATTGAATGAAACCCTGTAAGACCTAGCTCTTACATGTACTAGGTTTCAAGTACATGAATATCAGTACCATGCAACACTCACTTCTAGTCAGTTCATTGTGGGACATGTCAATCTCTGCAGTGGGAACAAAATTTAATAATAATCATGCTAACATCGTTACAAGTAAGGTAACGTACCAGTGAGATTGGTGAGCTTGTCTATGTGAGGGGTATTGTTGAAGTCCCTCTGTTGAATGTGAAATATATTAGTTATGACAGAGAAAAGACGTGCATGTATGTGTAAAACAAAGTCTATAAAGAGGTAGCTGCTACTTACTCCTGTCTTGGACAGTTTCAAGGTGGTGAGGTTGGAAAGTTTGTCCAGGTTTCTGTGACAGGAAGTGCAACGTAACATCACATGAAGACACTACCTTCGATTTCACTTACTTGAAGGTATAGTGTCGAAGGGGGTTGTTGGACAGATCCTGTGGCAAAGACAGACAATACAATAAACCTGTACACTTTCACGTGTTCTACAACGCACCAGAAACTGGAGGTACTCCATTCTTCGCACTTGAGGAGGGAGGGATTCTACACAAGGAAAAATAGGATAAATACATGCTACATACACATTTGTACGCTAACGGATTGAGAAAAGCAAGGGAAGAAAGGATGAATGCATATTAAAGTTTGACTCACGCAATTCATTGTTGCTAAGGTCGAGGTGCTGTAGTCCAGAGCAGTGCACAAACAGCTGAACAGAACGAGAACACAACATAACTATGTATTTACGAAATACAGCTCAGTGCACTATTCAGTGTCTTTGACCAAAGAAGACAGTTTAACCCCCCCACCCACCCACACTACACACATAATACACCCCTTACACATACCCCCACACACCCCACACACCCCCACACACTCACCGCTCCAGGTACAGAGGAGATCTTGTTATGACTGAGAGACAACACGATGAGATTGGCCGCCTGCACTAAGTCCTCGGGGACCCTGCTCAGACTGTTGTGACTCAAGTCCACTGTTACCAGCTCCCTCATTTTGAACAGATCAGAAGGAATGCCTGAGTCACGCACACTGTTGTGGTTGGCCTTCAGAACCTGCCACAAGAAAAGAGAGAGGGGATAATAAGTGATAAATTAACTTGCTCTCATGATGGTATAACTATCTATGCCATTCTTTAACTAAAGAAATGCCCTTACTTGGAAAGATACAAAGGTTGATGCCTACAGTGTAACTATGCCTACAGACTGCGAGCATAGACATAGCGTCAATAAACAAATTGGAAGGATGGTACATCCAAGACTATTTGGAGCTTATAACGCTTACCCTGAGGGACTGTATACTGGGTATGTTCCCACTGTGCAGCTCTGTCAGGCCGTTGTGGGAGACACTCAATATTTCCTGTGGAGTTGAGTAATTAAATTACGGGAGTGGAGAGAGAAAGCAGCACAGACGTTAATACAGTATGGAGCGTATATAAACTGTAGATATATTTTGTGTACACTCCAGTCACATAATTATGCTCCATCTCTATGGTGCTCTGAACTAGTTCAGTACCGACCTACCAGCTTTGTGAACTTGTCTATTGAGTCTGGGAGCTCTGACAAGGCTGTTCGGTTGAGCCTAAGCCACCGGAGGTTGGTCATCTCAGCAGTCTTGTCTTGTAACTGGCCATCCTAAGAGTACCAATATGTACTCGATTTAATTTGTATGTGTCGTACGTATGTGTCGATTTTTACCTTGAACTCTATCCTGGAGAAGTCCACTCCTCGTACAAACGGCAACACACTAGACGACATGATGACAGGCTAGTCACAGTCCTTCTAAATGCCTGAACAATTCACCACATCCACATAGAGTCTCGGTCAAGATTTAATAGTGTTTTGTTGTTATTGTTTGGGTCAAAGTTCACAAACGATCCAATTAAAAGAAAAATTAGCCATACAGTAATGTTGAAACACTAATAAACATTGAGGTAGAAGAGACGTCAGTGAAGAAGCGAGTGTGAAACATGTCCAGTCTTCTCCTCAGACGATTCTTGAGAGGTAGCAACTCTGCTGCTGTGAGACCAAGTCCCCTGGCCCTCAAAAACTGTATGGGGACCACCTCCACCGGCTCTGTGCTGCCCAAACCGCACATGGCCTACAGTTTCGGCACATTGAGAATCGTTCTGTGGTCAATACCGTTTATATACACAGGAGCAATGGCAGCCAAGTACATGGCGTCTTCACTGGAGGAGTTCGATCTGTTTGTGCCTGACGATGATGACGACTGATCTTTGTATGGGAGTGCTAGCTCTATGATTTAATCGGTAAGTTCCTAGTGGTGTATACATGCAACCTCTTCATTAATTCTACTTGTCCCCATGCAGGTTGGAGATATTGTACCCACACAGCTCATTAACTACTGGACTGTTTAGTTATAGGTCTTTTTTGTCATAGTTATAAATTTCATCCACAAGCGAGATAAGAATTATATGATCATACATTGTATATCCAAATTCATGATTGCACAATCATACATAAGTAAAAACAGCACAAAAATTAATAAATCTAAGAAGGAAGTATTCTCAGTTTGAGCACTTTTTCGGCCAGTGTTGGGTCGATGGTATGCACCCCCATGTCATTGAGGGCAGAGACAGCCTCGGAGTAAGTGTCGTCCCTCACCTGACCACTCCTCACGGCTTGTTGCAGGAGACTGAGCATGAGTTTGGCCGAACCAGGCAGCAGCTGAAGTAGCTTACACGCTTCAATAGTTCTGAGGAATGGGGTAATGCGATATGTGACAGCTATGATTTGAAAATACTATATCCACGCTATCTACGTACATGTACGAACATTGGATACTTAATTGTATACTGTATTGCACTAATTGCTTGCTATGCACAAAACTGGATACAATTATAATTGTACTGAAAACCAGAAAGAATTATCTAGAAAGGGGGCGGGGTGAAAATCGAATGCCACAAACTATAGGGACTTTATGTTTAATGAATACTACAGATGACCCACCTTTCCATGAGCTGTCTGCTAGACATTTCATCGGTGAACTTTGCCAGTAGGGGTCGGAGTGCGGCTGTGACATCATGATGCAGCTGCTCAGCACCACCCTCACTAAAGTAGTTTGGCAGCACGACCTGAGGGATACGGGGGGACACACACTCATAGTGAAGAAGGAATAGAAGTTTCACATGCAAACATTGCATTAAGCATTGAGTTCAACATACATGATTGTCTGAATACCCTGCATCAAGGGGCAGGTCTCACTGTGTATGTGTGGGGTTTACTATACGTACAATTATATAGTCATTCTCACACACCTTGTAAATATGTTTGTTACTAGACATCCATAATCATGCCAAGAGCATCAAACGTATCAAGCTAACAAACACATACACACAATGTACACGTACACCACTAGTGCATACGATGATCCAGGTCAACCAACACACCTCTGAGAAGATGAGCTTGTCCACGCTTATGATAATCTGCTCAAAGACGTCGGAACTCAACAGAGGAGAGAGTTGGTCTTCAATGAGCCGGAGGTGCTCTCTCAACAGAGTGGTGAGCTCTGCAGCAGACTGGCTCACGTCACGAGCCAACTCATCCTTGCCAGCTGGAGTCATACTGTGCCATCTGTATTGAAAATAGTGGTCCAATACTTATTATAGTGACTGGTGAATCACAACATTAAAGAGTGCTTGTGACAATTGTGCTTGTGACAATTACATAAATTACGGAGATAACATAAAATGTTTCTGTCTGTGTGAAGCAGAAATAGTGCACAATAATTACATAAGACAGATAGGCACACTAACTTCTCCTTCTTGTATTTGTATGTTCTCTCTCTCACGCTCTCCACCACTGCATCCACCAAACACTTCTTTAGTCGTCCCACCAGATCAGAGAAAGCCTCCACAACGACAGAGAAAGCAGAACCCTCGGAGCTAGCATAGTCCGAGTCTTGTCTCCTCAACAGTTGGATTGTGGTAAGAGGGGGTCTGGTAGCCCCACCCTCCTGGGTGTGGTAATACAGCTCCAAGAAAAACTGTAACATAAAGAACGTAAAATTAGTATACACACTATAACATGTGCATTATTATGTCTCGGTGCGCATGCGCAAGCGAGGTATACGGTAGTGTGTTTGTGTGTGTCTGTGTGTGTGGTATACGGTAGTGTGTTTGTGTGTGTATCTGTGTGTGTGTGTATGTCTGTGTGTGTAGACTGCTACCGCTGCTCAAGGAATAATCAAGTGTACTGTAAGTAAGAGTTTCTATAGACTTCTAGCCATGTTTTTTAATTGCAAAATAATGCTTCGTTCTTGAGTTATGCCTAGTTTTGCTTACTTGGAATGCCATTGCAGCCTTTTCAGAAGAGTGTGTAGCCAAACTTGTCCATGGAGTGTTGCTACTCTACTTAGTAGTTAGCTCTGCACTAGAACGCTAGCTATTGGTAGCTGCAAGAGTGATAAAAGAGCTACACGGCTCTGTTGATGCAGCCATTAAATAGGCTTGAACTTTGGTATCAATCGTTTTTAACAACAATCATGGTCAATCATTACCCACTATTTCTGGATTCTGGATTCTGCCTGCATGCATGCATGCAGCAAAATTAATCAATGCAAAAATAATTATAATGTGTGTATTTAGTAGCTTTAGTTTTGGCACCTCCACCGAGGTATCAGCACCTGCGGTGCTTTCATTTATAATTTAATGCAGCACCCAAGCAGCGCAATGCACACCAGCAACCGATAAATCAACCTCTAGACTACTATCTGACAGTATATAATCATGGTGAACCAAATTTCACTTTTCTATCTACATGTACATGTAAGAGTGCCCAGCAAATGACTAATAACCACATGCATTCAAACGCACCATTTGCTCTCCCCATTCCTTGAGGACAGCGGTGATGTAGTTACTGGCATTGAGGTAGGCCATGAACTGGGTGTGTAGGGGACCGACTCCACCTTGATCATCAGAGTTAGCAACGAGGTCGTGATGGAACTCCAATAGAAGGTCCCTCTGGAGCTCAAGGAACTGTAACTGATGACGCACACTCGATAGAGAGCTGTACCGATCTGTACATTGTATGAACAAGTGATTCCTCATAACTCAATATCTACATGAACATGTATATAAGGGTACTTAGTGAGATCAAGCAGATCTCTCACGGACAAATCTAACAGCTACCACATTAGGGTATCCAGGGGGAATGAAATCCAATAGAGACTGTTTTTTAGCTACATGCACTAAAAATAGTACAGGGAATACTATGTATTGACTACTTTCCCATGCACAAAGACACAGCCTGAAAACTGCTCTATTCTAAAGACTATAAACTTAATTCTAAATGATGACCAAAATAAATCAAGGGTGTCTAAGCTAGTACCTGTGATTCCCTTGATGAGTTCCATGATTCCCTCTGTGCATTGGGGTACTCTAGTGTCGTCAGCATTTGCCATCCCATCGTAGGCTGGTTGCCATGCCGACTCGGAGGACACAATAGTGTTCATACGTTCTATGGCAACTGGTGAAAAGTGATAAATGTGTGCATGTGGGGGGGGGGGCTGTTACAATAACAAAATAAGTGCAATGTGATAATAGACTCTTAGCAAATGCACATACGTACATTGTAAACAGACTTACAAGCCTTTTCCAGAGAAAGCCACTTGTGGAAGGGGACTTCCCCCAACAGGACATCAAAGGGGGTGGGGCAAGGACATGGGTACTGCAAAACCATCCTCAATTCTCGCTCAAAGATGAGCAGCTCGTCAATCAGATGAGACATGAGAGCGTCGTCATAGACCACCTCAGTGAGATCAGCTTGAACCTTGGTCTCCACCTCTTGCAGAAGCCCACGGATAAACTCCACCTGGGGAGATACAGTAACATGACAACCATTGTATAGTGTACAGTGCACACACTGGTGGATTGCAGAGGATGTAATCCCAGCTTTTCACTAAGAGTTTATGAATCTAAGCTACAGCAAGTACCTATACTCACTCTGGCGTCAATGTGATTGCGGCCTGAGGCAAAAAGAAGCGGCTGTATCCTCTCCTCCAGGAAGTGTGAGTGGTCTCGAATCCAACCAGACACTTGAGTCAAATACCACTCAGGCTGTATGTAATGCACGAGGTGAGGCTAATCACTCAGGCTGTTAGTATGATTACAACAAACACGTAGACACAATAACTACAGTACCGGGACACGTATATGTGTACCGGTGTGTGTTTATTGCAGCTCCATATACCATTGATATGTACACAACGCAACAATAGCCGTACTACAGTACTGACACCAGAGACACCAGACATTATATTCTACACACCTTTTCTTTGGAATTTGTTTTCCTCTCTCCAAAGAAGTGGTACTTGAATCTCTTTCTGAGTGGCTGTACCAGTAGTTCCAGTGGTCCGAGGAGAGGGTCGTTCAGTTGTACAGCTGCCTCGTTAACAGGGGAGCCCCTGTCATCTAGCTCAATTAGGAGACTGAAGACTTCGGTGAATCTCTTCTTGCTCTTGTTCCATGCCTCCAGGGCTTTGGAGGAGATAGCTGACGTTGTAAAAGGCCATTGAAACTCTTTCAGAATCACTCCAAAGTCACTGCACAGGATTGAATTTTGTTATATTACTGTGTCCACTCGTACAGTATATTATGTGATCTAGACACTGTAATTATTGGAACACCAGTGACAGGATTAGCCTTACGAATGGAACGGGGTATAATTCATTGCAAGCACTTGTACGTGTCTCCAATAAGCTGGCAAAACAATAGTCAGAGCCTCTGGGTTTTACCTGGAGAGAGTCTGGGTGAGTCTACTGTGCCAGTGTTGCTTGGAGGAGAGGACGTAGTGTCTCAGGTGAGAGCAGCTGCTAGTTTCCAAGGTAACAGAGAGTGACGACAGCTGTGTGTACGCTGATAATGCATCAGACAGTAACCCTGACGACAGATGACGCTCCACCTCTTGACTGCAGGTGGCATGAAACATGATTAGTGTGTACCTTCACACAAATTAGTCTGCACCTATAATAATTATGCAGGGAGGTTAACATTTTGGTACATGTAACTTACGTGTAGGCACACACACACCCTCCACCCACACACACACAAACACCCCCGCCACACACACATGTCTACTGTAAAGCGGGTAATTTTCGTGGGCAAACTGACCTTGACAAAAATTTTACCTACGAAAACGTGGCGTGGCTTACCGAAACGCATGCAATGCAGTGCAAGTAATGAAGTGAATAAAATGTTAACTCACGAAAATAACTGCTGTTCAAGTTCAAATAAATACCCGCTATACAAATTGCGATCCTCAATTGCTATACCTTCCAGTCTTAAATTAAGGTTTGGTGCTAAAAAACTACTAGCGTTAAATAAATGAACACATTATTGGGCATTTACATTAACCAATAACCTTTACAACAATAACTGACCACAGTTGGTTGATTCGTTTAATCCAGGCCAGGTAAGAGTGCACCCGTTCCAGTTCAGTGAGTTCCTCGACCAACGGCCGCAGAGCCTCCACACAAGCACCAGCCCCACCCCCCACTCTCTGAGCACAGTCACCTCTCACAAGATCTGTCCTGTGCAAACCCAAACGTAATCCAACAGTATAATCCCCTTTCCTCCTCCCCACTCTCGAAAGGGAGAGTAGGGGTAGAATTATAATACTAATGCATTCCACGCTATAATACATGTACATGTACATAGACTTGACTTACTGTGCTATAGACGTAGAATTGGAGTGAAGAGTCTCCAGCTCTCCGACAGTTACTCGTACATCAGCAATGACCTTGAGCCATTCGTTGCCACCCTCCAATGAGCCCACTCCAGACAGCTGGGAGCATGAACAAGGGGGAGGGGTTACCACAACGTATCATACAGATTCACACAAGCATGTAGTTTATTACGGTGCAAGTTCAACTCAGTTAATACAAACGTTAATACGGAGTGTGATAGTTCATGATCAGCTCACCACTACTAACAGCAACGTGTATGAGCTAGGACATACAATCAATGGGCCTAATCAGACTACTACCGTACCGTATAGCGGGTATATTTTGAGGGTATACATGTTCGTGGTTTTCGCGGATTAAGCATGTACCGCAAACATTTATAACCGTGAATTTAATATTGCATGCATGCTGCAAAAAGGCTGCTATTCCTAGTTGGGCGGAGTCCAACCAACTGCGTAGGGTTGGGCACCACTCCAATGTCAGGTTTTGTTCCACTGCAGAAATTTTGCAGCCCAATCAGATTGCAGAGTTCAAGTGCTGAAGGCGTGGCTTATTAATGAACGAGTCAGTAAACTAGTAATTCTCTTTAGTCAAATCAAAATGCAACAATAGTAGACAAGCCAGCTTGATTCAGGAACACGCCAGGTCAGTTAGAGCTAGTGGCAAGCAAAAGTGACTCCTGCAGAGCATTCTAACTGAGATTTGCGGTTACCGCCCACTTGGTTAGCCACACCCTAAAGCTAAGTACATGGAACAAAACCTGACATTGGAGTGGTGCCCAACCCTACGCAGTTGGTTGGACTCCGCCCAACTATGCTATTCCATGAAAATTAAATCCGCGAAAACCTTTCTAAAGGCATTTCCGCGAAAATTTCTACCCTCGAAATATATCCGCTATACAAAGAGACGGGGACTTTAAGTATTATATTACACAGCATGCAGCTTGGTGTATAGACACCTTCTTTCATCACACAGGGTGTACCTGTTTCTCTATGGAGTCTCTCTCTTTGCTTAGACTCCTAAGAATGTTTTGGAGAAGTTTGGGATCATTTCCAACGCTTGAGTCAAGGTAGTCATCCATACCCTGTGTTTCTAATTTTTAGGAGGAGATCCACGTGTCGCTGAACTTTTAACCTTTGCAAACTAGGGGAATTCCCCATTCTCTAATGACGTCAGGGTACAAAGTTCAAAGAAAGGTGGGCTATATTTTGAGTCAATTTTCCGGCATGAGCTAGTCATCGTTTGTTTTTTACTTCTAGTCTATGTCAGATTCTCTATAGAGTGTTGAAAGTGTTTTGGATGATCATGGATTTTCAACAGCTCCTACAGAAAGCCAAAGTAAAGCAAAAAGGTGTCGAAAAGAAGGTGAAACTGTGTTAGCTAGATGTACATACATGTTTTAAGTACATTGAGTCATAGATACAAGATACAATCTATGATTGAGTCGAGTGTATGGTGGGTACATAGTTTATAGTATACATCGATACAATCCAGTCTTTAGATAGACTCAGTTGTATTCATGCATAGCTATCTTAGCCTCGAGACCAGCCGTTCGTTATCTGAAAGAACACCTGGTCAAGTTCTAATGTACAACTCATCCTGCTGAGTCAGCGTTTTACAGCATCATAATGATATTCATGGATAATATACCTTGTGCCGGCAATTATCGGTCCAAGAAATTCCTGGACCAATTATTTCTTGGACCAATTAGACAGGTTGTACATTGGAACTTGACCAGGCGTTCTTTTAGATAACGAATGGCTAGTCTCGAGACTATAGCTATCTAGTGGGGGGGGGGTGCAGGGGTGAACCTTTCCCCCAAATTGCTCAGCTTCCCCCCCCCCAATGTTTGTAGAATAATGACATCATCACATTAGTGACATCATCACATTAGTACTGTCTATGATGTGCAATATGTAACTAGATCTACTGTGTGCACTGCACTAGCATGAGGGGGTGTGGTCAACAAATGTGGGAGTGGCTGAACATTTTGCGGTGTGCTTACGCGCGCCCAAACCTTCCCCCCCAAACTTTTAATCCTAGATGAAACCCTGGCTATACTTTCTTTCATAATTATATCATATCGTGTAATGAATATTTGGACGGACACTCTGGTTATCTACATGTATGTGCAGAGTATGTGTAATATAATTATTGTTCCGATATTTATTTGTGATTTATCCCTCTCAGCTCGTTCAGCAAAAGACAAAGAAAGAGGAAGAAAAACGACAGAAAAAGGTACTGGAAGTTCAGAAACAGAGAGAAAGTAACGACAAGCTCAAACGATTAAAAGAAGCTGCCGTGAAGAGACAGTTAGAATATAAAGGACTTCACAAGCCGAGTAAAGCATTGGCCACGCCCTCCCCAAAACCCCAATCAAGCAAATCAACTCCATCATCATCAACAACAAAATCATCAAAAACTGTTCCAAATGGTGTGTCAAAATCAAAGCCAAGCGGTATCACAAGTAAATCAAAATCCTCATCTTCATCTATTAAAGACACTTCAAAGTCGAAACCGTCCCCTGTCTCAAAGGGTAAATCAGCCTCAAAATCAACTGCTGCTGCCGTTAACTTCAACGATCTAATGAAGATGGCTAAAGGGAAGAAAGAAGGGACCAGCCAAACTGACTACCCTCCACGTACAAGCTCCTCTCCGCTCGGAAAATCACTACTCGAGAAGAAAGCTGCTAAATCAAAACCCAATCCACCGCGACCGCCCACCAAGGGAGGGGCTAGTCAGACGTCGTACAGAGTACCCATGAGCCCAATGAAAACAGTGAGTGTGGATATTACGAGGCATCCTTGCTCCCCTACCACCTCTCAAGGCCACAAGAAACTAAATGGACAATCTGTCAAGAATGGGCGACCACAGCCATCACCAAGCAAACCTACCAGAGACTCCAGACCACCTCTCAAGCCTGGAGTTCGAACGGGTAAAGTAAACCCTGACCTTGCTGCTCGGAAAGCAGCTTTGCAGAGACGAAAACTGAAAGCTTCTCAACCTACATCGTTCTACGGTTCAGCAGCTGCTAATATCCTGGGCCGTAAAGACGGTGCATCGAGTGGGAGTGGTCCGTTTAGATATACAAGTACGTGGGTGGACGAAATGAGGGAGGAGCTAGATGATTTTGATGGCGTTGATGATTTATCCGATGATGACGATTTGGATGGTTTTGTTGTTGACTCTGGAGATGACTTCATTGATGATGGTGACGATCAGGAAGACTACTCGTCACATATTAGGAAAATATTTGGATACGACAAGAGAAGGTATATAAATGTGTAGTCTTACATTTCTATTTACCCAGCAGGATGTAGTTGTTTCCCTCCTACCCCAGAGGAAGTTGGTCACGATTTAAACCGCGGCGAAAAATGCTATGCAACAGTGTTTAATCCGCTGAATCAGCACTTTTGTCATATTTTATCATGTGTTACATCTCCTGTTACATCTCCTGTTAGTTTATGAATCATAGTAGCTATCATTGCTATACCTGCTACATCAAGACAGGAGTCAAAGAACCAAGGGAAGTCAGCAACAAGTGCATGTTTCTAGCTCATTGCTTCGAGTATGACTATGCTACTCACTGTCTAGTGTGACTGGGTATTGTTAGCATCATTTGCTACTAGTATAGAGTGCTACAATCGTTTGCAACCTTTTGGCTTTAGCTAGGATAGCTACTTTTTCATGCTTTTCTTGCGGTTTCTGTATATCTTTTCTTCTGTGCGCGCACATTCCTCTGTTGAAATGTGACCAACCTCCTCTGCTCCTGCCCTGTAGATTGTGTAGTATGTATCTTACTATTCATACAGCCAAGCTCAATTACCTCCGTATATTATGATTATCTTGTCCTCTGTTCCAGATTTGAAGATGATAAGTTTGATGACAGAATAATGGAGTCGAGTTTTGCTCAGCAACAGTTTGAGGAGGAAAGAAGGTACTGTACTATAGGTGTTTGTGTTTCATGCTGGTATGTGTTTACATTCAATGCATCACTATTGCAGCATTGTCCCTTGGTTGCATATACCTACTTTAGGTGATGCTTATATAGCACGTACACAGTACCTGGAAGCAAGAGCATTACTATAATTATATACATGTACGATCTCCACGCTTTTACTTATTAATTCCTTTGCTGGTGTGCGAGCCACTGGACCCTCCATGAATGCATGATTGTACATGTATATACATGTACGTACCTAACAACAAAACCTACTCTTTAGTTGCAATATTGAAGTACAGGATCTCATAAATAGAGAGGGGTTTAGGATAGTAAGTTACAAGCTCCTCTCTATTTATGCACTCCAGGAAGTGCGTACAATACAAATTCTAACACAACTAGCAATACGAATTCTAACACAACTAGCAATCCGTGTATGCTACATTGTGTATGCACAGAGCAGGTTTGTTGACTATGATTTATTGTCCGTGCATACAGTACTCGTATCGGGAAGCGAGAAGATGATGAAGACGTTCGCAGAGAACAAACTGAACTGTCTCGAAAGAGAAAGAGAAAATCCAGCCCTGTTAGAACTTATGGTAGCAACCTGAAGCAATCCAAACTCTCTTTTAGATGATATTTTAGCTGTTTATTATTGTTGTTTTTATGAAATTCATTTGTGTACTCATGTGCAAGTATATTAATTATGTTGAACATGATCGTGTGGCAATGAATATTAATAGCTAGTGCAGACTCAACAGTAAACACGCCCTAAAAGACTCACATACAGTTTTATAGCTAGCTGCTCCATAAACTATAGCTGTAAGAAGTTGCAAGAGAGGTGAGTCGCAGTGGTTACTAACTTAGCTAGGCTAGCAATGGTGCATGCAGATCTAGTGTTAATTATAACTAATTAGCTACATCTAGTAAAGCATGCACTGATGTATATAGAAGACTAACAAATGCAACGGTTGTCCCCATGTGATCTGATGAGTTGTATTATACTAGAATGGCATATGACCTGAGGGGAGTTAGAAGCCTGAAGGCAGACAAGAACTGGTATACATACGTAGCTAGCAGCACAATCGTTGATTCAATTTGACGATGTGAGTGTATGTCCCAATAAAATCTTGATTTTCAATTATAACGTCTGACATTCAGTGTATATTCAAGGCCGTAGGCAGTAGGGAAGGGGCCGGGGGCCTTGAGGGCTGAAGCCCCCCAGTTTTTAAATAATTCTTCCATATTGGTTGTTTTAAGAGTCAGCGTGCCTTGCCAACTTCAGAGCCACCCTGCTTGTGTCTAAAGTTGTCTATACGTACACCCTTGATATTATTGAGAGCTGCCAAATATCTATAATGACCTGTATGTACCAATCATAGCTAGCTAGCTGCTACCCTTTGTCATTGCTCCTTTTACCCGTATTTACATACGATTTTTGTAACTTCGCGAATGCTAATATGGCATTGCAAAAATAAGATAGCAAAGACCTATACACAGTACTTGTAGGACATTACCATCCTTGCCAGATTGCAAAAAGTTGGCTCATTCGCATTGTACATGTAGTATTCTCTTGAAACGCCCGCTAGTTGTCTGATATCTGTACTTTAGTATAACGCCATGCATGCAATAATTGATATCACATTTCAATCTATTGATTGTTTCTGTTCGTACTGTATCAATACTAACTACCATGTGATGCTAGCTAGCTATTGTGTCGATGTCAACAGGCTTATTGTTGTGGTAGCAAGTGTGCACAGACCACTTGTGCACAGGTGTATTGGGTAAACCATAAACAAGAAATAAAAGTATAAAAATAATAAGGTAAACCATAAACAAGGTTCCTATCGTTCCTGAAGTGAAAATACTACGGTTAACGTATTCAGTTTAGATGTTTATAGCCAGCAATTAGTAAAAAGTGTGTGCAAATGACCACTTGTTTTGTTTAGTTCGCAGTCATTACAACATACTTTACTTAATTGTTATCTTTTACAACAATTATTGCAATTTTTTCTGATCGACATCGTGTATGACGATAGTTTATTATGCTTGGTTGACACAGTGTTCTAGCGTACACTTTCAGTTATTGCCATAATTGTACAAGAATGTGTAATGGCCCGTTATTTTGTTTATACAAACCTTCACAAATAACAAATATGGTTGGGACGACTGTATGCACTATGAATCTTGTTTAGCTAACACACATCATGTTGTTGTCAGATGAATTATATTAAACTAATCGACTCGCGTTTGAGTATAATATATAGCTGTATTTATTTGACCTCCAGTAAGATATGTGAATAATTATAATGCAGCATTTCATAACTTATAATTATACCTATGCATTTTATTTCATTCCAGAAAAAATGAATAACAACCTGTTAGTACCGGCACTGCTCTTCCTCTCGTTGTTTGCTACCTCTTCTGCGTACCTTGACGGAGCCCGTAATGAGTCTTGTTACAACCACAGCATTGTTCACACTGTAGATTTAGGGGGGGGTGAAGTTATAAATGATCCAAGTACAGTCTGTAACACCCCCTGTGGCTACCAACTATATGTTGTTGGGGAACGAGCAGAAAATGGAACTCTGACGAAATATGAAACGAATACGACAACAAGTTTTGAGTACAAGCTGAACACCACTTATCAATGTGAGTTTTTTATTGTGTATAACAGGACTGCTCTTATTAAAGTTTACGTGTGTGCATGTGTAATGTATATGCCTGCCCATTTATTATTAGCCCCCCCCCACACGTATATACGTGACTGCTCAAATGGCAAATTGCATTTTGCCAATTAGTTCGTGTTTACACTGTAACAAGACATTTTATCACACTATAATAAATGTATATAGCTTGTATTTTAGCGTATAGGCATGAATCAACTGTACAATTGTGCGTAGTTTTGTATGGTAAAATATAGCAGACCAGAACCATAACCCCCCTCACACGGATGTCTAGATAGGCATTGTCGGTGGAGGTGTATTTTCAATGTGGGAACCTAAAGTTTACATGCATGTGCACACATGCAAATGCGTGTAATGTATATGCCTGCCCATTATTAGCCCTCCCCCCCCCACACACACACAGTTTCGTTGAGGATAATCATGTTGGCGGGTGGTCAGGAAACGAACGGCTTTGTAGGGTTCCTGGTTCAAGCTCGTAATTACACAGACATGTTTGTCCCTGAATCCTCCATACACGGGACATGGGAGGACAATAGTATGCTGTATAGACCACTCAACTGTGGCAAGTCCATGGCCAATACATCTGTACTTTATCCTGTGAGCTTACCAGACATGATCCAATATAATACATGTATGTATATACACCTATATAAGTCGTACAAAGCTGCATATGCCAATTGCACTAACTATACGTGTACATGCATCATTATCTTCAGAACTCGGCTACTCAAAAGCTATCCACGGTCATTGCTGATATAGGTGGAAACAATGAGGTGCTTCTCTACTGGGTATCACCTGCCGAACAAGATGACGCAGTCACCGTTGCGTTCTGGTCAGTGAGTGTTCTTGTGGATATTAGCATTAATTTGTGTTGAGCTACTTATATTTAACCCGAGGCGCGTGGGCGGCCACGGGTTATAGTAGTCGTTTGGTTTGTCTGTTTGTTTGTTATTCTGTTTGTAAGTTCAGGATCTGCTTACCTGGCTGCCACAGCACTGCGTTTACAGCATGGATAGCCTTCACACAATAAGTTATTAGTTTTAACAATAGTAGATTTCTATGTTAGAGCTTTGTTGTCGAATAAAAGCGAGCATAAACTAAGAAGCTTGATTGCACGTTGGCAGCTAGCTAACACTATACACGCGGCCTTTATTCGAGGCACCCTCCGTATTTACAGCTGAAGTGATCCCGTACCAAAAACAGTGGAAAAGGGCCACTACAATAGAAAGCTAGAATTGTGACTTGTTTGTTGCTCTGTTAGCTGACTCTGGAATCCTACTCCATCCAAGAGTCATACTTCTCTGAGATTCTTTGCTGTGATCCTAGACTAGGACCTAGTTCACCTCATGTACCACTAAAACTCTGTTCTCAATGTTTCAGCATGTCTCCAGTCTGGTTTAGTTTTATTGCTCCTGAGTTGCTGTGCTAGACAGCTCAGTCATACATCACTACATGCACTGCATTATATCACTCTTCTGATTTCTTGTCACCAGCCGAGGGTTTGCTCTTCAGTGCTCTAGTTTGTACTATTGTACTTATTGCTTTTGCATCCTATAGTATTGAACTATCCAAACCCAAGTCACGTGCACTCAATTTAGACCTGTGTGCAATAATTATTATTATGCTTTACCTAATCCCTTCTTGGTACTTATTTTGAAAATGTTCCATGTATGCAGGTATACAATTGTTCAGCAGCATCGTGCTCATTTCTTTCCTGTGAGAGGACCTGTTGGAGTGAGTCAGCTAGAATACACTTATACGTTTGTCTATTGTAAATGTAGGGTGGTGGCTTCAATATAAAGTAGGCCGGTGCATACAATTCAGATTCAGGGGTCACACTGCATTCTTTTGGCTCTGTGTAATCATGTGCCAGGCTACAGTACTACAGAGACAACATAGCCTACATAGTTTACTGTACGTGTATTCCACAAGTCCATGTAAGGTGTGTAATTATCTATAATTATATAGACTCCTCTTCTTCCTACAACCGCTCCAACGGCAGCTACAACGGCAGCTACAACCGCTCCAACGGCAGCTACAACGGCAGCTACAACCGCTCCAACGGCAGCTACAACCGCTCCAACGGCAGCTACAACCGCTCCAACGGCAACTACAACTGATTCACCGGTAACTACAACTGATCCACCGTTAGACATTGGTAAGTTTATCCATGGGGATGCAATGTCTTAGCTGCTTTCTGTCAGACATGCAGTTGAATTGGTGAATTCATAATTATCAGCTTAAATCCTATAATTCTGACAAGAGTATTATAGAGCATATTATAATAATAACTGACGGTTACAGTACTTCCATGCAGGGATAGTGCTGACCCTGGTTGAAATCGTTGGCATTTCTGTTGGTGGTGTTGCTGCTGCTATCGCTGGAATTATTGCCATCGTAATAATGGCTGTGATCATAGCGATGTGCTGTTGCAAAAAAGAGGGTAAAGAGCATAAAAAGGTGAGCTTTTGTAGCAGCCTGTATACTAATGGTATTCATATTTGACACACTAGTATATGCGTGTTGCTGAGGTGACTTGTGTGTCATGTGATCTCATGCATGTTACAATGTAGTTAGTATTTGCATGTTAAAAGTGTAGTCTCTGTTTGCTTAAGAATGTGTCAGCTATTAGAGCACCACCACTGCCTTTGCTCACAGACCACTCATGTCTGTCGAGTTGGCGGTCAGTGCTATAGCAAAAGCCAAAAATGTTCTCAGATTTCTCTCGTATCTGAAGGACACTTCTTTGGCGTCATCTCTTCTATTTAGCTCTACATTGTTTCACTCTCTTTCTTTCTTTATAATCTTCCCCATCCCCTCTCTGGAATCGAATCTCTCTGGCCCGTATTGCTCTGACTGATTGTTATCTTGGTTCCATGACGACATGCAGTCTAACAAGCAAGTGGCGAAGTTATGGATGTCTAACCCCATCGAGAATGAAGTGGAAGTGTATATTTAATTATTATTGAATCCAACATTAATTTTTTATCATTATTTTGTAATACTTTCTCTATCATAGTTCGGACCCTTGCATGCATATTATTTGTAAATCATGCCACAGAGAGAGCTTGAATAATTAGCAATGTTATTGTGATTTGATCGTAATTATGTACTTTATTCAATACATGAGTGTGTTTGAACGATTTGGTACAGTATGTGTCTGAAATGTTACCACAGGGAGAACCTGGAGCTGGGTACTCTGTACACGAAGACAAGGTGAACATATAGCGCATTAACAGAGGGTATAGCTATAGTGACTGTTAGTACACTGCAATGACAAGCATAGCAATAAATGTTTTTGCATGTTCTTTTTTAAAACATATTTTTGTGTAAATAGCAACATAATTATTTATGTTTGATAAAATGTGTGGATGATGTTTAATACCTGATATTTTGTATTATAGCTAGCAGGAGTAGCTAGTTATAAAGCGTTTATTGCTGATCGTCAAGCTGTTCAAGCTAGTTTTTCGGATTAGTAAAAAGCTACCTCGCTTCCCAAGTTGCACTTTTGGGACAAATTTTCAAGATCAATCCTCGAAATACCAGCTATAATTATATACAGCTATGGCACAAACACAAATTAACAGTAATTATAACTAGAGCACTGAAGTGCAAACCCTCGGCTGGTGACATGAAACCAAAAGAGTGATAATTATAATGCAGTGCATGTAGTGATGTATGACTGAGCTGTCTAGCACAGCAACTCAGGAGCAATAAAACTAAACCAGACTGGAGACATGCTGAAACATTGAGAACAGAGTTTTAGTGGTACATGAGGTGAACTAGGTCTCCTAGTATAGTCTAGGCTAACAGAAGAGCAACAAATGAGTCACAATTCTAGTTTTCTATTGTAGTGACCCTTTTCCACTGTTTTTGGTACGGGATCACTTCAGCTGTAAATACGGCGGGTGCCTCGAATAAAGGCCGCGTGTATAGTGTTAGCTAGCTGCCAACTGCAACGTGCAAGTTCAAGCTTCTTAGTTTATGCTCGCTTTTATTCGACAACAAAGCTCTAACATAGAAATCTACCATTGTTAAAACTAATAACTTACTGTGTGAAGGCTATCCATGCTATAAACGCAGTGCTGTGGCAGCCAGGTGAGCAGACCCAGAAATTGCAAACAGACAAACAGACAAACCAAACGACTACTATACCCGTGGCCGCCCACGCGCCTCGGGTAACAACTGAAGCTACCGTACCGGATGTACTAACACACTACTCGTACATGTTCATAGTTCATAGTTTATCGATTACGGAACGCCCCTCCAATACACTACACCAACCACCACCCCTCAAACCATTGTATACTAACTCGACAGTTAGATCCCACGCACAATGTGGGTGCTTCTTGCCCTTGAAACAAATGCAATTAAGTGCACTCCACTCCATCTGCAAATTAAAGCAATCTGTGCGTTAATATAATCAGCACAGCCAGTTAAAAAACATGCTAGCCTCATTCCCAGGCTGATTTTTCTTAAAGAATTAACGAAGCCGACCTATCATTATTAGAGACAACTCGGCCTGGGAACAAGGCTACAAATGCTCGCCATTTTGGTCTATAATTATAGACACATTTCCTCCGCCATTTTCATGAGCAACTCTGCAGAGTCTGCACTCCGTATTGGTTGATCTACGTATATATAGAAGGATTATAATGATGAACGTATACGTCTTTTTGCACCAAGTAAGTTTCAACCTATGTTAAACAACCCTCGTGGGCATGCCATCAAAAACTAGTTCTCTATAATTATAATTATAGCAATGACTCACTTCATTGACCAACATATGGAAACTTTGCAACATAACATTTACCTGAATTAGTTACAGGTGTTGCCATCATTGCCACAGCAACCACGATACTAGTGCGTATATTTGTAAATATCACCACAGAGAGAGCAAAATAAGCAATGTGATTGTCAATTTGTTGTGATTTGAACTGAGCATTATTGAGCACAAAATAATCATATTATGCACTTTTTATTCAATGACCCTTCAATATATACCTTGAACGGTTTGGGTACAGTATGTGTCTGAAATGTTACCACAGGAATCCGGAGCTGTATATATGCACTAAGTGCTTTAATGTGTGCCTCTATTACAGAATTAAAACACATTAGCTAGCTAAGTGTGTTATAAAGGTTTTATTGCTGATCATGAAGCTGAAAACCCTGTTCAAGCCAGATTAGAAAAAAGCACCAGCTTCAATACACTTTGAGATCGCTGGATAACTTAATACTGAAGTGTGATAAAATGAAAACGTGTTGGCGGCATGTACTGCTGTGACAACGTGCTATAGGTCTACATGTATAGGCTATACCGTATACATTGACAGATGATGCTATGAAAGATTCTGAAGAGACTGCAAAAGCCTTCAATGTGAGTCAAACTAGCCATAACTCGAGAAAGAAGCTTTAGTTTGCTAATCCACAAATCAAAATCCAAGAGAACGTGGCTAGAAGCCTATAGAAGCTGTTAGCTTTCGTCGCATTACAACCGTTGAGCAGTTACAGCTGGAACAGACACACACACACACACACAGTCAGCTTTACCGTATCCCTCATGCGGCTACGCCTCGAGGCATAATTATAGCTATCATTAATTTACCTTATACATAGCGTACAATGTGAATAAAAGTTTTAAAAATTTGTTGGGAATGATTACAACATGGCGTACATTACATGATTGCACGACTATATACACAATAATGATCAACTAATTTGAATGTTCAACTAGCTATACTTAGCTTCAGTATATACATAATGATCAACTAATGGAATGTTCAACTACTCAGTTGCAGTATACGTACTACTCCAGTTCAGAACGGCTTGAGTGCAGCAATGAGTGCGAGTCCAATGGCCCAGATGGTCACTGAAGCAGTGAGGCCAGCTGTGTGTGGGTGTGGGTGTGGGGGAGGTAAAAACTCGCGGTTCACGATTAAACGTCCAGTCCCCTAATAAGCCTAAACTTCTTGCAGAAAAGGGTGAGCGTATTTTCGCGAGGGTACGGTATTGGATTTGTACTACCGAGGGCAGTTCTATGTATTCCCCGAGGAAATACATACAACTGCACGAGGTAGTACAATAACAATACACACGCAGATATCCATGGTACATGAACACCTAGAAGCAATTAGAAGCTGTTATCCAACCCATTTACAACTGAGACCAGAGTAGTAAATACTCTTTGATCCCTGCCGTGCCGTGCACGCTGTGCACATTTTGTCATACTTCAAAGTTTCATATACCATTGGATTCCTTGTTAAAAAGCGCTTCTCTCTATATGCTGTAATATAGTAGGGAGTAATATGCTATCTATATGCTGTACAGCTGGTAAGCTCCAACCAGCTAAAAGTTAGCATTTTCTATGTAGAAGTCCTAGGCATACTTGTCCACCACATAAAGCATTAATATTGACCACATAACTTCTGGGGTCAAACTCAACGCAAATATACTTTAGCAGGAAAAGCAATGATAACTATGTTATTCATTGCCTTTCCTACTGCACTGGCAGTTGTACATGAACAACATTAGTGATAATTATCACAATCGTCACCATGTCATTCATTGCAAATTTGATTTCACAGTATATGTAAACATTTTTATGAGTGATTGTCTTGGAGTAAATGCACTATAAATTAACTATAGGCACATCATGCAGCCATGCAAGAGTAGATAAGAGTTACCGTATAGCGGGTAATTCTCGTGAGGTAAAAAATTCGTTCAAGTCGAACACGGTGATTTTCTCGAAACAAATGTTCGTTTGACTTCATTGCCTGCATTGCTTGCACTGCATTGCAAGCATTCCGGTATACCACGCCTACGTTTTCGTGGAGGTCAGCTTGCGCCATGAAATTAACGAATATTTTACCCCACGAAAATTACCTGCTATACGGTTCTATCTACTCCTACCATAGTACAAGTAAGAAGTATCTCACCAGAACTATTTCCAGTAGTAGCAGCAGCAGTAGTAGTAGTAACTATTGTACTTGGAGCCTGCTGAACCACTCCCGTTCGCTGATTGGCCCAGTAGTTCATCCGTGTTTGAACTATAGCAAATCTGCAGTGTGTAAACAATGTGACATAATAAATAACAGATAACAGTATAGCTACTGAAAACTAACACACTAGATATTGAAGGTGTTTTAGGTGTGGGGGACTAGACTATAACCACATAGCGAGGGTAGAGGTTCAAATGCCCACACCCTACAGTAGAGAAGTTTTTCAACCGGAAGTAAACCAATTTTCGAGGTTCGAGGTCAGCTTGTACGGTACTATGCATTAAAGTTTTCTCAAGCGTAATAGGGTCCAAACTCACCCAAATCTGATATCTCCAGTGTTACCCATAGGAGCTGTCCAATCGAAATACATGGCCTCTTTATCACTAGCTGAGTTGTGGGTAATTCCATCCTGAAATGATTATTTGATAGAGTAAATACATTTTGGTCTCAGATCCAAGGATCATAATAACAACATAGCTCCTACCGATATAAGCTAGGCCATGCATCAACGGTTAGCTAAACTGCAGATCTACTTACCGTCGCAATAGGACAGCTGCTGAGTCTGCTTTGGTCTGCAATTGGCCCTGTTGGAGCGAAGACTCCAACACGAGTGGTATCATCGCTCACCAGCCTTGCTTGCACAAAGAATCCTCTGAAAGTGGTTGTTCCATTAGTAGTGTTAGTGATCCCCACTACAAAAAGAAAAAGCAAAAGTGGAAGCTTTTTTCAGGTACCTACACCATGAACAGCCTGCAGCGCTGTACCATACTGCATGCAAACTTGCATTAAGTTCACTATTAATACAATTCACAAGTAGAACAGAACTTTCAGTGCATGAGATCCTCAACTTACAAGTGTAGGTCCTTCCAGGGTAGTACGTAAAAGAGCTGTCATTAGCATTATAGAAGGGCATGAGACTAATGGTGTAGGGGACATCACTGGTCTGTGGCTGGGCTCCATGTGCAGTTGGGTTGGGGGAGAGGCTATCACAGGCACCAGCAGGTGCACCAAGCATGTTACCCTCCACAAGCAGTCCTATGGAGGACATCACCAAGGAGACACAGATAAGCAGCTTCATTCTCACAACAGGCTATTGAGATCAATCTGCAAAGGAAAGAGCAAAGATAGGAACATTTTTCACCAAAACACATTTTAAATTGAGAGAGCTAGATCTACACTTCCTACTGTAAATACAGTAACTTATACATGTGGCTATAATTATGCTTGGTCTATGCATGTAGATACTCACCTAAAATGCAATACAACAGAAGCTCTTTACTCGCTAGCACTCAGTCTGGTTTGCACAGAAGTAATGAAGATTTGCAGGTGGCCCTTCCTTATAAGAGCATGCCCTTAGCTTAGCCAGCTGCAGTTATGTCACACCATGCATGCATGTCGTCAGAGGAGGTCCGACAGGCGCGGGCGCGCAGCTCAAGTATAATTAGCCTCTGATTACTCTCAGCAAAAACCCGCGCCTGTCGTACCTCCTCTGCATGCATGTACAACAGTACATGTAGATCTAGTCTATAGATCTAATTATACAGGATACAGAGTCATACATGTACACAGCATGCACAAACTAGACTGAGTAGATCTAGCTACGTAGATCTAGATCTACAGCACATGATTGCATATTAGCAACTAAATGTGCAGTATTTACAAAACACACACTGATTGTACTAATTATGAAACCATGCAAAGGTGGTATATACAGTGATTGATAAACTGAATCGAGTCGAAATGAGGCTATTCCTTCTATATGAACCCTAATTACAGCGCCACAATAGGATTTTCCAGTGGCACACAAATAGAACAAGAAAAACACAAACACAGTATCAACTGAAGCTACCGTACCAGATGCACACGGCTACTCATCTACATGTTCACAGTTCATCTAATTACGTAGTGACACTCTACTCAATTCACCATCCTTCAAACCATTGTATAGCCTCGGACTAACTCGACAGACTGATAGATCCCATGCACAATGGGTGCTTCTTGCCCTTGAAACGAACAAGTGCACTCCACTCTATCTGCAAATTAAAGTAAGTAATATCATGTATACATTATAATCAGCACAGCCAATTAACAAACATACTATACTGAGCCTCATTCCCAGGCCGATTTCTTTAATAGAACGAAGGTGACCTATCATCAGTTATAATTTTTAGAGACAACTCGGCCTGGGAATGAGGCTACAAATATGCATGCTCACCATTTTGGTCTAGACACAATTCCTGGCTGTGATCTTGTTCTGCCTAATAGTCTTTGCCATTTTCATGAGCAGCTTTATATATAGAGTTGCACTCCGTATATACTGTCGATCTATATAGGATTATAATTATAAACGTAGACTCTATAATTACGCCTTTTCGCATAAAACACCCTATAATTATTCGTGGGCACATGACTCACTTCATTGACCTAACATAATTATATGCAAACTTTGCAACATAATTATTTGTTGTAATTTGATCTGAGCAGAGCACAAAATAATCAATGCACTTTTTATTCAATGACCCTTCAATGAGGTCCTTGAACAACATTATGAGTTTCAAATGTCACCATGCACAGGGACCTGGCATGGAGTTGGGTACTCTGTATACTAAGACAAGTTAATATATATAGCGCATTAACATAGCTATAGTGACTGTTAGTACAATGCAACGATAATTATGTTATTGTCCACTACATCACAATTTATGGCAGTAAACCTCCGAGGCCAAGGATTGGTTTACATACGTATAAATATAATTATACTGGAGTTTGCAGAATCTTTGCAACACATGAATAAAAGTGTGAGCATGCACTAATGTGTTCCTTGTATGGAAAATGCTCACAAAACAGACCACACTGTGTACACATAATTATTCCATAAGGAACGCATAACGCTCTATACGCAAAAATTCTGCAAACTCTAGTAGGTTTATAAAATGTGTGGTGATGTACATTACGTAATATTTATATCGCACTAAGTGCTTTAATGTGTGCTCATTAGCTAGCTAAGTATGCTAAGTATGCTAAGTGTGTGTAATAACTTAGAGTGTTTTTATAGTTGTGTGCTTATGTGTGTTTCTGGGGTGGTGATAAAACAGGGAATGAGAAATGAGGAAATGAGAAATAAGAAATGGAAATGAGGAAATAAGAAATAGAAAATGAGGAAATGAAGAAATAAGAAATAGAAAATGAAATAATTTATGGTTATGATCATCACCATGGGCATTAATTTTCATACACAAATTATGACATTGTTATAATAATATAATAGATGCACAAAAGTAATGACTGATATATATCAGCCAAGAAGCTAGTAGGTGACTAAGTATTTCAAATATATATAGTAGCACCGAGAAGTTTCATGTACAGGGGCGTAGCTACCATTGTTTCCTGGTTGCCCAGAAACCCCCCCAGGAGCTGCTGAAAATTGGGCAGGGCTCCCTATAATTGAAATCATGCAGCCCTGCCCATCTTTTCACACGTGGCTGCAAATCAATAATCAGAGCAGCACCTAGCCTCGATCCCAGGCCGCTGATTTTTCTGAAGAAACCCCTGTCTCAAAAGTCTGGCTACGCCCCTGATGTATATAATTATAGGCACCTCCACACAGTACAGGTTGTCACACACATTGTAGGAATTAAATTTTACCATCGCTTCAGATGGCACAGTGGGCTTTCTTCATTAGCATCAGCCTTCACTATAGGCATTGCTTGTGAGAATGGTAATGGGAATTGCTTTCTTCACCCTGTAGTGAGATTGGATATGATACCAGTACAGTGTACTAATGTCATTACTTCCTGCAGCTTTACGACATGACTGGCAGATTAGAAATTGCTTGGTTTGACCATAGATTGAAGAGTTAACAGTTTTGGAAGTTTCTTTGCTGTTGCTTACATGTAGATGTTGACATTGAGTCCAGTCCATTGACTATCACTTGCCTACCGGATTGTGAAATCGGTGAATGTATATTGCCAGTATATATAGCCACGCATATAGGTAAATTGTCTGGGACTGTGGGACTGTAGGACAGTACATGTAAGTACCGTTACGTAGGTACGTAGATCTGATGTCTGAACCATGCCAGTCGTACATGGCACACAAGTAGATAGAGGTAGAGTGTCACACCGTGTACCAGCTGACAGAGGAACATAAGTTAGTATGCCTGTATGGTGGCAGAGCACCGGGAGGTACCTGCATGTATAGCTCAGTATAGATGCTAGCTTCGTCTTCAGACTTGCTCTGCCTGCGCTTAACAGCTTGTTTCTCATTTCTCGTTCTCATTCCTCATTTCCTATTTCTTATTTCCTCATTTCTCATTTCCTCATTTCTCATTCCTTGTTTTATCACCACCCGTGTTTCTGTTAGTCTACTAAGGAAAGTTCACACAACATGTGATAAAAATAATGGCAAAATTTACCGGAATTTATGTTTATGTCCACTTTTCCGTACCTCTCTTTGGCTTATAATTTGTCTTGGGTATATCTTGTAGTCAAGTGAGTACTGGAATGGGCACCCTTATTTGACTAAACAAAGTCTTATTTTGGTCTACACGTATATTATTTGTATCAGATTGACGTATATACGTACATGTATATACTGTCATACGTTATATGTTACTACCGTCTTGTTTACCCATGGGTGATATACACTATAGGGTTGGAGAATGAATTCTTAAAGTACCTGCATGGACGACTGGGACACTGGGAAAAATCGTTTTCTAGCCGTAAGGAGCTTAAGTGCACTGGCTGCAACAAGATGCTGTAGTGATGCCACAAGGACTGCAAGTTCACAGTCAGGTATATACGTATTATATTGTAAACCTAAACTCCCCTCGTCCGTTTGCAGTAAAATCATGCATTCATTGACATGGTAAAGCACCAGGTGGTTCACCCTCCCTGACGCAAGTGCCTTTCTGAGTGAGAGAATCGGCTAGAACCCTCTCAAAGTAATTATTGTGTTTAAAACGCGTATAGTATATAAATCAGCTACTAACACTAGAGTATGTCTTAGGTAAATAGCTAGTTCAGCTAACAAGTTAGTGCTGAGCTCAACTGGAGCTTCAAGTAAGCGTTAGTAGAGGGGGGTGCTTAAGCACTCAAAGTACCTCGATCCCCCCCTGCATGGCTGTTAGTATGCCTCGAGGCGTAGCCGGCGCACGAGCGATACGGTAAAGCTGACTGTGTGTGCGTGTGTTCCAGCTGTAACTTGCTCAACGGTTTCAATGCGACAAAACCTAACAGCTAGCCTTCTATAGCCTGTTCTCGATTTTGCTTTCTCGCTAGTTTGACTCACAGTGAAACTCTGGTCCTGCTTCTACATTGTAGAGTCCATGAAGATCAATAGACTTTGTTTCCATAAATAAGCTCCTCTGCGTTTATTGTCAACAATTGCAAGCAGCAACAATACTACATTATTAAAAGCAAACTAATATTACAACACTCTCCTGATAGTTTTTGAGCAAAGCAGCACATGCAGCGCAGCTTGCATCATTGTAGTTTTGTGTTTCAATGAGTAACGCCCCCTCCCCACAGGGAATGATTGTGTTATCAGTGTTTGTGCTATGTACCTTGTAAGATGTCTCATAGGACTGTGTACTACGATAATGGACGATGACATGTCTATTTCACATACTTTGTTATATTGTATAGATCAACCAAAGAGATTAGTGAGAATTAAGAGTTCATTAGGAAGAGTACGCAACTCCAATAGACTGTCAAAAGGCATTCCGTTTGATCCACGTCACTGTTGTAACCGCAACTAGCAGGAAAGGCAAAATTAGTAGCTATGTTATTCATTGCCTTTCCTTTAGCAGTTGTACCGTATAGCGCAAAATTTTCGAGGCCCTTATATGTTGTGGAATGACCTCTAAAAGCATTTCCATTTCGTTGCACAATGTTCGTGGAATGACTGCTTACCGGAAGCCATGCCTTTTAATCTTTGCACGTTATAGCAGATAATTAAAAAACAATTTTCCTGGATTTAATTTTCGTGTAGGATTGCTAACCCACGAAATTCGAGAAACTTAAGCCCCTCGAAAATTTCGCGCTATACTGAATAACATTAGTGATAATTGTCACAATCATCACTATGTAATTCATTGCAAATCTGATTTCACAGTTTATACAACAGCATGTGGTTGTGACGTATATAGGTTGGAAGAAATGCCTACTACGGTTTAGGTGGAGTTGCGAACTCTTGGTGAGATTTATATTTTTTGTGAACATTCTGAATATTCTTCAATTTAATATACAGTGGAACCTCTTATAACGGACTTTCTAAATTGTGTTTTAGCGGAAGCGTGCCTTGTACCAACTATCTACCGTACTTCTTCTAAAAGATGCCCCCTTCTACCATTACCTATTTCTTGTTTTGCATGCATGCATATACAGCAGCAGTGGCGTAGGCAGAGGGGGGATGACGGGGCTAGAGCCTCCCCTTTTGTACTCCATCAACTCTAACTCAGTGTGATTCACGTGTAGTACTTGATAATGACTGACTCACACCCAATAAAAAGGGACATTCCAGTAAAGTTATAGTCTTGTACCAGGTATTGCTAAAACGTTACGTGTAAGCGTAACTGCTAAAATGGGTATAAACCTTTAAATATAAGTGAGTTACGTTGCACAGACTGAGCACATTTGTTTGTGGTTTATTATGCACAGTGTGTAGAAATAGGCCATCAGCTTGGGCTAGCCGGACCACGCCCATCTACAGCTTTGGTTTGTTGATACAGCCTCTTAAATCATAGATAGACTAAAAGAGTAATCTGTAGTAAAACCTCGTTACGCCCTATAAACGAGGCTATTTTGCCGGGTAACTCGCTCAAAATAAGAAAGTTGTGTTTCCTCGAGACATCATCTCTTTCAACAATTTATAACACGCCCAGTCTATGACCCACGTGTAGTACTAGCTAATGACTGACTGACCACATACAGTTGTTTCAGTGAAGTTAGAGGCGAACAGCTGCTATTTATAGTCTTGTATTGCTAATTAGTGTAAGCGTGCTGGTTATAACTGCTAAAATAGGTATAGACCTTTAAAAATGAGTGAGTTGCACAGACTGAGCATGTTTGCTTATGGTATATTGTGCACTGTGTGCATGTAGAAAACTGATAGGCCATGCATTAGCTTGGCTAGCCGGACCACCCCCAACTCCAGCTTTGGCTTGTTGACACAGCCTTGAGATTAAACCGTGGGTAAAGCGGATGTTACACGAGGGTACTTCCGTTACCAATCCGTCTTCCTCTTCTATCTATGATTAAACCGTGGGTAAAACAGATGTTACACGAGGATACTTCCGTTTCCAATCCCTCTTCCTCTTCTGTCTCAGCAGATGCTTACAGTAAAATATATGTCATAATAATTACATAGGAATACAAGTACTCCAAATATGCACGTAATGTGTCTATGCAAGCACTTAAGGCTTCGTGAGGTTTATTCTAATAAACAGTATCCACAGTGGCTAAATGACTCTATAGCTGCATCACATCATGCCTAGGTGGTATAATAGAAGAAGAACAAGCTTTAATTGCAGAATTTCATTAAAAGCAGAGGAAAGAGATCCAAGAAATTTACATTACTGTCAGACGTCAAGGGTACACGTACACAAGGAAGATGATGAATGTATGGATGGTCATGACGGAAGACGACGTTTCAAGCGATCCTTAGCCCATGAGTTCTACCGGTAGACCAAGACGTAATCACAGGCAGAACCATCTCCGGCAACTGGAAGCCTGGAACAGTATTCAGCAGCATATTGTAACTCAGTATGTAGATAGCTTGGCCGTGCGATTTGGACAGCTGCATGTGTGTACTTTGTCCCAACCCAGCACAGAATCGCTGCTGTGACTGTTCATTTGCTGCTTTCTATTGTGAAGACTGTTGCCGGATTACCCACTACAATCATTTCTTGCATATGCCTGAAATATGGAAATTAGGTCGATTTGTGCTCGCTCCTCTCAGTGTCAACATGTACACAAACATGTTGCACATTCATTGTACAGGTTATTCAAGCAGTCACGTAGACTTTCAGTCTTTTGTGCCAGCAAAGAATGTCCTGCCTGTCCAAAGGTAGGTGTGTTTTATGATTATCACTAATACTGTGTTGTTAGGCAGATGCTTTGGATCCAATGATTATGTCAATAGACGCAAACTTTCGTCTTTGTCGCCGTATCAATGCTGCTAAAGAAAGCAAAGACACAGCACCTTTGATTTCCCCTTCATTCTTCCTATCCCAGAAGGAAGTTAACTGCTACATAACCTCACAAGACCGTCCTACCACTACAGAGGTACGTGCATTTATTTAACACTCCGGATTTTCATTATAATAATACCTACTTACATGTTTTTCATTAGAGTAGCTGCAGTGACTTCAAAGCTGGTGATGCGTTACACTCTCGATCACGCTATCACTCCCTTGATGAAACTGCATGCTGTGTTAGGATGCCATCTGTAGACATGACTTCCCCCTTCAAATGTTGAGCCTAAAACATCGGCTTGAGCAGTCACAGTACAGTATCATATATACCTTGCATTTCCACAGGCTAGCGTATATGCTGATTTCTACTAGGGTCTATGAGGTGTCTTCTACCTGAACATGTTAACCTATTGTATGACATTGGTTGTAGCTCACTGCATGGAAGGTAATTGTTGATTACAACTAGAGTAGACTACCAAATTTCGTCAGACGTCAATAATCGTCAGCTAAATCTAACTAACTGTACACACCAATAGGTGGCTATGGGACTACTAACCAGCGAACATTTGGATGGGCCAAGTCGATTCCATGCAGTTGGAGCTGTGAGTCACTAGAACAAAAACTGTCCAATATTTTGGCGAGTGTGATTTATTTCCGTTTTTGCCAGAACTACACAGCTAGCTTTCTGGGGTAGGTGGGGCTCATTGCTAAGGCGGGAGTACAGGGGGTGGGTGGGCTCATTGCTGACTCAGCATTTTACTTTCATCAGACACAAACGACTGTAACGACTCTAGCTCAGCTTTGCAAGTTTCACTGATTTTGAAATTGCTCCACCGTGTACTGTACTCTATTTAGATTGAGCCTAGTATGCGTCAGTTAGCTCTAGCTGTGTAGTTCTGGCAAAAACGGAAATAGATTACACCTCGCCGAAAATGTGCCCCTAAAAAATCGGATTTTTCCCTTGATAAAAATTATGAAACATAGCTAGACATAACTAATAATTCACCTTCAGCATTTTTTTGTCATGAGAACATCGTTATGCATAACATTAAAAAAATAGACATTAATGCCAATATATAACAGAAGTGAAGTGTACCCCAAATAGAAGTAACTTAAAGGTGTGGGTGTGGGTGTGGTTGTATACCGTATAGCGGGTAATTTTTGTGGGCAAGCTGACTACCGGAACGTAGGAATGCTGTGCTTGGCAACTATAGACTAAACCAAATTTTTACTCACGAAAACCACCGTTTCTCAAGTTGAACGAATTTTTGACCCCACGAAAATGACCCGCTATACAGTAATGGGGCTATAATTATGTGTGTGGGTGTGTTAATTTCGCATGCGCAGTATGTGTACCTGCATGCATATGTGCAAGTGTTTCTTTAGACACTATTATCTATTATGCTATAAACTTATTCCTCACATAAATTATCAGGGCCTATACTAATAGTAGTTTCCACCATGCACCTTAAAATTGTTTTCGGTAGTTGTTTTGAGTTGCAGTTCCTTATCTGTACATGTATTGTACCATGATCGCTCTATCAAAGCAATTTATACTGTCAGTCAATCTGAATTTATATTATTATAGCAATAGTCATGCAGTCTAGCTGGTTGCTAGAAGACCAATTTTTTATGCGTCTGAATTTGTTACCGGGATCTGAAGGTAGGTATATAATATTAGCCTCGATCCAAAATCTTATTCACAGCCCTGTAATATTCTTATACTCTCTCGCTCTCCATTATAAATCTGTTCAACACATTCTTCCACCAATCACTAACGGATCTTCTATATAGTCTCCAGATATGTCAGTTGGCATTATATTAACGTAACTTTCTGTCTTTGTAGGACATGCACATCTTCTGTTAACATTATCATGACCTGCAGGGGATGCATGCATTACTTCTTGATTTATGTATGTACCACGGATATATAGTGGGTATATATTTCGCGGATGTTTAATCACCGAAACATTACTTCAGTACCCCTCGAAATCTGATACACGCTAGTGAAGGATTAATTGGGAAGTTCATACAAAAATGTTGCACCAACGAAAAGTACCCGCTATACGGTACTCTAAGCATGCAGGGTTAAGGTTATACCATATAGTGCAACATTTTCGCTGTTTCGTGGGGCCGGTAGCAATCATACGAAAATTGTTCTTTCATTAGATAATATGCAAGATTAATTAAAGGCGTGGCTTCCGGTAAGCATGCAGTCAACCCACGAAATTTAAGTGCTGCTTCGAAAATGTCGCGCTGTACAGCCTATACACTACAGTAGAATCTACAGAAATTATATAGCTATAATTATTACCGTATAGCCTATTACACCAATAAAAGTTCTGCATAATCTGTAAAAAATTTGTTGGGAAAATGTGCATTATCACAATATGACGTATATTACATGATTGCATGCATGTATACACAGACAATGCGGTAATGATCAACTAATTTGAATGTTTAACTATAGTATCGTAATAATGATCACTTGAATATTCAACTACTCAGTTGCAGTATACGTACTACTCCAGTTCAGAACGGCTTGAGTGCAGCAATGAGTGCGATTCCAATGGCCCAGATGGTCAATGAAGCAGTGAGGCCAGCTGCATGTGTGTGTGTAGGGGAGGGCATATGTAAGTGGGAACAATCATCACATTACACCTGCGAAAACCTGAACTATTTCCATTATAGCTATAGGCACACCATGCATGCATGTCTGCATATAGTCAAGAGTAGATAAGAGTTACTGTATAGCGGGTAATTCTCGTGAGGTAAAAGTTTTAAAGTCGAATACGGTGATTTTTTGCAACAAAATGTTCGTTTGACTTCATTCCATGCGTTCCGGTATACTACGCCTACGTTTTCGTGGAGGTCAGTTTGCGCCACGAAATTAACGAATATTTTACCCCACGAAAATTACTTGCTATACGAAAATTACCTGCTATACGGTACTCTATTCTATCTACTCCTGCCATATAGTACAAGTAAGAAGTATCTCACCAGAACTAATTCCAGGTTCAACAGTAGCAGGTTCAGCAGTAGTAGCAGGTTCAGCAGTAGTAGCAGGTTCAGCAGTAGTAGCAGGTTCAGCAGTAGTAGCAGGTTCAGTAGTAGTAGCAGCAGTAGTAGTAACTATTGTACTTGGAGCCTGCTGAACTACTCCCGTTCGCTGATTGGCCCAGTAGTTCATCCGTGTTTCGACTACAGCAAATCTGCAGTGTGTAAACAATGTGACAAAATGATAACAGATAGTAGTAGGTATAATTGATTGCCTCACACGAGATCAACTTTCATGAGATCAACTCCCACGAGATCAACTCTTACCAGAGCAACTTTGCATGAGGTCAACTGTCAATAGATCAACTCTCACAGAATCAAGGATCAACTCAACTCCTGAAATCAACTCAAATCAACTCTAATTTTTTTATCCAGAAATACTTTTTAAACGTGTTGGCCTCACTTTTTTAGCTAATTACTATTGTGCATGTGCGCCCATGCCAAAGGTTGGCAGGTATTGAGTAATAAGCCCCAGCCTATAGATTTAGCACAATGCACGCTCATTCGCAATGGCTCAATCATCAAGAAGTCAGGAAACATTTACTTTCAATCACATCAGCCCAGAACCAATAACGGTATTTTAATAATGAAAAGTCATCGTTAGTACAAAAGCAACCCCTCAACACAAAGGCTGCCTCTGTATAATGGCCTGAAATGTCCTCCGAAGGTGTTTGTTATAATAGGGTACGTTACAGGTGCTGTTTCAAATTCTTACCCATGCAGCCGTAACAGCCTGTATAGTACCGAACAGTATAATGGCAGCTGCAAAAATTCAACTAACAGGCATCCGATCTACTAACAATTGACCTCATGCAAAGTTGCTCTGGTAAGAATTGATCTCGTGCGAGTTGATCTCATGAAAGTTGATCTCGTGTCCACACACCCTATAATTATACTGAAAACTAACACTCTTGACGGTATTTTAGACGTAGGGGTACTATAACCAGAGATTGAAGAGAAAGGGACATGAAACTAGATCACGTGAGCTTATGTGCTCAATGTAAAACAGTTTAGGCACTCTTGCATTTAATATCAACTTTGTTCTATATGTAGCAGCAAGTCCAGATATACAGTCCCACAAAGTATTTTACATGATTTTACATAGAACTTGCAGTAAAGACAATGTGCTACGTCCATTTTGGGCAACACGGATTGTATGTACACGTCATCAAGTTTCATATCCCTCTCTCTTCAATCTCTGCTATAACTATACAGTCGACTCTCGTTAATCCGGTCACCCTTGGGACAGTGCAGCTTGGTCGGAATAGCGAGGTGGCTGTATTCCGGGAAATAGCCGCGGCTTAAAACGACCTTACCTCGAATCTAATAATTTAAATTTTGCAGTTCTTGTTTCAAGGATAATGAAGGATAATGAGTCATTCTGCTCTCTATTTAAGTATAATCCAATTTTATCTGCCAAACTGTACTGAGTTTATTCCAGTTTTAATTTTCGCGTTAAATACTCTACCCTCGAAAAACGCGAAATTTTGCACCCCTCGAAAATTCCCCGCTATATATACGGTATACATATTTAACATGAGCAAATAATTAAGCTACATGTACTTACCCAAATCTGATATTTCCAGTGTTACCTAGAGGAGCTGTCCAAGAGAAATACATGGCCTCTTTATCACTAGCTGAGTTGTGGGTAATTCCATCCTGAAATGATTATAGAGTAAATACATTTTGGTCTCAGATTCAAGGATCATCCTACCGATATAATCTAGGCCATGCATCAACGGTTAGCTAAACTGCTGATCTACTTACCGTCACAATAGGACAGCTGCTGAGTCTGCTTTGGTCTGCAATTGGCCCTGTTGGAGCGAAGACTCCAACACGAGTGGTATCATCGCTCACCAGCCTTGCTTGCACAAAGAATCCTCTGAAAGTGGTTGTTCCATTAGTAGTGTTAGTGATCCCCACTACAAAAAGAAGAAGCAGAAGTGGAAGCTTTTTTCAGGTACCTACAACATGAACAGCCTGCAGGGCTGTACCATACTATACTATATGCAACTTGCATTAAGTTCAATAATTCTCTAATACAATTCACAAGTATAGAAAGGAACTTTCAGTGCATGAGATCCTCAACTTACAGGTGTAGGTCCTTCCAGGGTAAAACGTAAAAGAGTTGTCACTAGCATTATAGAAGGGCATGAGACTAATAGCGTAGGGGACATCACTGATCTGTGGCTGGGCTCCATGTTGAGTTGGGTTGGGGGAGAGGGTATCACAGGCCTGCGCGGGTGCACCACCAGAAAACCCCTCCACAAGCAGTCCTATGGAGGACATCACCAAGGAGACACAGATAAGCAGCTTCATATTCACAACAGGCTATTGAGATCAATCTGCAAAGGAAAGAGCAAAGCTAGCTAATGAACATTTTTCACCTAAAACACATTTATAAATTGAGAGAGCTAGCTACACATTCTACTACTGTACATACAGTAACTTATACTGTACGTGGCTATATGCTTGGTCTATGCATGTATATACATGCAATACCTAAAATGCAATACAACAGAAGCTCTTTACTCACTCAGTCTGGTCAGCACAGAAGTCATGCGGGTTTAAGGAAAAAGCAACGATACCAAAACACATTTTATAAATTGAGAGAGCTGCACATCCTATCAGGAGTACATGAAGATGCACTCCTGATCCTACATACAGTGACCATTATATATGTGGCTATTCTATGTATACTCACCTAAAATGCAATGCAACAGAAGCTCTTTACTATACTCACTCAGTCTGGTCTGCACAAAAGTACTGAAGATTTGCAGGTTTAAGGCCCTTATAAGAGCATGCCCTTAGCCAGCTGCAGTTATATGTCACATAATTAATTTTATACAGGATATAGAGTCATGCATAGCATGCACACAACTAAAGTACTAGTATAAGAGCTCATAATGAACTCTTGGTACTATATAGTCATGTACAGCACTAGCCTCGATTCTATAACACCTGTGGCCTTACAGTGTAGAGTGTCTTTAAGTAGAGACTTGGCTTGATACAATAAAGGGCATAAGAACTCAGTCGGCATCTTTGCACAATACTTCTACTATGTAACGGACTGTAACGTCAGAATACAAATAGTATACGGTTCTATGATTTTACTGACAGTATCCACAAATACACGGATTACCCCCTTTTTGGGGTAATGTACGCGCATGCGCATACAAGGTATACCAAGCCGCCTTTTTCTTCACGGCTGGAATCGAGGCTAGCACAGCACATGATTGCATATTAACAACTCTTATTAAATAAAATGTGCAGTATTTATACAAAACACACACTGATTGTACTAATATATGAAACCAAATCATCATACAAAAAAATTGATTGATAATCACACACTGAATCGAAAGGAGGCTATTCCTTCTACTATGAACCGTCTTTCTTTTAATTACAGCGCAACACAATAATTATGATTTTACAGTGGCACACAAATAGAACAAGCAAATTAACACAGTATTAATTATAACAACTGAAGCTACCGTACCGGATGTACTAACACACACTACTCATACATGTTCATAGTTTATAGTTCATTGACATTGACATTATTTAATTACGGAACGCCCCTCCAATACACTACACAAGTCACCACCCTTCAAACCATTGTAGACTAACTCGACAGTTAGATCCCACGCACAATGGGTGCTTCTTGCCCTTGAAACAAATGCAAGTGCACTTCACTTCATCTGCAAATTAAAGAATCATATGCGTTCATATATAATCAGCACAGCCAGCTAACAAACATGCTATAGCCGATTTCTTTACTGAAAGAACGAAGGCGACCTATCGTTATTTTAGAGACAACTCGGCCTGGGAATGAGGCTACAAATATGCATGCTCACCATTTTGGTCTAGACACATTTCCTCAGTGTGATCTTCTTTTGCCTTTGTCTCCGCCATTTTCATGAGCAACTCTGCAGAGTCTGCACTCCGTATTGGGTACAGCTGCATGTTGCCATCATTGCCACAGCAACCACAATATTTGTGCACGCCACAGAGAGAGCAAAATGTTTGTTTAGCAGTGTGATTGTATTGTCAATTGCATTATTTGAGCACAAAATAATCAATGCACTTTTTATTCAATGACCCTTCAATGACCTTGAACAAGTATGTGTCTGAAATGTTGAGGCGGGTATTTGAGACTAGCTAATTGTCCACTACAATTTGTACATCACAATTTGTATGGTAGTAAACCTCCGAGGACGAGGGCGAAGTCCTGGGCCAAGGATCGGTTTACATATATGCATGCATATATATAGCAATAAATGTACTTGTTTTGCATGTTCCTATAGACATCTTTTTGCATGTGTATATAATTTTATAAAGACACTTTATGAAGCCTTCCTTTTATGATATGCATATAAAGACAACATATAAATTAATAATTGACACAACTTGCCAATTTGCAACCTTTAATATGTGTAGTACTTGCATTGTGAAGATAAATAAAAATATGTTTCTAACACATGAACACACACATAAAGTATACTGTCTTATTTAGTGGAGTAACGTGTCACTGCATGGTTTTCACTCGGGAAAGATGACTGTAACTTAGTATGCAATGGATCCCAGAGTTTTCAAGTTGATCCAACTTCAATATACTTCACCAATTACTGGCTTCCTATCTGAACAAAATCTCCTGTTTTAACAAAAGACAGGTCAAGTTCGAGTTGGGTATATAGCTCTCCGTTTCACTGTGTAGATCTGGAGGGAGTAAATGTGACTAAAGTAACATGTTGGAATGTAAACCTGTACAAATTTGTACACTTCCGTGAACATTATGTAATTTGGTTTTGAGTGTTGTACCAATTTGTATACTCCCCCAAGTTCTACAACTTGAGTATTTATATCATGTTGTCAAGGTAACAAGTGTGTAATAAAAGTCATACAGTCCCTTCCGTGTTACATGGTCGCTCGATACATGATTTGGTAAGGGGTCGTTACAAAACACATAATTATAGCATGAAAATCCTTGTGCTGTATCTAATATACACCTAGCCTCGTTCCCAGGCCGATCCGTCTCCAATTGAACGCTAGGTCGACTCCTAGGCTAATATACACCAAGCAACTTTCAGGCAATTCGTTAGCCTCGATTCCAGGCCGCATGCACTGAGGTCTTGTGAAGGAGGCTAACAATTCCGGCGTAAGCAACAAATTGCCGCAAATTTGCAAGCAACCAGCAAGCAACTCGCCTCACTAAACAATACTTGTACTATGAGCTTGTATCCAAACTGGTAGTTAAAAGTGTGTTGTTTGCTATTAGCTCTATTCTACTGGTTACAACTGCATGGTTATACTGGTTACAACACTAAGGAAAAAGAGGGGTCATTTGAATCGGAAAATGGATACAAAAATTAATTCTTGGGCTGTATAATTATTGTGAAAGTAGGTATCTCTTCAGACAAATATATCAGTTCACTAGATCTGATCGGACCAGGTCCACGGTCCTGTCCATGCATGCATTGATCTGAATGGACCGCTAACCTCTGCCGCTCACAAATATACGTGTTCAGATAATTATATGACAGCATAGGTATAGTGTGGTTTAGTGTGACAAATAAATGATAAAGTATCTTTCAGGCAATATGTTGCCTGAAGTTGACCATGGATCAACTTCAGGCAACAAGTTGCATACAACAGATTATATAACATACACGAGGCAGCTTAAAATGCAACGAATTGCCTGAAAGTTTCCTGGTGTATGCATGCACGGTGGCCATACATATACAGCTATAATTATTATACTAATAACCCGCCTGCTTTATATATAACCAGCCTATTATATTTATGGGTACTTGATCCTGATGGGGTTTCATACTTGTTAATAAATACCCCACTTGGCATCAGTGTTGTAAAGATGTAGTAAAACTTTTCAGCCATGGAGCGCATTTATCATTATATCTCCCAGCTGGCATACTGAAATGCTGATGTGGACAATAATTTGTATAATTATATACAGGGTGTCATACAGGATTTTGAAATAAAGGGGGGAAATAAGGTATGCTTTTAAGAACATTTTGCTAAAAAAAAGGTCAACTGTTAGTATGTAACATTGCCGGCTATGGGGACAACACTCAGTCATACAACTAGTAAGGGGTGGTGGATTGGAGCCAAAGGGGGGATATCCCCCTTTCCCCTCCCCCTGTATGACACCCTGTTATATAAAAGGGGTTATTTATATAAACAGAGCACTCTCAAAGGTGTTCCACATTTATTAATAGCATATAAGCAAGTGTGGGTGAGTCATAGCTGTCACATCGTACATGCATCAGTTTCACAATTAGTACGTACCTGCTGAAGCGTTGTCAGAGCAAATTGAGGAGTTCTGGAGTTTGTAGAATCTTTGCAATACACGAATAAAAGTGTGAGTACTAGATCTATGTAATTATGGGAACTGCTCATAACAGATCGACCACACTGTGTACACATAATTATAAGGAACGCGTATAACGCTCTACGCTTTTACTGTACGTATGTTGCAAAAATTCTGCAAACTCCAGTAGCATATATAATTTTGTTTATAAAATTTATGATGATATATATACATTACGTAATATTTATATCACACTAAGTGCTTTAATGTGTGCTCGAGCTTTATTGCATCAATCTGAGAATTAAAACACATTAGCTAGCTAAGTGGGTATGAAGGTTTTATTGCTGATCATGAAGCTGAAAACCCTGTTCAAGCTAGTTTTCAAAAAGCACCAGCTTCAAGCTACACTTTTGAGATGGCTGGATGACTTAATTTTGAATATACGATACTTTAATAGATCTATTTATCTATTCAACAAAGTGTGATAAAGTGAAAGCTTACTAATTGTTTATGTTTAGTGTTGGCCTGTGATGATGTGCTATGTTGCATCGCCATGCCTCTACCATATACAGCGGGCTATGTTCATATGGTGTTATTCGCATTGTAGAGCATCATTATATAGGTTCAATGTTACTATCCTAAGCTGTACGAGTATTTAATTGCGCAGTTCATACAAAAATTACCCACTACAGAATTGTGTAATTCCTCATCCTTTTGTCCTAGATCAGCCCCTGAGATCTGACCTGATAAATTTTGCTTTTTTTCACCCATTATTCTGAAAATGAGCCCATAAAAATCGAAGTTTTCCCAAAAATGTGACATAATAATTAAGACATAGACATACCGTATAGCGGGTAATTTTCGGGGGACAAAATATTCGTGGTTGAGCAGTATTTAGTCATTTCATGGATATTATTTTCGTGGTTGCTGCTTGCCTGCAGGTAAAGGTAGGCAAGGTCGCTTCATTCGTGGGTAAAATATTCGTGGTCATACCTTCAACCACGAAAACCACGAATATTTTGCCGTAAAACATGATTATAACTAATCCATAATTCACCTAGTTCAGCATTTTTTGCCATGAGAATCAAACATCGTTATGCATAACTTAACAAAAATGGACATTGTAGATACTGTATAGCAGGAAATTTTCGAGGCACTTATATTTCGTGGATTAGCCTCTAAAAGCATTTTTTGCACAATGTTCGCGGAATGACTGCTTACCGGAAGCCACGCCTTTAAATCTTTGCAGACAGTAGAATCTACATAATACCGTATACATGTATATAGCGTGTTATATAGTACAATTACACACACCAATAAAAGTTTTGCATAATCATAATAAATTTGTTGGGAAAATTTTGCATTATCACAGCATGGCGTACATTACATGATTGCATGCATGTATACACAGACAATGCGGTAATGATCAACTAATTTGAATGTTCAGCTTCAGTATCGTAATAATGATCACAACTAATTTGAATATTCAACTACTCAGTTGCAGTATACGTACTACTCCAGTTCAGAACGGCTTGAGTGCAGCAATGAGTGCGATTCCAATGGCCCAGATGGTCACTGAAGCAGTGAGGCCAGCTGTGTGTGGGTGTGGGTGTGGGGGAGGGTATAATTATATATCCAATTATTGGGAACAATCACATTTCTAGGCATACAAGCCACGCATGAATGCACTGCCAGGCCACCTATAGTACAATGTGAAAGGATCTTACTTGCACTACTTCCTGGAGCCTGCTGAACCACTCCCGTTCGCTGATTGGCCCAGTAAGTATTCCGTGTTTGAACTATAGCAAACCTGCAGTGTGAAAACAATTTAGAGCACACTTAACAGGGGCGTAGCCAGGATTTGAGATAGGGGGGTGCTTGATGAACGAATTACCAATGGGGGTGGGGGCACTCCCCCAGAAAATTTTTGTTGTTACATGCTCTGAGATTGATTCTAACGCAATCTGGCTAAAGAAATGAGGGTACTGCTGCTTTGAGGGTACTGGTGGTTAAGCCACATCTTCATTTGAAGATATCCTATAAAATGCATTGTTTTGAGTTGTGACAATTAAATCATGCAGCTGCTAACCAGGTTCTGCTTGTGAATTAGTAGGACAGGGTGGCAAGCCACTTGCAGTTGCAGTGCTGCTCTGTGAAAACTGGGCTCAACGGAAAAATACTCATGATGATGATGGTGATAGCTGCTGAACATTAACAAACAGTCTGCAACTCTGTGGGGGACCTTGGTCTGCTCAGCACGTGGCTTTGCGCATGTGCACTGACTGGAATGAATATTTGGAGGTGGAGCTAGATAGTTAGAGGTGGAGTTGATCGTGCAATTATAGAGCTCTAGTTACTCTCGATCTCATATCAGCTAGCTAGCTTAGCTAGTTAGTAAAATGAACTTGTGGAGCAGAGTCTGAGGCCAGAGGGGGGTGCTGGAGCACCCTCTGCCCCCCTCTGGCTACGCCACTGCTTAATTTATTTAAAGCATGGTCACCTGACTATTTTTAGATAAGCTGATTGGCTGGAGATCATGTGCCAGCACTAATTATATATTTTTAGGTTAGGGGGGACTACCGTATTACTAGGATATTTTGCAGGTGAAAAACCTTTGCGAATGAGCCAAATCAGCAACAAATTTGACTCTTTGCCTATTGCGTTCTGGCAAGAATCGTGTGTATTTACAAGTAATAATTATTGTTGCGAATTGATCAACCATCGCAAAGTTCGCAAATGTTTGATGCTCGCAAAACATTCTAGTAATACGGTAGTATACATTTAACATTAGCAACGTTTTCTCAATAAGTTACTTACCCAAATCTGATACTTCCAGTGTAACCCATAGGAGCTGTCCAAGTGAAATACATGGCGTCTTTATCAACACGTGAGTTGTGGGTGATTCCATCCTGAAGAGTGCAAAATACATTTGGTCTCAGATCCAAGGATCATAATTATAGCTTATTAGAACAAAGCTCCTACCGATATAAGCTAGGCCATGCATCAGCGGTTAGCTAAACTGCTGATCCACTTACTGTCATAATAGGACAGCTGCTGAGTCTGCTTAGGTTTGCCACTGGCCCTGTTGGACCGAAGATTCCAACACGAGTAGTATCATCGCTCATCAGCCTTGCTTGCACAAAAAATCCTCTGAAAGCGGCTGCTCCACTAGTAGCATTAGTGATCCCCACTACAAAAAGAAAGCAAAAGTGGAAGCTTTTTCAGGTACCTACACCATGAACAGCCAGCAGGGCTGTACTATATACTGCATGCAAACTTGCATTAAGTTCACTATTAATACAATTCACAAGTAGAACGGAACTTTCAGTGCATATATGAGATCCTCAACTTACAGGTGTAGGTCATTCCAGGGTAGAACGTAAAAGTGTTGTCACTAGCATTATAGAAGGGCATGAGACTAATGGTGTAGGGGACATCACTGGTGGTCTGTGGCTGGGCTAGATGTGCAGTTGGGTCGGGGGAGAGGCTATCACAGGCAGCAGCAGGTGCACCAGTAGACAAACCCTCCACAAGCAGTCCTATGGAGGACATTACCAAGGAGACACAGATAAGCAACTTCATACTCACAACAGGATATTGAGATCAATCTGCAAAGGAAAAAGCAAAGATACATGTAGTTCACCAAAACACATTTATAAATTGAGAGAGCTACACATGCTACATACAGTGACCATAATTAATTATATATGTGGCTATAACATGCTTGGTCTATGTATACTCACCTAAAATATACAACAGAAGCTCTTTACTCACTCAGTCTGGTCTGCACAGAAGTACTGAAGATTTGCAGGTTTAAGGCCCTTATATGAAAGAGCAGCCCTTAGCCAGCTGCAGTTATGTCACACATGTACAGGATATAGAGTCATGCACAGAACATAATTAGTCATGCACAGCACATGCATAATTGCACATTTGCAACTAAATGTGCAGTATTTACAAAACACACACTGATAGTACTAATTATGAAACCGAAGGTACGTATTCATACAAATTGATAAACTGAATCGAAAGGAGGCTATAACTATATGAATCGTTTTTCTTCTATTTACAGCACCAACTAAAAATGAATAAGATTTTCCAGTGGCGCACAAATAGAAGAAGAAAAAAACTAGTTTGGTGCTTATATTAGTGGGGCTTAGCAATAGAACGTAGAGTACTAGTAGAGCTGTTTCCACGAGGCTGGCTATCACATGATAGATCAGTCGTACATGTAGCCTCGGTTCAGTAAAGGCCGCGTTATAATAATTAACTAAGGAAGGCGCCAGCAGAAGTTACTTGACGCTCAATTGTAAAATCTGTTTTGTAGACTTGGTGCTTCTATTAGAGTGGTGCTGTAATTAGAAGAAAGACGGTATATAGGTCTATAGTGTATTTATACAGCTGTCGATTAAGTTCATACCTCAATGTTCTACTTGGACTGATGTGGCTCATTTCACTCAAACCAACTTGCAATTGATTGCCCTCATGATCATGATGTACTCACTTTTATATTCTTTGACGTACAGTTCGATCCTGACTGCATTTGGCAGTAGACAATGACAATAGTCACTGACATGCAGGCACATACATGTACATATACATATTGGAGCCAAGCGTGCTACATGCATGATGTACATGCTAGTACGGATTGAGTTTATCCATAATGAATCATGCAGGTCCAAAAACAATGTTTATCCATATAAATGTACAAACAATGCATATTAAGTGCAATTCACTTTAATCGCTTGGCACGGAGTGGTTACCTCAATCAGTCTGTTGACACTCCACACAGGATGTTGGAGCATGCATTGAATAGAGGTGGCTAGTTAGTGATGATATTAATAAGTCATAAGGATATCCTGAGTCCTCCATTGCAGAACATGGGGGACATGAATCACCTGACACACTACACCTATATCAGAGGCAGGAGGCTGGAACCACAAGACCTTATAGCTAATTAAGGTCACTAATTGGATTTCTCCAACTTCTCCAGAGCTTTTTCTATGATGCACTGACAAGCTCACAGGACAGATAAGTGAGTTTTCTCTTGTGACGTGTTCAGATCAGGTCTATACTGTTGTACATGTATATAATTATATGGTCATACTCAGTATACTACTATAGTTATATATATCGAAACAATGGGAAAGATCGTCTTAACAAACTGCTTCAGTATTAATTTTTATGCTTTGACTTCGAACGACAATTTTCTTACCATTTATAGTCAAAACTCTTGAAAGATTATAGAAGGAGTTCTTTCATTTATCGGACCATTTTCCTCCACCTTATACATGTTTTTTGTATTTGTCAAAAACGGCCTCAAAAATGACCATCTGAAAGAACTAAACTAGAAAATCAAAACATGCGTGTGTGGTATTCTTGGATTTGCAATAATTATACAGTTGTACCAATATAGATGTATAGTTGTACATGTACAAGATGTACAGATGTACAGATAGATGTACAATACAGATAAGTACAGATATGTACAAGATGTACAGTTGTACCAATATACAGTTGTACCAAGATGTTAATTGCATTGCATTGCAATGCAATTAACATCTTGGTACAACTGTATATAGAGTCGTTATAGATACCCAACTGCAAACAATAATTGTTCATCTACTACAGAAGCGCCAGCTAGATAGGCATAAGTTCCTAACTGATACCAAGGGCGTATCAACCACCGAAGGTGGGCCCTTGCTGATTACTATATATACTAGAAAATTCCATGTAACGCTAGTGTGATTACTCTTCTTTAATTTCTTGTCAAAAGCTTTGCAATTATAGCTTGAAGCAGAGTCATCTTATCCACAGATAGTGATTGCACTGATGCACTGATGGCACCTGTTGAATGTGTGTGCATGTGTGTGGGAGAGTTATATGACCATCATCAAATAAAGTATTTCCATACACTGACTAAGGCCAGGAAAAGTAGATTTACTTAGAATATTTCTGCCTTTTCTGTCTATAGTTTGGCCACGCCCTCCCCAAACTTTTGCATTGGGGTCGGGTGAACTTGCAGTCAACAGTTCGTGCCGACACCCCTTGAGGTGTGATACGCATAGTGCATGTGGGCTGCCACGTGGGGAGGATGGTCACGCCTATCTTAAGACTGAGCTCCAAGAACTATAGATACACTGTAGAGCATGCTATATAGGAGTCTACTAGAATTGGGGCTATAGTGCCCTAGAGTTCCTGGACAGCTGAAAAAAGTCCTAAAGCCGGACCGGAGTTAATCAATCTAGACACATACAAACAATAAGTTTAAAAGTCTTATATTTGCAACAATTATGAGTCTATACGTATTACTGCTCATATTTATTCTCGGAGTCAGAACACAATCACTGTTCGACTACTTAAAAACAAGATATAACTTTGTGACTTCAGATAGATTCCCGGATGGCGACTGGGGTAGCTGTAATGAATAAATGCATGTGTCAGGGACCAACAACTTTTGTGGGAGAACGAATTCAACTCCATGGTAGTAACCTGATCTAATGGCTTCCAATTAACACAATTACTAGAATTCTAAGTGATCACTGTTCGACTGCTTAAAAACAAGATACAACTTTATATGACTTCAGATAGATTTCCATGGTAGTAACCTGATCCAATTAACACAATTATTAAGTAATCAGCATGTCTCACTACAGACTTACTTGGCTTTTGCTTGATCAAAGCAGTCATCTGGTGTGCCCAGTAAATCTTCTTCACTTGAACAACTGAAAACCTATTTTCACCAGAGATAGACTCAATGAATTAAGTTTGCTAATATCACATGATTCCATTACTTACTCAAACGGAATGCTTCCCACTCCCGGTTTAGGCGCAGTCCACTCAAAAGTTACAGCTACCTTTTCCACAGCAGATTTGTGTGTGATCCCATCCTATAATTATATACACAAACAATAAAAGCATGCATGCATGGTACATGCAGTCATGCAGTGATTTTCAAGTATAGGTGAACAAAGTTGATTGTTGAAGTGACAGGCACTGCAGTACAGCCACCTAGATCTAGACTCAGTTTGTGGTTTGGTTTAGTGCATGGTCTGAGTATTGAGTACTAAATTCAACATTCAACTTTGAATGATACTCATGCACCTGCATCTCAGATCTCAGATTGGTGGGTACACATGAGTGCATATTCCAGTGGTCATTAGCTATTTCTATGGAATATGCACTCTATTCCAGTGGTCAATTAGCTCACACATGTACAGCTGGATTGGAAGTTATAACCAATGGATTAGGTTACTCACGGAAATTCAATATAGCTGTACTTAATAGCATGGTATTCATGCAAGATAATAAACTAACCCTTGAATAAAACAATTTGGGATCAATATGAAGTTGTATGGGGCTTTTCCAAGTAACTTTTGTGGGTGGAAGCACTGTATTTTGTAACCAAGAGACTGAGGTATGCAATATACAGTGCAGAGTTAGTGGCGTAGGCAGAGGGGTGGGGGGCTGAGACAAGGCTAGAGCCCCCCTCCCTTTTGTGCTCTATCGAGTTGATTTTAGCTTGAATCACAGTGATCTGTCAATCTATTCTGCAATACCGCACGCATAGTTACTAGAATGATGTCATTCAATTGAAATGTGGGCAGGGCCATCTGATGCGCATGCTAACTGCTGAGGAAAAGTGATGACCTTTTTTTTAGATGAAATTCAATCAAATTCAGTGCCTACGCTTAATCAGTTTGAGCATTCCCTTCTCAAAATACTGGCTATGCCACTGAGAGTGTGTTTTATATATATACACGTAGTAATTGACAGCCATTAAACACAGCGGAGTAGGTATTTACTGTGTAAATAGTAAGACCGTGTACATTGTACTTACGGTAGGGACAGAGCAACTGCTGAGTCTGCTCACTGAGTCTCCTGGTATCACGCTGAATTTCCCAGCCGCCGCTGTTTTACCATTGGCTGTCATCGCTCGAGCCTCCACAAAGAACCCTTTGAAAGGATGCTGGTCCACTCCAAGCAGAGTCACTGTGTGGCAAAAACATCAGTCAGTTGAAATGTATCTATGGTGGACTTATATGGCCTCGCTATTCTGGTTTCACTTGTACTCTATACTTACATCGATAAGTTTTTCCAGGTTCGTAATGGTAGCCACCTTTGCCATCAGTGAAGGTTTCAATGTCAAGGACATAAGGACTTTGTATTGTTTGGAGACCTGCTTCATGCTTTATGGGGTTTGGAGCGAGAGTGTTGCATGTTCCTTCTGGAGCACCAGTAGAGTAACACTCCACCAAGAGTACCATGGAGCACAACAGCAAGGAGGTACAGACCAGCAGCTTCATGGTCACAGATACTCAGCTATATTTTAAATGTAGCAGCTATCAGTATGGTTTTGGTTTCTCAGTATGCTGGTGTGAAAAACTTGCCTGTGTGCGCATGCGCAACAATTACACAGCTTTCCAATTAGTATCATGGATTAGCCGCCCTCCTAAACTGATGTCACAGCAACTTGATTGCCAGTTTCCAGCTTGTTAATCCCCTTGTTTACTAGCATTAACAAGGGCTTGCCAAGCTTGCCAAGCAGGCATATTCACACAGAATACTACTTGTTTGTGAACTATAGTTACCAGGGAATAGCCAAGTCAACACTCACAAAGTTGGTAATGCCTTGTAAACTAATGGAATAGTTACCAGAGAATAGCCAAGTCCATTCACAAACTTGGTAATGCCTTGTAAACTACTACATTCACAAACTTGGTAATGCCTTGTTAATTAACTATACCTCTTATAATTAGAAACAATACTTTGAATTGATAATTAGCAAGCATGACGTACATCGCACAAAAGATCAATGGGAGAATAAATAAGTGAAATGTTACATGGATTGATAAGAGGTCTAAAGTTCGAATGTTTCTTCAGAATCAGATTGACCTAAAGAAAAGAAAAGCATAATCATAGTAATGCAATGGGTATACATGCATGCTTACATACACAGTCATGCTTACATAATTATGAGAGCACCGGGGGGGGGGGGAGGTGAAGTTTCCAGCAGGATTATTAAGTTACATGCAGGGAATGGTGAAGAGACCAACCCATGTAAGTTGAGATTGAGTTACCCATTGTGTATTAACTGTGTCCCTATAGATACAAGTCACGTCATCAAGCTGAAGTCTTTGGTAGAGGCAATCTGGCAGGCATCGATATACATCTCACCTCTATCGACCATGATTGTTGCTAAATTGGATTAATGGCGGCAAGCTAACGAAACGTTACAGTGTGCAATTTACTGCGTATGCGCAACCGACCGAGGCGTGATTCTCGTTACAGCGTAACAGGTGTTCTAGCTAACTACTCATGAACAGATTGCCTGCCATAAACAATTTCTTTGCATGTACTTACTCATGATAGCCCATTTGGGTGGAACATGACTTGTGGAAGGTTCGCCAAGCTTTCTTGACTTTTTAGCCATTACTGCACCATCATCTTTTTTAATCTTTGTCTCATAACGGCTGTCCAATTCCATCATATACTCATTGAGCTCTATATAGAAAGGTGAAAGTACGGTTATTATTATTGCATGGGCATACTTTGTGATCGCCACTGAAGTTTATGCTCCACTATTACAGATTTGTCTTCCCCATCGTCAGACTCCTCAGTTATGTACAGCATATTCAATTGGCTCCAATATTTACTCTCTGTTGGTTTCACACACATTCCACGATTCTGAAATTTCTAAAAAAGAAAGGCACAAAGGTAATGATAGTCCTCTCACTACATCCACACATCCATCACAGTGGATCTTCAGTGAAACTATTAATTTTATGCACTCACCATGAGGCGTCTTGCCCTGTACCGGCTATTTCTGCTTTTGTTTTCAATAAGCTCCTCACTGTTTTCCTTCTGGTCAACTGCCCACTGCCTTCTAATCTGTTCGTACTTTTTTTTGATCGGTATCTTTTCCTTTACATACAGATATGCTCAATTGATTTCTTAGACGATATTTCCTGAATAAATAAAGAGACAGTTATATACTTATAAATATTAGGCATATACACACATGAATACACATGACGTGATAATAGTACATACATACAACTCTGCCTACAGAGACAGCACCAGTCAGAGTACACACACACACACATACACAACTCTGCCTACAAGACCCAGTGACAGGTCGCCGGTCAGAGTACACACACACACACATACACAACTCTGCCTACAAGACCCAGTGACAGGTCGCCGGTCAGAGTACACACACACACACACAACTCTGCCTACAAGACCCAGTGACAGGTCGCCGGTCAGAGTACACACACACACACACACAATTCTGCCTACAAGACCCAGTGACAGGTCGCCGGTCAGAGTACACACACACACACACAACTCTGCCTACAAGACCCAGTGACAGGTCGCCGGTCAGAGCACACACACACACACACAACTCTGCCTACAAGACCCAGTGACAGGTCGCCGGTCAGAGCACACACACACACACACAACTCTGCCTACAAGACCCAGTGACAGGTCGCCGGTCAGAGCACACACACACACACACAACTCTGCCTACAAGACCCAGTGACAGGTCGCCGGTCAGAGCACACACACACACACACAACTCTGCCTACAAGACCCAGTGACAGGTCGCCGGTCAGAGCACACACACACACACAACTCTGCCTACAAGACCCAGTGACAGGTCGCCGGTCAGAGCACACACACACACACACAACTCTGCCTACAAGACCCAGTGACAGGTCGCCGGTCAGAGCACACACACACACACACAACTCTGCCTACAAGACCCAGTGACAGGTCGCCGGTCAGAGCACACACACACACACACACAACTCTGCCTACAAGACCCAGTGACAGGTCGCCGGTCAGAGCACACACACACATTATAAGCAGAACTATTTACAGTCATCTATCTCCACTTACAGATGATGGAGTTGGGAAATTGAGCACTCGCCTTGCAGACAATTGCTGAGGAGGAGTTGACTTCAACCATGTTTTAACCTGTTGGTTTTATAGTATAATTATGACCCGATTCAGACCGTATTTATTCAATATAAATAATTATGTTGAGAGTAACAAACCTTAGAAACACTATCGACATCCCCTCCACCTCCAGGGTTGATTCTTCTAAATGACGCCTAATATCACCCTCAGTCAACCCTAGTGAGTATCTTCCATTGATCGGCCTCCTCCAAGATATTGTAGTTTCTAGCAAGTGATGTTAGTAGATTTATTATAGTAGTTGTCAGTATAGATTCTTCTGGGGCATAGAGAATCAGTTTTAGTCCACCGTTAATATTTAGCACACTGGGACTGAGCCACGTGCATTTGTGTAGTTGGGCGGAGACAACAGTGGTTAGGCTCCACCCAATCATTGACACTTGTAGTTGTGTGGGCGGGGCCTGCATTTGCAAGCTTGGCAACCTTGGGCAACTAAGTAATCCTGTCCAACGTTTGGCAACTGCACGTTTTCGTGTCGTACTCAAGAATGGACAACCCTACGTACAGATCACTTGAAAACTATTGGTATACTAACCATACTACAATATTGCAAACGTTTGAAAACTACTGTGAACAGTGCTGTGTGTGCGGCTAATTCATGAGACTGCTCTCAAATAATTATGAGTTTCATTGTCATGTGCAAACACATTGAAATTTCCAAAGCACAGTCAATACTGCATGTACACACAATAGCACTTGCACACATAGTTGATTGTAAAACTGTTCAATTAAAAAGACACTTTCAGAGCTGTCAGGATAGCAGTGCTGAGAAGAGCCCACACTCCCAGACCTATAGGTGTGTGTAAAAATGTGTATACAAGTAAATGAGTTTAGACCCAGAGAATCATTGGAATAAAAATAGTGTACATATACAGTCAAACAAGAAGACGTACTTGTAACGGAGCCAGCTCCACCCGTACTAGCTCCAGGGCACGTCAGTGGGACTGTGGGGATGAACACACAATTAAATGTGGAGACAAATATGATATTGCTAATTCAAAAAAACAACATGCGATCGCATATGAATTCCTGTACACACATTACACAATATAGCACTACATGTACAACCGTAATTATATAACAGCTGTCCGACTGCATGCACGAGTGGAGACTAGTATTCTACTTACTCTCTGAAATCAGATCAGTGGTTTCAGCGACCCAGTATGTAGCGAACCGCTGCACCGTCGTAAACCTGTAAGAATAGTGTGTTTCAAATATGTGGCGACATGCATACATCGTATTATACGCCATCACTTTTCAGAAATTTAGTACAATAAAAACAGAGCACAAAACTGTGCACAATTTTTACCAGAATCTGATTGGTCCCGTCATAATAGTAGTGGGAGCACGCCAGGTGAAGGTCACATACGCCAGATCAACCCTCAATGTTGTATTACCAGGTTGAACGTGTGTGACAGCGATCTCAGGTGGCTCGCAGCTGCTCAGACGACTGTTGGGTTGATCAGCGGAGGGATCGAGAAAAGCTCCGACAGGGTTGCCATCCATGTCCCTAGCTTGAATGAGGAAGCCACGGAAGGTGGTGTTAGCACTGGTAGTTCTAGCTCGGAGGGTGACTACAGAGAGAGAGAGAGTGGGGGGTAGTCAAGAGGCAAACATTTAATTTCAAATACGATCAGCGTATTATAATGCTAAAATTCATGCCTTGCAAACAAATCTTAACAAAAAACTTAAAAAACATACTTGTGTAGTATGCTCCAGGTAGGTAGGCCATAGGCATGCCTCCGTACGAGTTCATGAAGGCAGAGATATCAATCTCATAGGGGCCCGGGTTCGATTGAGCCCCCGCTGGATGCCCGGGAGTGAGGTTCACACAAGTAGAGGTTGGGGCCCCTCCAGGGAGAGCATAACTACTTGCAGCACACGCCAGGACAAGTACAAGTATAGAAATAGCTCCCATTTTGCGAAAACACTTTAAGACTGATAGGTTTGTAGAAAGTATGAAGCAGCTGAATGATTGTTCAGAGCAAGCACTTTAATGATGATGAAGTGATTCTACATGGCTGTTTTTATATCCCTGGCCCAGGTCCCAAATACAGTCACAAAACATAGCCAGAAAACAAGCCACCACACATAAAACTTCATATACCTACTGACAACAGAAGGATGTCCAAAAATTAGAATTTGTGGTTTTTCTCATGTAAACATTTGTCGAATAAGACTTATCGTCTAGTATTTTTCAAGGACAAATGGTCACACACTTGGAAGGACTGAGCCAAGTGTGTGACTACTTGCCCTTACAAGTACACGTCTTCTATGACAATTGTTTACATGAGAAAACCACAAATACATGTATAGGATGTACGTGGTATCTTGAGTGGGAGATCAAAACATACATGTACAAATGTACCTAAAATTAGCATTTTGGAATACCAGTATCAATCAGGCGTGCAAGCACTTAATGTCCACTTCACTTAAGTATAAAGGAAATAGATTGATACTTAGCAGGCCGTATAGCGGGTAATTTTCGTTAGTGCAAATTTTCGTATAAATTACCCTTTTAAAATATTCGTACAGCTCAGGATAGTGACTATTGCAGAATTAATTTCATATGATACTCGAAAAAATAACCCGCTATATGTTAAGTTTAATAAAGAGATATACCATTCATTTTAATAGCCTGGCTAGTTCTATCATGAATTAGCAAATACATGTACGGTACACGTACCACACACAATGTTTCCAACTTTCATTGGGACTTCATTTAACAAACCAACCACAGTGTTAACGTCAACAAGTTAATCAAGTTTACAGGGTTTGAAATGAAAAATGAGTGAAAAAGTTGTATTTATCACAAATTAATGAAGCTTTAAAATGGACTAAGTGTTTTTGTGGGTGATAGTTTGTGTGCAGAGTAGCGCTGGTTCAACTCATCTTGCAAGACCCCGGCTCTCTGTTGCAGAATACTGATCTGGGTTCTCAAGCTCTTGATGGTGTCTTCATATTCCTACAGGGGTAGAAATGAAATTACAATAGTGCATCAATTGTAACCGCCGCAAGTAATACATGTAAAGCTCTCTAGCCACAAAATTGTCATTCTGAGAGCATACATACATGTACTAAGGGAATTAATCAAGGATGTGAGCTTTCCCATACCACACACTATAGGAATCACTTGGCAGAGGATGCCACTACCTCCCTAACCTTGACCACACGGAGTCATGCATGGGGCCTCTAATGGCAAACAGTGTGTGACATTCTCTGGCACCTCTCACGCACAACACACCTGTTTCACAGCCAATGGTAACATGCCCCTCAGCTTCTCCTCATAGGAACGCTTCAACTGAGACAGCTGCAGTGTACAAAACGGGTCGTGAAATTCGATACATATTATGTAAGTGTAAAACACGAATAGAAGAAAAGCACTCTAGCATAGCAGAGATTATTCGAGCATGTACATGTACATGTAAGTAGAGTAGGAATGTATCCATCAATTATCAACTGAAAAGCATGCAGATTACAGGCTACACTTGACTTCTCTAGGTAAAGGAGGTGACAAACATTTGAGTTGTGCTCAGCCAGCTGGTGTTTGCTCCTCTCCTGGTGCTGTGACACAGTGAGGTGGGCTGCCTCAGCCTCCTCCGTCAAACTCTGGGAGGGTAGCCAACATAGAGTGCAGTTAAATTAACCGTTATTTTATTATAGTTAAGTTTCTACAAGCAACAAAAGGCAAAAGGAGGAGCTTTGCAACTGCTTGGACATACTACAGAGGAGTCTCAACAAACATGGCTGACGGCTGACAGACAACAGTCAGAAACACATCTAGTGAACATGGGGACCTACTATTATACACATGCAGCAATGACATTCATACATGCAATAATTATTGTGACTGTCACAGTTGGTGACAATGATATCAATGATCATACAGACCACATGCACTGGTTGGTTCCAACTACTAGTGTCTACCACTCCCTGGCTAAACAGGGACTCACCTGTCGAATGGAGTCATGGTGTTGTTTCATGCCGTCCATTTCCTCACCGTTACGGTGCATCAACTCTCTCATGTGATCCTCATGTGAGCTCTGCTGTCTGCAGGGGAAAACAGAATCAAATGCATTTCTCTCCACACATGAATAATGTTTGAGAAAATTGCTAAAAAAACAAAATACGTGTGTATATTTACATATTTGAGAGAAAGGAGAAAGAAAAAAAAACGCTCGAAAGGTGGAATTGAACCACTGTGACGTCAATCACCTACAGGTCTGAAGCCTGCACCCCACACCAGTGAGGGTCATTCAAGCAATGGAATAATACCCAACATTTGCTATTTAAACTACACATGAGCTATACATTAACAAAAAAGATGCACCATCTCAGGTATGAGACAACTTTATTTGCAGTGCATACAATCAGGAGTACATCTCATGATACCTGATAATATAATTCCATTTTAGGAAATTTGACTCACTTTTTCATGTTTTCCTCTAGAAACTGGACCTGCGCTTTCAGTGATGTCATAGTCTGAAGTAGTAAACACAACACAGCATTCAACACACAGACATTAAGTATACAGGCATACACTATAGTTTTATGACTACACCAGAGGAGGTATGACATCAACGAGCCCCACACATTCCCCAGGTCAAAGTTCAATTGCGTGTTACCAGAACTCTTGGCGCCTACTGTTTTTTCGTGCACAGTTTGATCTAAGTTATATTAGCTTAATCAACCATCGTTTCTGCTTCAGAATCTTCAGGAGGGATGCCTGGAGTTGCCATGAGTATCACTTTGTTTAATGTGGTATTGAACATTGACAGGATATATATAATAAGGAATGTGGTGAATCAAACACTTCCTGCAACTCGCAGGTGTCGTACATGTACGTCTTCTGGACTACTACATGTACATTACACGACAGGGAGTGCAATCATATGGTACTAATGCAAGTACAAGATCAACCTACTACAAATATTGTATAGCGCTAAATTTCGTGGGTTAGCAATCCTTATACGAAAATTGTAGAATTATCTGCTATAACGTGCAAAGATTAGAGGCGTGGCTTCCGGTAAGCAGCCATTCCACAAAATTTAAGCGCCTCGAAAATTTCGCGCTATACGGTACATTACAGGACAGGCAGTGCAATCACCTATCTACACAAGTACAAGCACAAGATCACCTACTACAATGTATGTGTACGCCTGTATGTGTACGTGTACATTACAGGCAGTACAACAAGTACAATACAAGCACCCCTTACACACCCACCTTAACTGTCTCTCAGTGAGTACTATACAAGCACCCCCTCCCCCCCACACACCTTGGTTGACTGGCTGTCTCTTAGTGAGTACTATACAAGCACCCCCCTCCCCCCACACACATTGGTTGACTGGCTGTCTCTTAGTGAGTACTATACAAGCACCCCCCTCCCCCCACACACATTGGTTGACTGGCTGTCTCTTAGTGAGTACTATACAAGCACCCCCCTCCCCCCACACACCTTGGTTGACTGGCTGTCTCTTAGTGAGTACTATACAAGCACCCACCTCCCCCACACACACACCTTGGTTGACTGACTGTCTCTTAGTGAGTACTGGTGCTCTACCTGCCGATGCTGGTGGTCGTGCTACAAAGTAGATAAAGAACAGCTTGAGAACAGTGGTGCAAGGTACAATGTAGGCCCACAACAGACTACACTGGTGGAACAATGTACAAGATGGGTACTGTGGGATAGCCTTACTTTTTCAGTCAGGGATTTTATCTCTCGTTTATGCTCCTCCCTGACTCTTGCAAGTTGTGTTTTGAGCTTGCCAATCTGGGGAAGCAAGAGTAAACATCGGACTACAGTGTACATGTATAGTGGCATGAATACATACACATTAATCAAAGGATATACACTTACTCAAGCAATTAACATACACTTAGTGTAAAGCCTTTAATGGTGCTTGACAATTAAACTTCAAGCACTGTATAATCATACCACAGGTCATACATGTACATGTACATGTAACCAACACAACGGTTCAATATGAAACCTAACAGATTAGGAAAAAAGTTGTGAAAACGGTTGGGGGTTCGAAAGCTAGCTTTATAGTGACAGCTAGTCTAGAGTGGCCAATTAAAAAAAGCACCACTCTCACTCACAGCTGCCTCGTGTATCCTAACAGTTGCTGCCACCTCTTCTCTCTTTTGTCTCTCTAACTCCAGAATCTCCCCGCCGTGTCGTCTAGCCATTATCTCCACCTGTTCCCTCAGCCCTCGTACGTCACCCTCCAGGGAGGAGACCACCTGCAAAGGGGGAGGACAGTGAGAAATGAGTTTAGATTACACGTGTTTGTTGTTGTGGCCCCAAGTGTAACCATATCACCATATCAACTACACAGCCAGTTTCAATATACATATAGTGTATATGACAATGTGTACATACACAGTTAAGAATTCACACAAACATTCAGAGGAACCGAAGGCTTAGCATTGTACACAGTACATGCATGTACAATGCAAAGTTAAAAATCCACACAAAAAATTGGTGTTTTCAGAGGAAAGCTTAGCACTATACATGTATGATCACGAGTTCATACAGAACTACATGTAGTACGAGAGAAATACAACGGTTTCAGTACAACTCTTGATCATACCTTTCTGTAGTGACCTTCTTTAGCTGCTGCCTGAGCCTCCAGTTGAGTCAACTCACTGCTCAGGCCAGCAACCATCTCTTCCTGCAAAGAGGGGCAATATTGTATACACTACATGTACCTAAAGGGGTCAATAAATTGTACCTAAAGGGGTCAATGTTGTGTAAACTACCCTTACAGGTACGCGTCCCTATTATGGTAGAAAGTGTAGGTTGGACAACACATGTGCAGCACATGCATTGTCAAGTTAAGGACTTTGGTTACATGTATTATCACAAACACGCGCAATGTGCATTACAGCTTAATTCGTACTGGGAACATAATACATGATTGTACATATAAGTATATATGGCATTGAGGGTAATTTTAAAAGGGCCTATGCGCATAAACAACGTTGTACTGACATTGTACTGACATAATAATGCTACATGTATATGGTTGTGTGTGCATACCTTATTCGTCACCAACTCCTCTCTCTGCCCTTCCATTGTCGCCTTGTGACTAGTCACCAACTCCTCCACTGTCTGTCTGTGTCTCAGTTCCATCTCTCCCCTCTCCCCCTCAGCCCTTGCTCTGTCTTCCTTCCTCTTCAATGAGAACTGCTCCCTCTCTGAGGCCCTCTCTACTCGACAGGTAGTGAGTTCTTTCTCGAGGGAGGAAAGCTCGCCTTTCATCTGGTCAAACATGCCACTGGTCTGCTGCTCAACCTAGTGAAGTGTGTGTGTGTGGGGGGGGGGGCGGAGGGTTGGGGAGATAAAAGTACTATACACAGTACAAGTGATGTACATGTAGACATCATGAAGCATGAAACAGCACAGGTAGGGATAGGGCCGCACACAAAAAGAAAACAAATTGGATAAAGGCACATGTACCCCTCTCCCAGCATTACCATACACACTAGAGCACTGAAATGCTAACCCTCGGCTGTTGACATGAATAACATCTATAAAAACCAGAAGAGTAGAAGTAGTACATGTACACTGTACGTATACATGTACATGCATGAGCATGGAAGCTGGCTAGGCATGAGCAATAAAAGTGAAAGTACACTAGAGGCATGCTGAGGACGGTGTTCTAGTGCATGAAGTATGTACTGTGGACTAGGATCACACGAAAGTCAGTCAGCAAAGAAACCTGGAGCCTTAGAAATATGGCTCCTGGTACGTTCCGGTAAAATAAAAAGAAGCAAACCACAATCATAATTCTAGCTTTCTACCTTAATGACCCTTTTCCATTGTTCCTGGTACAGAATCCATTCAGCTGTACATACATACCTCGAATAAAGGCCATGTAGTTATTAGCTAGCCATGCAGCCAACATGCAAGTTCAAGCTTCTTAGCTTTTGCTCGCCAACAAAGCTTCCATCAAAATCTGTCACTAATAACTTGTTGTGTGAAAGGTATGTACACGTAGCGCTATGGCATCCAGGTGAGTAGACTCAGAAATTACAAATCAAACGACTACTATAACCCGTGGCTGCCCACATGCCTCGGGTATTGATGGAAACCTGTATACTAATTATGCCCTCCTCAATAGAATTCTGAACACACCATACACCTGGCCTCACCTCAGCCTTGAAATCATCGATTGCCTGCTCTGCCTGTTTTGATTGAGCTTCCATCTTAGCCCTCAGTGTCTCCAGTTGCTCATCACGACCTCTAAGCTCCTCCTCCAGGCAGGATAGTCTCTCTTTGGACCGCATCTCTCTCTCACTGGCCTCTCTCTTGAGCTCTATCACTCTCTTATCATGTTCGAGATCTCTCTGTCTCACGGCTCGCTGGCACTCGGCTTCAAGCTCCTGTGTGTGTGTGTGTGTGTGTGTGTGTTGTGTGTGTGTGTGTTGTGTGTGTGTGTGTGTGTGTGTGTGTGTGTGTGTGTGTGTGTGTGTGTGTGTGTGTGGGGGGGGGGGGGGTCAATGATTACCAAGAGCTTAATTGCAATGTACATACGTACATGTACACTTTCAAAGTAATGTAAATGCTTGAGATGTACGTAGCAAATAAACTTATAACTGTAATGACTTCTACCTGATGTCCTTCACATGCATGCATAGACTGTAGAATAGGGTACATAACTCACAGATAGTCCAAGAGCTTGCTCTTCTTTGGCCTTGCCCATCTCCCTCTCCATCTCACTGACCTGACCCTTCAACTCAGCAATGGACTCATACATCTACAGTAGGCACATGTACAATGAATCAACAAAGGCTGAGTGTACCTGATATAATTATGCATACAAGTATAATGTATGTACATGAAGAAATAGTCAGTGACGCACTACAAAACACACATGTAGCGCACACAATTCACAGGATATAGACACAAATCTCAGTCAAAAGGTACCTCCATTCTTTCCTAAGGCTCCGACTATGTGTCAGTGTACTCCCTTCCCCTCACCTTTGATTCCTGTATAGTGTACTCGTGTTGCATGGCCGCCACACTCTCCTCAGTGGATGTCCTCAGCTCCCTCAGCTGGCACTCTTTCTCCTCTCTCAGTGAGGCCATTTGTTGATCTCTCTCCTCACTCAGTGAGGCTATCTGTTGGTCTCTGTTCTCTCCCAGTGAGGCTATCTGCTGGTCTCTCTCCTCTCTCAGTGAGGCTATCTGTTGGTCTCTTTCCGACCTCACAGAGAGTAACTCAACCTCCACAGCCTCAACTCTGATAAATAACAGTTGGCAAACACATTGTAGTGGGACCATTCCAACTACAGTACATGTAATGCATTAAATTCCCCTACACATAATCATTGCAGACCTAACCTTTTGTAATTACATGTACGTTTTTGAATAAATTATTCATGCTGAAGTCTATGGTACATGCATGTACGCATACTTACCTGTCCTGAGCTGTTTTCAACTCAGCTTGAAGTGAAGAGCACTTCTCATCTAACTTTTCCTGCAAACATGGAGCACACTTAAAAAAATATCTGTATGTACGTGTGCATGTATGTAAGGTAAGAAAAGGTACATTGTATATCAAAGAGCCATAACATTTTGAAATTGGACAATCCAAGTTATTGGCAGTCTGTTGGACATGTACCTTGTCATGATGCAGTTCAGAGTGAGCTTGTTTCAGATTATCTGACCCTCTGCTACGTTCCTTGAGCTTTGTCTTCAGTGCTGAGATCAGCTCAGCCTGAAATAGAAAGTGTGTACACGTACGTACCAGAGAAACTATAGTAATTATAAGCAGCAAATACTACATGTGTACATGTGTGAAACCTGTGTCGTATAATAATTGTATCACACCCGATCAAAAAATGTTGCGAGGGAGTCAGAGAGAAGATTAGTGTGATCGTTCCAGACTAACCAGCCATGGTGAGAACACCACGTGCGTTCAGTTTGTCTAGTCACGTGACACGCGTCTCATCACTCTCCCTCCACATAAATACAATACACGAACAATAATTATAGCTAGCCACCTATGGAATCGAACTATGGAATCGAACTCACGGACATAATCAAGCCAGTTGCAGCCAATACCTACTACACACTGTACCGTGTGGTACTACAGGTACCAAATCTGATGGTACACATGTACTTAATAGAGCAAATCCAAGGCAAGCACACTGTAAAAACTGCAGGCACTACTCATACACGTACTACATGTGATTGCTACATGTAGTTACTTAATTAACTCACATCAGCTCTTCTCTGTGTTGTATGGTCGTCTTTGATGGAGGCCATTCTATTGGTCATCTCTGCCACTAATCTCTGGTGAGCCTTGCCGTAGTGTTGCTCCAGCTCTAGCTTGCTGGTCTCAAACTCTGACACAACTGCATGGAGCTGAAGGGAAGGTAGGAGGGTACAGTAGGTAGGGTAACACACTGACCAGGACAAAGGGGTATAACTATTGAATCTACAACTGTATGATCGTACACATACACGTGCATGTGGAGTGAGAGTGATACACAGACGTACATGTACACTACACATGCAAGCCAATACGGAGGAATTAATTACGGAGGCTCACAACTTAAGAATTGATACATTCGATTAGAGGGGAGCAAGAGATAATAATTATAATAAACACAACCACCATACCAATGGTTACAGTGCAATCAATTTACACCAAGTATTAATTATAGGTTTGCGCATGTGCAAGCGAAGTATACGATAGTGTGTTTGTGTGTGTCTGTCTAGGCTGCTCACTGATAAATGAAGTGCAAGTAAGAGCTTCTATTTTGCTTACTTCGAAGGCCATTGCAGTCTCCACAGACTCGTGTGTAGCGATTCCCATGCAGTATAAATGTTGCATGCAAACGTTCAAGTGCCTCTATCGAGGTGCTTTCTTTACATTAGTAGTACAAACTCACCTTTTCCTCAAATTGTGCTTCCAGCTTCTGCCTGTACTGACGAGAGTCTGCCAGCGACTGACTTCCCTCCTCCCTCAGAGCCTTGTTCTCTTTGAGAGACTGAGACAGCTTCAACTCCACCCGTCTCACCTGGGCAGCCATCTGGCTTCCCTTGAGACGACACTCAGTACGAAGGTTCTCTAGCTCATTGTTCTTACGGTCAAATATCTGCACATGCAGTTATGATGCACATTCAGTTATGTAACGGATGAGATAAATAATATCAGAGGGCCCCCATACAAAATACTTTCTACTCTGCAATAAAGGCAAGTAAAATTTGAGGTATGGCTGGGATTCGAACCTAAAACGTTTTGGGCGAACTTGTACATGCAAAATGTATTTGTGGTGACAAAATACTACAATGGTACAATAGTTAACCTGTTTCAACGATTCCTCGTGGCTTCTTTGTATTTTCAGTTTCTCTTCTTCAAATTGATTCTCTGCAGCCTTTACTTTCAGCTCAATCTGGAGTAAAACATGGATAAACTGACAGTAAATTTACTTTCTTCCCTTACCTCTCTGCTTTGAAGGATTTCTTTGGTGATATCATACTTTCTTGGGGAGACAGCAACTGGAAAAGAACCTGCAGGAATTACCATGTGCTACTGCAGTCTCGTGAGCCGTATTACAATCAGCCCGCGAGACTAGTGCTACTGAGACTTTACTCTAATAAAGCGAATAATTATGACAACATGTATTTTTCAGATCATTACGGTATCTTCACACAGCAGCCATTTTTGTTTGGCCGTTTGAAGCTTCTTTTTCAACACACAGGTGTCTAACAGCTTTATTTCAACTCTGAGTAGCTAGCTAGGAGATGGAGACCACACAGGACCCTGCAGCGCGTGTTTGGTTGCCTCCAGACCCAAAGACCCAGCCCAGAATCACGGATTTCTTCCATAGTAGCCCAGAGAAGGGGGGCACCTCAGAGCAGCTGCAAGATGGGCTGCAAGATGAAGCTGGAACAACTACAAGCTCTGCGGGTAAGTAATATTTAGCTAGCTAGACTGAGCTAGCTACCAGCCAAAAACGTTGCATGCAAATGACTGACATGACCTCTCAACATTGCAGATAAAACACAGCCAAACGCAACAAATCCTTCACCCAAAAAGAGCGTCAAAGAACCGAAAAAGACAAATACTTCAACACCTAAAAAAAGAGGTCGAGCAAAAAAGGCTACGAATATGGGGGATGGCGAAATCCCAATAGTGGAACAGGTTCCAGTTGGAGACATATTTTTGGGTGAGGAGATGATAGTCCAGACATCGCTCAACCCAGTAGAAAAGCCGTTTGTGGAAACTCCACCTAGCAAGAAACGTAGACGGTCATTCACTGTACAACAAAAACGAGAGGTGATCGAATATGCAAAAAAACACAGTCTCTACAAAGCATCAATCGAATACAAACTTAGCTGTGGTACGATTGGTCCATGGATGAAGAAAGATTTCTCTGAAATGGAAAGCATGAGTTTGCGAGCACATGGATCGGGGAGAAAGCTTTCGTACCCTCAACGATTTGAGCCTACAATAACCCAGTGGATTCTCGAGCAAAGAGATATTCGACCTAGCATCACCACTCAAGAAATAATCGATTACGCTTGTTCTCTCATCAAAGCAGAGTGTCCTAATTTCAGAGGCACCCGAGGCTGGTTTCAAAAATTCCTAGTTCGAAACAACATCTTGAATCCAGACAGTGAGCCACTTTCAAAGACACTTCCTCCTCCTTTAGAGGAAAAAATCACCAACTTTCTCGAGACTCTCAAGAAAACACGAGCTGAATACGATTATCCATCGGAGCTCATAGCGAACATGGATGAAGTGATTGTCAATATTGACATGGCTAGCAACAGAAAGACTGATAGAAGCAAGACAATGGTGTTCCCCACGTACACAGTTGGGGGAGAGACACAAAGCTACACACTCGGAGCTGAGAAACAGCACATCACAGTGGTCCTGACTGCCTTAGCCAACGGGACACTCCTCCCACCAATGATCATCTTCAAGGGTGTCAAAACTCCCAAACACATTAGTATGCCGAGGTATGTTAATACACGATACAATACACTATTAGCTAGCGTAATACACAAACTAGTAGTACATGTAAACACACAGCAAGACTTTATTGCGCATTATAATTATATGTACTGTATGTGCTGTATTTCAAACTCACGTACACATGTATGTATATACAGAATACTTTAAAACTGTTAATTCTTTTTTTATACAGTGATTGGCTTGTGTGTGTCCAGGACAGTGGGTACCTTGACTCTAGTCTAATGGACCTTTGGACCAGGGAGATTTGGCTAAAGCACACCCAGTCTCAAAAAGCTCTCCTAGTGATGGATTGCTGCCACCCACATGTGACAGAGGACTACACGACTACTCTATCTCAAAACAACACCACCGTGCACCAAGTCCCAGCCGGTTGTTCGACTAAGCTACAGCCTGTGTCTGTTACACTTGCCACTCCCTTTAAAGACCTATGCAAAACCTTGTGTGCAATCTACTATCAAGCAAAGCTAAGCTCTCTACAAAACCCAGGTGACAGGCTAAGATCTGCTTCTAAAGAGGATATCTGCCCTTGGCTAGTTTCTGCCTATACACATGTGACTAAGATGCAATCAGAAGTTGCCATGTCTTTCCTAACTACTGGCCTAACTCTAGCTATTGATGGCTCGGAAAATGGCTTGTATCGAATTGACAACAAGGTAGAGGCTAAACCTATTCAAGACCAACCTATTGAAGAGAAAGTCGAGCAAGAAGATGTTCAAGAAGATGTTCAAGAAGAAGCTGTAGTGACCGAGATAGTGACCGACCTAGCACAAGCACAAGGAGATCCAGTAGTGGCTCTTACAGAGCTCGATAATTCCCTAAGTTCACTCAAGACTCTCTATAGCTACATGCTACAAATGCAAAACAAGGCTCTCTCTGAAAGTGACATGCAGATACTAGAAGAACAGCTACAAACACAATAACCTGTTGTGTACATACATGTTCAGACACATGACCCTACGTATAATTATGTATTATAATTATAATTATAGCTTCATAATAATTATTATTATAACCCTAACATTCAGTTTTTTTCATGCCATACTTTGAGGTGCATTTTCGTGAGGTGCAACATCGAGGGCAGAGAAGACACGAAAATTAAAATTTGGGAAAAGATATTTCACATTGGTGGGTGTGGTTTCCTGGTATTGAACCGCGAATATTAGAACCCACGAAAATAATTTCTGCCGAGGGCTCACGCATGGAGCCAAACAGCGAAAATTTCCCACTATACAGAAACACATGCACATGTACATGTATGTATACGTACAGTACTTACTATTTAGCATCTTGATTTCTGACTTACTAGTGAAAGCTTTCTTGGGTGAATATGAACCTGAGCTTGAGACCATGAATGAGTGTTTCTTCTCCGACCCCTGTGCACAAAGAGTTATAATTATGTATATACTCTACAGGCCCACTAATGTGGTCCTGTAAACAGGCATTGGGTACTAGGCACACAGAGTACAGGCCCACTAGTGTGGTCCTATACACAATCATTGTGACTAGGCACACAGAGTACAGGCCCACTAGTGTGGTCCTATACACAATTATTGTGACTAGGCACACAGAGTACAGGCCCACTGGTGTGGTCCTATAAACAGGCATTTTGTACTAGGCACACTGAGTGCAGGCCCACACTAGTGGGTGGTCCTACAAGCATTGTTACTAGGCACACAGAGTACAGGCCCACTAGTGTGGTCCTATAAACAGGCATTGGGTACAGTACTAGACCACAGAGTACAGGCCCAGTATTATGATTCCTATAGCAGGCATGGCTACTGCACAGGTATACAGACACACCATATCTATCATACAGACGGCCCACCTTAGGTGACTTTGTCCAATGCTCTGACCGTCCCAAGAGTAGTTCACTCACATCAGAGAGTTGACTGTCATCACTGCCCAAGATCTCATCACTCAGACTCAGGGAAGGGCTGGAGGACAACAGCTCGTCGAGTTGTGTATACGCTTTGAGCGAAGGTGACCTTGACTCATAGCGTGATGCCTACAGAGGAAAAATGGAGATATCACAGCAGACAATAAATACCACAGTACGCTTACTTTCATCAAGGACTAACTTCATTATACATGCGTGTACGTATGATTTGATTGAACTAGAATGGACTAACTGAACTAAAGTTATGGCCGTCAAAGATGTTCGCTGGGTTCTGCTGGATCCTTTACATTGGACGCTTACGTGAGTGTCCAGGGTTGAGCTCCGCCCAACTAGGTAATACCAGTAATCATACCCTACCTACAATTAAATGGACGCAGAGGACTACGAAGATTAACCAACCACACATTTGTGAGCACAAATCAAGGTCTAAAGTGTACATGATTGCACAAATTAAATCTGGAGTTTATAGCGTTTATCGTTTATGCAGGCACTTGTAGAGTGTATGTGCACTTACTTGAGGATTAGGTCTCTGTAGTGATGTAGATGGTCCAGCATCAAGGCTCCACAGCCCCTCCTCACTGGTATGCACTCGGCCTTCCCCGGCCCCGTAACTGATACCACTATCAGGAAGATTGGTTTGAATCAGATACAACGGAGAGGTACATGTAGGAGTAGCTTTAGGGATTTGCTCAAATCTACGATGCTCTTGTGTCGTGTGATGATGTCGAGCCCCTTTATGTTCACTAGCACGTCTCTTAGCTTTATCTCGACTCGAATCAGATGTAGTTTTCTCCACTTCTCGTTGAGTGTTAGTCGATTGAAATGAACCAATCGGTTGCTGTTGCTGTGTTGATGCACCAGTCCTTGTGATGGGTTTAAATGTGCCCAGTCGAGGCAGCAACCCCTGAGGGGGGTCAATAGTGAATGGTGGCTCTAGTTTACTCGACTTCAGGACTTGGAGTAACAACTTGGCATACTCGTTGCGCTCAGCTCTGTGATAGATGGATGGATACAGAATGGATATTAATGATGTACATGCACGATACCAGGAGTACTCCTGGCGATACACACTTACTTTTCAATTTTTACTGCAAGTAGCTTCTTAATCCAAGAAGTTACTTTACTTCTCTCCTCTGTATGAGACGTAAATAAGATAATCAGTGCTTGTAGTTTTATACATTAGAATAATTATGATCAAATTCACCTGATTTTTGTGGCAATTTCTTTGCATGAGGCTTCATTCTCGAGATGATTTGCTTGAACTCATCATCTAAGACCTCTCCCATTATTTATTCTGCTTGCAATGAGCTTTGTAGGAGCAATCTTTCCTTGTCACAATAAATTACATGGTGAGAAAAGTTTGAAATTACCGCTCGTGCTTTTAATTAGAATGTTATGGTAACGTTTGTTTATCGCGCATGCACAAAAATTACAAGAAAATGGCTGAATAAAACAAACACTTCTTATGCACATAATATATTAATATATCTGCACACACAAAATAATAATGAACACGTATAGATTTATGTATACAAAAATGATAAATCCCTTCTAACATACTGCTTCATAATCAGACACAAACCCAGTTCTAGAGCAGCTACCGATTCCTCTACAAACAGAGCAAGCCAATTTCGGGCTATCTTTACACGACCAAAACTCTTTGTTCATCACCGAATACAGGAGACAGCTAACTTCAGGGCTTGAGCAGAACTGATGCAAATATCCTCTCGCTTGGCTGAGCACAATATCTCGAGGCATTGAGTAGCTTAGTGTGTTGAAAAATACCATAAGTTCGTTTATGTGCATGTTCTTGTCGATTGCTTTCTGTCCGTAGATCGCCAAAATCGCTACACAGATAAATAAATGGAAAGAGTTCGTCTTGTAGTTGGACCAACACGTCTCCCAGATTATCAGTGCGTCTTCTTCATAGAACTCTCTCTTGAGACAGACAAGTAACCAACGGTGACAAAACATCAATGTGGTCCCGTCCTCAATATTTTCAAGGTAGATATAGAACGATGGAATGAGCATCTCAATCAAAAGTCGCAGCGGCTCCTGCATGAAACAAAACAACACTTTTATCAATCTACTGAAATTATAACTGGAAAATTTAGTGGGTGGGGGTGGGTGTTTTAATTTGGCGATTTGGCGATTTGGCGAATTTTACCAAAGATTGCCAAATTTAAAACCGTCAAATTAAAGTTTTCCGGTGGACACAACGTCATTGCAGCAGTAGGCAATTGCAAATCAAAAAACGCCAATTACATTTCAAATGGCTCATGAGTCAAATTTTAAAGTTAAGTGAGTAAGTAAGATATATATTTTATGTCTAGAAGGATAGCCTCCTACGCAGCCCTCTGAAACCCTTGCTAATGTGTACATGTACCTCCATAATTATAGTTGCTATATTCATGCACAGCACAATACTGGTTAATCTGAGGCCTGCGTACTGGTATATAATTAAAAGCATATTTACTCACAATCTGATGAGTGACGGAGATGTGGTCTTTGCCCGGTTTGTAGAAGGCACTGCTCTGCACTAGTTTAGTAAAGCACCAGAATGCCTCAGCCTCTTCGTCCAGTGCAGCCAGCAGAGGAGCCAGGAGATCAGTCATGCCTGTGTGGGAATGAAGACCATTGGTAGCATATCCTGGGAAATGTCCGGGCACATAGTTACAAGTTACTTACAAGCACGTGCGTTTGATTGGAACCTTTAGCACAAAATCACACTCTCGCTCGGTAATTATGACTAAAACAGTCAAATGTGCTAATCATACATAGTGTACACACCTTGACAATACCGGATGTTTGGCTTAAAAAGTAGGTAGTTCAAAATGATATCCCTGCAGAGGCAAAGAAGAAATGATAAATGTAGACAGACAATCATGAAAGACAAAATGATTCATTCTGATTATCATAAGCAGACATTAGCTAGTGGATAACTACAAAACGTTTTGTATAGCCATGCCTATTGTATCTCTGCAACTGGTTCCCAAAATGGATGTTAACTCAAGTTTAGCTAATTACAGAGCCATCTATACGTACGTACATGAGTGTGTTGCAGTGAGCATTGTCCTCTCCCTTGTAGTAGGAGGTGGAGCGATCTGTTCTCACCACGTCCTTCTCTATCTGATGGTACACGTCTGGGCGGCCACCCCTCCCTGCTGAGTCAGCACCCCCAGACACATCCTTCAAGTAACCGCCAGACCTCTCGTTCTCTTTCCTACAATTACACGGTAAACATTGTACTTTCAACATGCCTAGTAATCTACACCAAGCAGGTATAATTATAGTCAATCATCACACTGGCACTAATGGCCCTCGGGAATACATACAACACATAAGGGTAAAATCAGTACTGACCCTTTATGTTAAAAATATGCTAAAAGGCTACAAAAGTGGTGCCAATCCCTACTAAAAACCCTTATGAGATTACGGAGATATTGAAGAACTTATACGTACCTTCTTTTGTCAAGGGCCCAGTATTCGTCCCTCCTCTTGGCTCTGATGGCATCCCTCTCCCCCGCAGTCGAGTGAAACGTGTAGAGACCCAGAAGGAATGGCCACACCTCCTTCCTTAACGAGGGAGAAACCCCTTGTAGGAACACAACCTGGGAATAATGCAAATAAAACGTTATCTTGCTGAAACTACATGTACACAGAGTAAAGTATATTTTAATTTTACTGTTCATGTATAGCACACTAATAAAAAATTAAACTGAAACTGCTTCACAAATCAATAATAAGAGGACATACAATGGTGTCTGCCTCAGACATCATCTTAGCAAGGGCCAGTCACTTGACAACCAAACAAGAAGTTTGCACGATCTACATTTCCTCACCAATAGGGTGTTTTCAATTGTGAGTGAAAGAGAAATTATTATTGGTTCACCTTCCTGACGTATCCACTGTCCACAATCTTCCCCTCCTGATCGAGCAGATCTCTCCACACCTCTTTTGTCAGAACACTCTTGATCGTACCCTCGTCTGGGTGGAGCTCTGAGAGACTCAGCTTGGGACGAAAGATGGTGAATGTGTGCTGATGGGTCTCCTTGTGACAATGGTGCTTGAAGAAACTCCACGAGCGAAACAGGTGGATGAGGTCATTGAGTCCACCATTCTTGAAATGAAATACCTGGAAGATATAGTTGTAACTATCAGTTAAAACAGTGCAATAATAGAAACCACACTTTAAGCTTAATAATAAAGTTAACGTTACATTCCAAGAACAAGGAACACAAACATATTGTGTTTGCAAGCTTTATACTACACTTCCAGTGGGGAAAACAACTGCACACATCTGCTCCACGTGCACACAGGCCATTGTGTTCTCAGGACTACATTGTAGTGCCCATACAATCACTATAATACAATTTATCGATCATCACGATAATGGGTTGAGGGTTGTAAAACAACAGACAGTGTGTCACTAAGAGCATGCAAGAATACATACTGTACTTCTAAAACAATCACTCACTCTGAATTTCCGGTCCTTGCTTGTGATGACCATCTCCCCAGATATGAGCAGCCCATTATCACCAATACGATAAAAAACCCGAATGACCTCCATGAGTCCAAGATCGATGGACACGGAGGAACACTCCTCACCCCCAAACCCACCACTATTACTATCCGACAAAGACAAACTTCGACTCCCTCGGGTGACATCAACGGAAACTAGCGATGCTTGGCGTTGGGCTAAAATACTAGAATTGGGGGCCCAGTTTAAAATGAGTGTGGTTCCGAAATCGGAGCCCCTGGTTGTAATAAATAGGAAGCCTGGAATGAGATCTTGGCTATCGCGGCTTGCAGCTGCTGCCCTGGGCAGTCTGGTCTCCTTACTGTTATAGCTGTCACCAGATTCCCCTAGAGAGGAGGACAGAGAATAGTCACGAGACGAACGCGAAAGGGATGAAGACGTCGAAACGCTTTTCTTTCGAGGGTGTTTCAGATAAACATTGTTTTTACGGAAAAGTATATCGTCAGCATCTAGCGTTCCGATTGGTTCAACTGGGGATAGGACGGGTGAGGGTGTGCGACTCCATTCTTTGGATAATGGCTTCTCGCTGTTGTGTGTGACTACTCGTAGCTCTTGTTCATCAACGTCATTATTGATGCTCTCGAATTGTGGTCTCCCTCTTCGAGTTAGTGTGTTGAACGCTTTATCAATAAATGACTTGACTGTTGTGGCCATGTTCATCTGGAGGTTAGTAACCAATCTCAGTGAAGCTCTGCAGAGAGTATCAAAACCTAGTACCTCATACTAGATATAATTATCAGTAGACTACATAATGTAGGTATATAAATTATAGGTATAGCTATGGTCTACCTGTTACAGATCAATATAATGCCATTTCTTTGTTCCTCTTCTTGCTGTAATAGTTAAGTTCTGCAAAAGAAACTCAAAATTATCTTTGTTTCTTTGCCTGCTTCCGGTGGGGGCGTGTTTTCAGAATTCTCAAACAACGACCCCGACACGTGGTACAACAAAAAGCGGTTGCATCGCGCGTCATCCACCCACACACACTCCTGATTAGCCTCGAGGCCGATTAAAATTTTAATCAGCCTGGATTCGAGGCTAACTCCTGATACAGAAGCCATGACCCAAAAATAGTTTATGATTATCAAGACATAATAATTATTTATACTACAGCCTTGCGCCTCAGTTCAAGGCCGATATTTTAATCGGCCTTGATCGAGGCTAATCAAGACACAAAAAGGATGTACGCACAATCATTAAATACGTATGAGGATCTATTCTACTGTTAGCTACCTCTGCAGATCAAAAAGACAAACTATATAAATCATACATACATATATCATATCTACATAATTTTATATCTACATGCTCTAATAAAAATAGTCTACCACTTTCGTCAACAAAGCGTACGTGCATGACAAACTACATATACTTGCTATCTAATTGTGTGACCAAGTCAGTGTGTAGTGGGTTGAGTCTGAGAGTGGAGACAAACTCGTGGTACTTGTGGGGGTGGTGTTTGACCACACCCAGCAGGGCAGTGTACAATCTGGTGGCCTTCTCTCTCTTGGTCTCATTTAACTCGTTGGTTTTCTCAAGAATAGACACAGTGATGAGCCCAGCTGACAGGAGGTGGAGGGCCAAACCCTTTGGATCCTCAGAGAGTGACTGGACTATCTTCTCACTGCAGCTCACCAGCACACTGTAGCCAGCGTTACCTGCAGGAGAGAGGAAATAGTTAGACATGATACGCCCACACAACCTAAGTCTACAATGTACATGTAATGTGAACAAATGACTCAGTACAGTATATACATGTATAATAAAAGTTAAAGGTAATTACTTAAAGAAAAAAGATTACAGGTTCAGCTCTGGAGTATCTGCATGAAGTGTACTATGAGACACTGACTTCAGAAATGTCGATGGAATAGCTACAAAAGCACATAATATTATCTTTGTGTGGATGAGTCACTTTTTCTTGCGAGAAAATAATCATGTGATACGTTGCTGCTCGCAATCGATAAAGTAGAGTCAGTCTGTATATATGCATAGAAATAATTATGATTGTAATCTAAGTTTTTAAAAGTACCTTGTTTTCATGTTCTTCTAAAATAGGAGCTATTTTTTCGGTCTCATTTTACTGACTAAATGTTTTTATGGTTCCAGTCTCTGGGTAATAGAAAGATATCGAGGGTCAGTATAACGTTATATTAACTAAAGATGTACTAATATTGGGGTCTCTCTCAACGTACCACTTGTTATATTTATAAGAGCTGCTTCATGCAGATTTAAAATTTCACGAAGATGCTATCTAGTAGCTCAGTGGCGTAGGCAGAGGGGGGGTTGATGGGGCTAGAGCCCCCTGCTTCATCAACTCCAACTCAGCTTGAATCACCGTTATCTGTCAATCTATTCTGCACTGTACTGCATGCATATCGTTACTATATAATGATGTCATTCAATAGAAATGTGGGCAGGGGCCTTCCATCTAAGAGGAAAAGTGATGACCTTTTTTTTTAGGTAAAATTCTAAGTTATTCAGCGCCTGCTCTGGCCTTGCTCAACCAATTTGAGCCCTGCCCTTCTCAAAATCCTGACTACGCCACTGTAGCTACCTGTTTTTTTGTACATCTATATATATAGCGGGTTATTTTTGTATGGTGGACATTTTTGGATATTTTGTATTGTAGAGCATCATACGAATTATTCTACCGCAATATATAGTAGACCAATATTGTTCATACATTTGCACCAACGAAAATTACCCGCTCACTAAAACTAAGACTAAGACAGCATGCATAGTTAAATAGTATATCATATAGCTACTCACCTTTGGCTGACAAGTACTGTGCCACCTTGATAGCAACGTCTCCTTTGTCCAGGGAGATTAGGATGAGTAGCAGAGCTCTGAAGGTGCCCTCTGCAACAACTCTGTCCAGCCAATATTTCAGAGCCAACTTTATTCCAGCTTGTGTTCGATTCATGGCTGTTCTAGCCTTCTCTTCAATGACATCAGTTTGCTGTCCAGGTGAGAGCCTCAGCATTTCAACATAGTCATTAGTGTTGTCGAAATATGACGATAATTTGGGAAGGTCTATTTCTTCTATTCTTGTGTCAAGCTGCTCGTCAGTGATATTACTTTCTCTCTTTAGTGTTTCAACGGTTAGACCTGATAACACAATAATTAACATCACACTTGTGCCTTTGGGCTTCTAAATCCCATGACACCTCCAAAACAGTGTCTAACTATTATTATTAAAGCACCATGCATAGTGTCCAATGTATTAGAATCACGAAAAATTTCCCAGAAGTGTCTGGGATAATTGAATAATTGTTAACTGATAATAGTATACAGCTACCTTGTAATGTTTGTGGAGCACACAATTATCTTTGATGATGCAAAATAGCATTCTAGCTTTGTGTATAATACAGTATCAACTTACTGGTAGGTACTTCTCTTAGGGTGTTTATTGTGACGTCACTTTGCTGTCCAGATGAGAGGCCTGACTCCAGATAGCCGTCATGGGTGCTGTCAGATTGTGACAACATTTCAGAGAGGTGTGTTTCTTCTACTGTTGTGTCAAGCTGCTCGTTAGTGACTTCAATGTCTCTCTCAATAGGCAAACCTTGCGAAGGAAAGGATCGAGAGCGGGTTTGTTGCAGGACATAATACAACAATAATTTTAAATTCAATGTCAACGTATATACTACTAATAAAGGCATATACACATGCAATCGCAGATTATTGCTTACTTTGTAGCTGTTGTTTTTGGCTGATTAGTTTGTCAGAAGTTTCAGTAGCTGTGGAATCCTGACTAGCTGTAGGTGACATATCCTCTTGTAGTTCATTCAGATCTTCAGCAGTAGATTTGAAGTCCGTATCATCACTGGTAGAATCTTCTGAATCAGTATTACTGTACTGTGAGTGTAAGGAGATAATTATATATATTTCACATGTACTCATGCCTTTTACGACTTTCAGCCTGATCAAAAAAGCAAAAAGTATATATTTGGCAGTATACAATAATTTTTGACGGCAATCATCATCGTTCTTATCAAAAATTTAAACATTACATACATAGTAGGTCTTGTATATAGACACTGTATTTACTTACTTCTGGTAGAGAGTCACTTGCATCATCTGGTATTGATTCAGAACTAGTGTAATCAAATTCTTCATCTTCAGACGTGTTTCTCTCCTATAAAATGATGCAATATAATATTCACAGTAACCATGCAATGTGCATGGCTATATGTATATATACATAATCCAAATAATACGTTACGAAACTTCGACACAATTTCGCGAAGCTTCGTTAAATGTTCGTGAAGTTAACATTTAGAAACTAAAGTTCAAAATCCGTTATTTGGGGTTTACGCCTCAGGTTAATGAGGATATTAAATTTGTAAACCTTTCCAAGCTTGTGACGAAGCTTCTCAAACCAAGTGCTAAGTTTTTGCAATTAACCTACGATACATTTCAAGACTATAAATTAGGACTATAGAGTGTGATCTAGTTACTACATGGCTGAGGGCTTCTATAAAGCATGGACACCAACAAACAGTGTCTCAGTCGTTTAGGTACTAGTGCACATGCGTAAACCTGTCTCGTGGCTTGACTATACAATACTACTTTTCTTGACAACGGGAAACTAAGTAAGTTGTAGGTATACTAAGTCCCATAGTATACCTCCTCTGAGGCACTGTTCCCATGTACTTTTCACATGTAGATCTTATCAACTAGTGTGTGTATAATTATATATAACACTAAGAGCTGCAACTCCGGGTTATAATATATATACAGCAATACCAACAGTCAGAACAGATTTCCTCAAAACTTGATGAATCTTTTTCGTACAATGAAATTGCTGGAGTCTTACCTGCAAAAACTCTTCAAGTCTTTTCAATCCCTCCGTACTCACGAGATTGTCATCTAGATCAATATCTTCAATACATGGAAACACAGAAGGCAAATAAGTAATAAGGGCAGTCACTGCGTCATCACCAATGCTGTTGTTTTGAAGGTCCAAACATTTTAAACACTTTCGTTGAATATCGTGAGATTTAAGGTATGAAAATAATGTAAATACATCATTTGAAGTAACCTGACACTGATCACAATCCAGCTTCTCCAGTGATGGACAGCACTGAATACATTCAGCTAGTATGAAAATGTTCTTGCCATGAAGCAAATTTCGCCAAAGACCGATACTTATTGTATTGCTGTTAAGAGATTCTGAATTTAAAACAGGATTGTTCAAACAGAGGTCAGTAATGGAAGTGTGAAGGGTTGATTCCAGGTGAAGTCTTGTTATTGGACAGTTTTCGCTAGAGAGCATTCTAAAGATGGCTGACAAACCACTGTGTCCAAGTGGATTGTTATCAACACACAACTTAATTTTACAGGAGAGTGGGTTTGAAACATCCTCAAAAGAAGCCAATACTTTATCAGAAAGTTCTTTCGCTGCTTCACTGTCGAGATTAGTCTCACTTAAGTTCAACTCCAACTCCTTCCTATTAGTAGCAAGTCTTACAAACGCCTTTCCTATTGCACCAGCTCCAGGTACACCGATATTGTTCTCAGAAAGATCAAGGTCCTCCAGATGAGGACAGTGAGAGGCAATTGATGGTAAGAGTTCAGTTAGTAGTCTTCCATTCTCCTCAACATTGTCAGGGAGGGTATTTGATAGTTGCATCCTCTCAAGATTACCAAAAATGTTGGCTTTAATAGCGATTGTCAAGCAAGCAACATGAGTGTCCCCGCTTGGTTTGTTGTTTTGAAATGACAGCTTTTTCAATTTGTTAAATTGACCAAAATAAGTTGCCTTTATTTGACCTTGATTGACTGCATGTGTGTGGTCTAGATCAAGTCTTGTTACTGGACAGTTTTCGTTAGAGAGCATTCTAAAGATGGCTAACAAGCCGCTGTGTCCAAGTGGGTTGTTATCAACATGCAAATCAATTTCACAGGAAAGTGGGTTTGAAACATCCTCTAAAGAAGCTAACACTTTGTCAGAAAATACTTTCGCTGCTTCACTGTCGAGATTAGTCTCACTTAAGTTCAGCTCCAACTCCTTCCTATTAGTAGCAAGTCTTACAAAGATCTCTCCTATTGCACCAGCTCCAGGTACACCGATATTGTTCTCAGAGAGATCAATGTCATTCAGATGAGGACAGTGAGAGGCAATTGATGGTAAGAGTTCAGTGAGTAGTCTTCCATTCTCCTCAACATTGCCAGGGAGGGTGTTTGATAGTTGCAACCATTCGAGATTACCAAAAATGTTGGCTTTAATAGCCATTGTCAAGCAAGCTACATGAGTGTTCCCGCTTGGTTTGTTGTTTTGAAAATACAGGTTTTTCACTTTGCTACATTGACCAGGTAATGTTAGCGTTCCAATTGAGATTGCCGTTATTTGGCCCTGTTTGACTGCATGTGTGTCGTCTAGATCAAGTCTTGTTACTGGACAGTTTTCGTTAGAGAGCATTCTAAAGATGGCTAACAAGCCGCTGTGTCCAAGTGGGTTGTTATCAACACGCAAATTGATTTCACAGGAGAGTGGGTTTGAAACATCCTCTAAAGAAGCCAATACTTTATCAGAAAATTCTTTTGCTGCTTCGCTATTGAGATTAGTCTCACTTATTAATAATTTCAGCTCCAAATCCTTCCTATTAGTAGCAAGTCTTACAAAGATCTCTCCTATTGCACCAGCTCCAGGTACACCGATATTGTTCTCAGAGAGATCAATGTCATTCAGATGAGGACAGTGAGAGGCAATTGATGGTAAGAGTTCAGTGAGTAGTCTTCCATTCTCCTCAACATTGTCAGGGAGGGTATTTGATAGTTGCATCCTCTCAAGATTACCAAAAATGTTGGCTTTAATAGCCATTGTCAAGCAAGCTACATGAGTGTCCCCGCTTGGTTTGTTGTTTTGAAATGACAACCTTTTCAATTTGCTACATTGACCAGGAAATGTTAGAGTTTCAAAATGAGTTGCCGATAATAGGCCCTGGTTGACTGTATGTGTGTGGTCTAGGTCAAGTCTTGTTACTGGACAGTTTTGGTTAGAGAGCATTCTAAAGATGGCTAACAAACCGCTGTGTCCAAGTGGATTGTTATCAACACGTAAATCAAGTTCACAGGAGAGTGGGTTTGAAACATCCTCTAAAGAAGCCAATACTTTATCAGAAAATTCTTTTGCTGCTTCGCTATTGAGATTAGTCTCACTTAAGTTCAGCTCCAAATCCTTCCTATTAGTAGCAAGTCTTACAAAGATCTCTCCTATTGCACCAGCTCCAGGTACACCGATATTGTTCTCAGAGAGATCAATGTCATTCAGATGAGGACAGTGAAAGGCAATTGATGGTAAGAGTTCAGTGAGTAGTCTTCCATTCTCCTCAACATTGTCAGGGAGGGTGTTTGATAGTTGCAACCATTCGAGATTACCAAAAATGTTGGCTTTAATAGCCATTGTCAAGCAAGCTACATGAGTGTTCCCGCTTGGTTTGTTGTTTTGAAAATACAGGTTTTTCACTTTGCTACATTGACCAGGTAATGTTAGCGTTCCAATTGAGATTGCCATTATTTGGCCCTGTTTGACTGCATGTGTGTCGTCTAGATCCAGGGGCGGATCCAGGAAAAACAAAAGGGGGGGGCTAGCTAGAAAGTGGGGAAGCCCCGTACGAGGGTGGCGGAGCCGCCCAGGGCAGCCTCGCCAGAGGCGAATTTTTTTGCAAGATTTGACCTTTAAACTTTTATATTAATACGTTGACCTCTGCACTTACTTTTAATACTATGGTGATACTGTACTGATCAGATGTACGTACGTACAGCTAGCTAGCTAGCTAGGTACGTCCAGCTAGCTACCCTAGATCCTTTATACTCCTAGTAGCTGTTGTCTAGCATCTCTCAAGTGATTTCAAGTGAGTCTACAGATGCATAATTGGTGGCAAAATTGTTGTAGAGTCAGACTACAACACATGGTAGTTTTTTCAAAAGGGGGGGGCTTCAGCCCCTCAAAATCACCCCTGGATCCGCCCCTGAGATCAAGTCTTGTTACTGGACAGTTTTCGTTAGAGAGCATTCTAAAGATGGCTAACAAGCCGCTGTGTCCAAGTGGGTTGTTATCAACACGCAAATTGATTTCACAGGAGAGTGGGTTTGAAACATCCTCTAAAGAAGCCAATACTTTATCAGAAAATTCTTTTGCTGCTTCGCTATTGAGATTAGTCTCACTTATTAATAATTTCAGCTCCAAATCCTTCCTATTAGTAGCAAGTCTTACAAAGATCTCTCCTATTGCACCAGCTCCAGGTACACCGATATTGTTCTCAGAGAGATCAATGTCATTCAGATGAGGACAGTGAGAGGCAATTGATGGTAAGAGTTCAGTGAGTAGTCTTCCATTCTCCTCAACATTGTCAGGGAGGGTATTTGATAGTTGCATCCTCTCAAGATTACCAAAAATGTTGGCTTTAATAGCCATTGTCAAGCAAGCTACATGAGTGTCCCCGCTTGGTTTGTTGTTTTGAAATGACAACCTTTTCAATTTGCTACATTGACCAGGAAATGTTAGAGTTTCAAAATCAGTTGCCGATAATAGGCCCTGGTTGACTGTATGTGTGTGGTCTAGGTCAAGTCTTGTTACTGGACAGTTTTGGTTAGAGAGCATTCTAAAGATGGCTAACAAGCCGCTGTGTCCAAGTGGGTTATTATCAACACGCAAATTGATTTCACAGGAGAGTGGGTTTGAAACATCCTCTAAAGAAGCCAATACTTTATCAGAAAGTTCTTTCGCTGCTTCACTGTTGAGATTAGTCTCACTTAAGTTCAGCTTCAACTCCTTCCTATTAGTAGCAAGTCTCACAAAGGCCTCTCCTATTACACCAGCTCCTGGTACACCAATATTGTTCTCAGAAAGATTAAGGTCCTTCAGATTAGGGCAGTGTGTAGCTAATGCTGGAAGAAGTGTGGCTAACATTGTTGTATTGATAATATCTGTGTCGTTTGTCAGTGCACTAGATAGACACAAGTACTCAAGTTTTACTAGTGAACCTGCGCGTACAACACTCTCTAGTGACTGGACGCCATTTTGCCAGAGTGGATTCTTGGATAAAGAAAGGCTAGTTAATGTGTTATTGCTGGATGAAAATGGTAAAGCTTTGATAAAGTTTCCATCTAGAGATACTTTGTAAAGATACCGAAATGATGCTGATGCTTTGTTAAAGAAGGTCTCGAGACATTCACCTGTGAGCTTGCAGTTATCGAGACTTAATTCTTTTACTTGCAACTTTCTATCAATGAGGATAGTAGCTAGTTTCTGAAGCTGTTCATCATTAAGACTCCCTGAAAAATCGAGCTTGACCTCTGAACAATGTGATATACAGTTAAAAATGTGCAAAAGAGCTACACTGTCGTGAGCAGTTTGGGGCCTTCTGATTGATCTATAACAATAACTAAACTTGGCATAAATTCTGTTGGCTACTTTACAATGCACAACCTTATCCTGGGATTCCAATGAGCAGTGGCAAAGTAAAATGTCTTGGTCTCTTATTGCAAATAAAACTTGATCAACCAATGTATCACCTAAAGAGACTACTTGGTCCCTATATTTCACTTCTTTAGACTTAAGACCGAACACAAATCTCCAGACCATATTAAACCGATTGTTTCCAGCATAAGTGTTGCAAATCTTTGTTTTCTCTTCATGAGATAAAATGACGATATGAAGGGCAGCTAAAAACTCCTGAATAGTCAAGTGAGCGAAGTGAAACGACAAGCCATAACCTGTTGTCAATGAGTTTTGTTGGCTAGGGAAATGTGAATGTGCTGATTGCAATAAACCAAAAAAAAACGCCTTCTTATTAAACTTCCCATCTTTAGAAAACGATGAAACTTCACTGTCTGAGAAGACTATTCGATCTTTAGCCAAAAATTCAAAAGCAAACCTGCAAACTAGCCAGAAATCATTTTGAAGTTCATCAGGAATGGAATCGAAATTGTCAAGCGAGTCTACACAGTGTTGTGGACATTTCTTCCTAATGTCACGAAGCACGACAGACAGTGTTATCCTAGCATATAGTTTTGTGATTGTGCTTGGAAGTGTTTGCTGTAAGTTGTGGCGCCACAGGTCACAAACAATCGCACAATTAAGTGGCACAGAGCACAAACTCTGAATGAGTGGATTGCTTTTAAGCTGCTCCATAAGAGAAGAAGCCTTTTCTGGATCATCTTTGAAATCCTCAACTATGTACTGTTTAATATTTTCTTCATCAAAACCCACCACCTCGATGAAAGCGTCCACTGAAGAGAGTGTGTGAAAAGGTTCTGTTGCAGAATGTCGGGAGGTGAGGAGAACAGATGCTTTGGAACAACCATAACCAAGAAGAAGTTCATATAGAAACGAGCCAGTAGCTCGAGCACCCTCACTTAGTTCGTCCCAGCCATCAGCTATGATGAGGACACCTTCTCCCTCTTTACCCTTCATCCTTTTTGTTGGAGGTATGCAGGTCTCCTCATCGGGATGGAAAAGTTTAATCAGCTCAGGGAGGCTTGTGGCAGAGGACACTCGATTTTCTCTCAGTGGAAGCAGCAGAACACAATCAAATTGTTTCAGGATATTACCTTTTGCCCACTCCTCAGTAAGCATGGTACACAGTGTAGTTTTACCAATCCCAGCATTGCCTTTCACAACAATCTTCCTTACTGGTTTGTTGTCACTGCTAGTAGACTTGAACAGGTCAGTGTGGAGTATTGATTTGCGTTTCTCTTTGTCATCTTTGTCATCTTCAGGTTGCTTGCCATTGCCACTCGAACGATTCCCCTTGTTTCCAAACCCTTTTATTTTATCAGTCTCGACTAATTGCAGTTTGAAAAGTCTTCTAAGTTGTCCGTCTCCTCTAACTGGTAGCCATTGTTTATTTTCTCCAAACTCTCTGTTTATGTATTTTTTCTTGAGACTAGTTACAAACCTGTTCATGCATGCATGTATCATGGATAATTCAGACTATAATTACAGTGCTTTTCAAGCAAGTTACATAATTATCATTCAAAGTTGTTGTTGAAGTAAGTAACGTGCATGCATGTATGCATACAGTACTTTTAGTCTATAAACTTTCAGGCAAGACCATTAGAAAGATTTTTGCGATTTTAATCTTTGCGAAATAGCAGCAGCATGCATGTCATGTCAAATGTTCGCTGTATTCCAAATCAGCGAAACTGCAAACACTGATTAGTATACCCTCAAAGTATACCCGCTATTATGGTACTATACTGATACTCACGCAGCTTTGTGTTTGAGTAGTGAGTACTCAATTTAACATTCATTGAACCTACTTGAAAAGCACTGTACAATTCAATACAATACTCTTATACACAGTGCAGTCTTATAATGAAAGCACCGCGGGTGCTGATGCCTCGGTGGAGGTGCCAAAGCTACATAACATAAAGCTGCTATAGCTAGCTTTTATACACACATTGATTATATAATTATCATGATGAACATTTTTAATTTTGCTGCATGCAGAATCCAGAATCACAGGGAAACTCAAAGAGTGGGTAATGATCGACGATGATTGTTAATAACATCAAGAGTTTACGATAGAGAGAGAGTATCGAACGTAGGCATACTGTACAGTATGCGGAGAGTAACGTGACTTCCTGTATCTGTCACAAGCTTGGAATTTGCACACTGACCAATCCAAGTGTGGGTGATGTCATCTATCAAGAAAGTAGATTACATCACCCACACTTGGATGGGTTGTAGATTACATCACCCACGCTTGGATTGGTCAGTGTGCAAATTCCAAGCTTGTGACAGATACAGGAAGTCACGTTACTCTCCGCATACATCTGATACCCTGCCTATGGATACATGGTCAACACCTCTAAAACTCATCTGATAGTAAAAGCCAGCCAACTCTCAGAAGCCCAAACAACTTTCGAAGACACACAGATCAACATCACCACAATTGGGAAACCACACTTAGGATCCCCTCTTGGAAGCCAGGAATTCACAGAGTCATTTGTCAGAGATAAAGTGCAGACCTGGTTAGAGGAACTGAAAAAATTGTCGATCATTGCGAACACCCACCCTCAAGCCGCTTATGCCGCTTTCACCCACGGCATTGTAGGTAAATGGACGTACCTAGCGAGAACCACCCCAAACATTGGCCCACTGTTACAACCACTGGAAGACATCATAAGGACAAAATTACTCCCAGCCCTGTGTGGAAGAGCAGCCCCCAATGACACAGAAAGGGACCTGCTGGAACTTCCAGCTAGGCTAGGTGGAATAGGGGTCATCAACCCAACAACTCTGTCAGACTCGGCCTACTCTGCCTCCAAACAAATCTCTGCGCCCCTCTACAACCTCATACTAAACGGAAGCCTGGACTATACACACGAGGCTCTCACAGAGCAGTTTACAGCAAGTTAGAGGTCAAAAAAAGAAAAAGGGAGCTAAACGTCACTTCTGCAGACCAGCTCAAGTCAAACCTACCACCTAACCTCCAACGAGCTATGATCTTATCCCAGGAAAAGGGAGCCTCAAACTGGTAACAGTACTACCTGTGGAAGAATTTGGCCTAGCACTGCACAAAGGTGCCTTCAGAGACGCACTAGCACTCAGATATGGGTGGCAACCCAATGGCACCCCAATCACATGCGCTTGTGGCACCAACTTCTCAGTGGAACACGCGTTATCATGTGCCAAAGGTGGCTATCCCTCCATAAGGCATAACGAGATCAGAGACTTCACGGCCAACCTCATGTCAGAAGTTTGCCACAATGTCGCCATAGAACCACATCTACAACCCATCATCGGCAAAATTCTGTCAGGTGCATCTGCCAACACACAAGATGGTGCCAGATTAGACGTGGCAGCAGATGGTTTTTGGGGAAGCAGGTTTGAGAGAGCATTTTTTGATGTTAAGAGAGCCTATGACCAACGAATCAGAGATGTAGAAAACTCGACCTTCACTCCCCTCATCCTGTCAAGTACTGGGGGCCTTGGACGTGCCGCTACCTCCACCTACAAGAGATTGGCGTCTCTCCTGTCAACAAAATGGGATCAGCCCTACAGCACCACCATGGGATGGATCAGATGCAGGCTGTCCTTCTCTCTCCTCAGATCAGCCATCATGGGCATTAGGGGGGCCCGATCAAGCCAAGGGCACGCCACCAGACAGCCCCCTATCGACCTAGTGACAAGCGAGTCTCTGGTCCCACCACACCCATGAACTAACTACACATGACTTATTTGCCTGCATGGTTCCTCGTTATTATTATTATTCTTTTGTACATGTAATTCTTCTTAGCCCCGAGATGGGAGAGCTATGAAAAAAAAAAAAAAAAAAAAAATACACAGTCATAAACTCTTGATAACATCGACGCCAAAAGTTCAAGTCTAATGGCTGCAAGTCAGCAGAGCCTTGCGAGTACTTAACCACAACTCTACAATAGCTAGCGTTCTAGTGCAGAGCTAACTACTAAGTAGAGTAGCAATACTCGGTGAACAAGTTTTGCTACGGACTCTTCTGAAAAGGCTGCAATGGCATTCCAAGTAAGCAAACTAGGCATAACTCGAGAACGAAGCTTTATTTTGCAAATCCACAAATACCAAGCCAAGAAAACATGACTAGAAGCCTATAGAAACTCTTACTTGCACTTCATATTGATCCTTGAGCAGCTGAAACAGTCTACACACACACACACACACACACACACACACACACACACACACACACACACACACACACACACACACACACACACACACACACACACACACACACACACTACCATATACTTCGCTTGCGCATGCGCACCGAGGCATAATTATGATCAACATGTACAAAAATTACACAACATTCTGGAAGTGATTACCGCTAAAATTAGCAGTGAAAAAGTAGAGGTGTGTTAAAGGTGCGAGAGCGTTTTTCAGCCAAGTCCACCCGTCAGATGGTCACGTAATTTAGCCACATGACACAATGCAGTAGATCTATTTGCATTTTTGCATTTCAGTCCAGCGCTTGTTGTGACCATGAACTCACTCGTACTTCTCATTCACTTGTTTTAAAAGACAGCCAGAGACAGCAAACGCATTTCTCTGAAAAATACACCTCTCTGCAAAACGCACCTCTAGACTATACTACCTACTTTTTCTACTTTTTCACTGTCAGTGATAATTTTGACGGTAATCATCTCTCATTATAGGTACATAGCTATATACACAACAAATCATTAATGCTGAACAGCTATACTCAGTCAAGCTTACCCAGTCTTACGAAGAGACTGTGTCTGACCCATAGTACGATCCGATTGATTTTAGTTCTTCGGTTGATGACTGATACAAGTTCAACCACTTTTGCCGAGTCACTGTCAGTAACACCTCCACTCAATCGTGCACTATATAATTATAATACAATCATTAATTTTGTGCAATCTGCATAATTATGCCCTTGCATAGATTAGACATTATTTTAATTATACCGTATATGCTTAATCAGATGACGAGGCTGCTCTTGTAAAAAGCCCATTCAGTGCAATCGCAAACTAGTGAACTTTGAAGCTATGTCTCTGCACGTGCATGGCAGCCATATTGATACTGGTATACAGTAGCAGCTAGCTAGGTAGCAGCTTGTGTTAGTACTTTTCTCATTGCAGAGTTCGAGTTTGTACAGGTAATAATAACTTTTGATAACAAACTAAAGGTTGTTGGGCCGGCAAATAAACGGCTCTCTCCTCAGCCAGCAAATAGTAGCCGCGGCTTCTGATCAAGCACTTCACATGCATTTATTCACCCACATTTTAATTCTGCTAGCTACGTGTATACTAAATAGTGAGTTGCATGCATGCAATGTTTGTACCTGACGGCTGGCTACATACTTGGTGGTCTAGATTGAAATTGATCCCTTTAGAGGGTTGGGACATTGTTTGACAAAAAGGAGGACAGGTATACATATATGGCCATGAAAGCAATCTCCTGCTGATCTATAATCAGCTCTTCTGTTCTTGCACCAATTGGTGAGCGTATAGAACTCCAGCAATAATCAGGTTCATAATAAAAATGGCGACGCTAGTGATTGGTACAGAGCAAAGCTTGTTGTATTATCCATGGTACATGCATGCAGTGAAGAAAATGATTTGCTATAGGTGCTTGCCTTATACTTATATATATATGCTGAGTAATATGAGGCATTTGTGTGTCAGAATGAGCAAAAGTATACACGAGAAAAAAGTTGAGAATATGCAGATGATAGACCTGAGCACGCTTGCATGGTGTGTCAACTTGCTAACTATACTAAGTATATATAGCAACTCTAATACAGGGTTGGAGCAAAATTTGATACATAATGCTGACCTATTTTAGTGCAAGTAATAAAGTGCAGCCAATCCACAAGTTATTGCCCCAGACGAAAGGTATATATTAGTGAGCAAAGAGCCATGATTATGTTCCATCGTAACTGGTACGTGTAAGCAAGCACTTTGACAAATAGCAATCATACTGAGTGGTCCTGGTGGTGTTGGCAAATCTCATGTGAGCTTGTACAGCAGACACTTTGAGACTAATCAAACATAGGAAGAGATGATGTTCTAGTATTGCTAACTGTATGCATTCCATGTGAACGGTATAATTATGACACTATACATTCAGCTGCGGCAACCACTAAGTTATGACCAAGCTCGTGTTGTTATTATGGATGAAGTATAGGCGCAAACATGTTGATATACACAAAAGGCTACAGCAGATCAAATCAGTGCTACTTCATGCATGTTTGGCTGTGCATGGGTGACTTGTATCAATTGCCTCCAGTTGCTCAGCTTATGCTATTCAGTATACATCAGTTGGTGATAGTTATGCACAGTCAAGTCATGCAGTTGTTGTACAAATCTGGTTCATTGTGGCAAGTTGAGTTTGAAATGCTATGGGTTTTATGATAAAACCATGCTGCATGTGTTTATTAAAGTGCACGGTAATTATATAGTTAGTTCTTGACCAAAAACAAAAAGTAAAATAATTTGACAGTTGGGTTCTACTGTTCATTTGTTTAGTAACGAAATTACAAAAAGCACTAACCCTTATACGGATGCGTAAGTAAAGCTGTGTTTGTGAGAAAGTAAATAATTTAACAAAGTATTTGCTGTGATAGTGATTAAAACTGAAAGTATGAAGTGTAAAATAAGCTGTGTTTGTGATTTACAAACTATCTAGGCTAGCTACAAGATTAAGTGTGACTGGACTAACAAGTTAGTTTCTTTGTTATTATTCATTCATATTACTTGCGTCATACATGCAGAGGGGAAAGGGGCCTCCTGGCTCAAATGTCCCCCCCCTAAGACTTTCATTCAGGTGCTAGTTGTATGACTGTGAGTACAAAATTATGCAAAGGCAACCACAAAACCCACCAGAATTCACCTAAGACAATGCTTAACAAAAAACCCAGGAATTTCTTGAATCGGTAATTAACCGCACATGACGTGCATCAGCCATGGATGTAATTATATCTAACAATAGAAATCAAATTCACGGTCGATCACTATATAGATGAGATAATGCGTCAGAGGGGGGACAGCATTTGCTGAGTTACTGTGTAGAGTGGGAACAGACAGTTGTAATGATGATGACATAATTATAGCAACATGCACTTGAGTCCGGAGTGACTAAACCCAACAGTCCTGGTTATTATAGTGAAGTATTGCTGCACGTGTACAGGCTTATAATGTACTTGATGAGTGTATTGAACCAGTATAATTATAGTCTCCCATGCAGTATCAGATCAAAGCTAAAATTAGATTCAATGACTAGTCAAACAAGCACATCGATATATGTCTGCATTACATGGTGTGCTTAAGATAGCATGTTCATAGTGCCAGAGTTATGCTAGGGTGAAGTTGTTCACATTCACTAACAGGAACAACAAAGTGACCACGGTGCTAGTACTTTTACACTAACTGTATAGCGTTCTTGAAGCCTATACGAAAAGGTGCTATGTTGTAAAAGACAGTGTAGTAGACCTCAGCTAGAGACTATGGTAGATAAAAAAATACACCTCTCTAATAATAGTGAATCTCATGCCCTCTCTTACTGGTGGCCAGTGAGTAAAGCACTCTGCTTAAGATCGGAAGGTTGAGAGTTCGAGCCCCATCAGTAGCAGAAACTTTCTAAGGAGTTCACTCAGCTTTACCCTGAGAAGGTGCTCATCACTGTCCAGCCCCATCAGTAGCAGAAACATTTTCTAAGGAGTTCACTCAGCTTTACCCTGAGAAGGTGCTCATCACTGTCCATCACATCCTGACGGATGGGATGCAAAGCCGGAGGTCCCGGGAATCTTCCTTCAGACCCTCGTCAGTAAAACCCGAAAAAATACTGCCTGACTACGAGCTTACTCTAAGTTCTATATAATTATATAGCGGGTAATTGTAAAACTTTTACAGTAATTTTCGTGAGTAAAAATACTGCATTTCGTGCACTTCATTTCATGCGTTCCGGTAAACCCACGCCTATAGGCTTTTTGAAATAGCGAATTTTTAGTGGTAAAAATTACCTACTACCAATCGCTACTACAGTAGAACCTCGATTATCCGGACACCTTGGTTCCAGAAGCAGGCCGGATAAGTGAATATGCCGGATAATCGAATAGATAAACCACGCCTTGATCCACCCACTTTATTGATGAACAGCAGTGCCACATGTTGTCTGCGCATGCGCAAAAGAAAAGCAGGCATGTCTCCATGGTAACAGCTGCAACGCGCATGTGCATTTGAGGGACACGCCCATTTTCTGAATTATGTAATCAGAAAACTGCCAAGCCGGATAATCGAGGTTCCGGATAATCGAGGGCCGGATAATCGAGGTTCTACTGTACAAAGAAACAGTCCAAGTACAACTTAAATTTCCATCGCTTACTCAATCGTGTGCATTATGCACAACTGTCTCTATGACATGAAATCCAAGTTTTAAAATTGCGCACACTCATCCCAAACAGGTACCTCGTGCATGCTACATATTAAACCAGATTTTATCATGCATGACTATACATAATTGTCAAGAATTAGCTATACATTATTGTCTGATGCAGTCATACCATACCTCTAATGAAGAGGCTGTGGAACTGTAGAACTGTGAAGGAACTAGCTGATCAGAGCTCGAGACAGTAGATAGATCTATAGGTAACAGCAGGTCCGTTGCCAATTACTGTCGTTTGTACCAATTGCGCAGGGAATAAGTGCCCATACAAGCCCATAGCTGCTTTATGCCTTGGTGCGCATGCGCAAGCTAGCGAGGTAGTATTGCAGTAGCCTCGATTCCAGGCCGATCAAAATACGTATTTTAATCGGCCTGATAAATTATGCTTGAAATTTAGCATAAAACAAGGCCGTAGAAAGCGATCAGGCTGGTCAGGCTGACGACTTTTGTAGCTGAGTAGGTAATGGTCGTCATTAAAAATTTGCATGATCGTTTCCTGGTAATGGTCGGTAATATTGTGAGTGATAATGTATGTATGAGCCCGCTTAGATATTGCAGCAGGATATCTACCTAGGAGTCAATCTCCCCAATGGAGAGGTATTAAAGATCTTATCTGATATCTGAGATAACTTTTGGGAAGAGATCGGAACCACGCATTTTTCGACATAAGGGTGTTCAGCCCTTTCGCACTGAAAAAATGTAAAATTTACGCCATAATACAATTAAGATAATTATGGTGATCAGGTTATCTTTTAAAAATTTAAAGAATTATGGGAAGCATTTTATCAAAGAGACCCATAATACCCCCTGACTCATAATACAGGTATCTACCTTACTTACGTGGTTTCAGAAAAATGTATATATGAAGTCTCATGAAGTGATGACCTTTTTTTAGTCACCGCTAGCGCGCTGTATGCGAAAGTTCCAAGACGAGTTGACCTTTAATTAAGTGTAAGTTGGCCAGACCACTTTAAACTTGTTTGGTACTGACTACGCTCCTCCTGGATTAATAGGGGGCTAAGGAATAAATTGGGAATAGTAGGCATCAATGTCCATTTTGATAATCTCATAATTATACGATAATTATACAATCATGCGTAATTTATTACTTTCTTGGATCCACTTTACATGAGACGTTAACCCCAACATTAAGTTTTGCATAACGACGTTTTCATGGCAAAAAAGGTTGAAGGGAATATTATGGCTCAGTTCAAGTTAAGTCGAGTTAACAAGATAATACTGAGAATCATTAATAATTATGATGTCTACATTGTTCCACAATTTCTTTATTTCTGTCTTCCCCACCCCTTTTCTAGAATTGAATCTCTCTGGCCGGTATTGCTCAGCCTCTGACTGATTGTTATCTTGGTTCCATGACGACATGCAGTCTAACAAGCAAGTGGCGAAGCTGTGGATCACTAATTCCACCGAGAGCAAAGCGGAAGTGTATAATCATTGTATACCGTATAGCGGGAAATTTTCGCAGGTGCACATTTTTGCTGGCGCTATTTGGCTTCAGAGCCCTCAGCAGAAATTTTCGTGGGTTCTAATATTTCTTAACTACTCTGCCCTCGAAAAACACGAAATTTTTCACCCCACGAAAATTTCCCGCTATACGGTATACTCTATCATACGTAGTTTGGACCCTTGCATGCAAATATGCTAGCCTCTACACATGCAGGCTCTCTTTTTTCTTTGTTCTTTATCACAATCGTTCAATTACTGTATTAATCGTTCAATGAGATAAAATACGGTATTAATTGGAGGAATAAAGAAAGAAATAGCTTACTTTTTCTTAACTGTACGCCCATTTCTTTCTTTGCTGCCTCACTATGTCTTTCTGGATGAACAGTGACAACAGCAAGGAAAAGTAAGGCCTGGGAACGAGGCTACAAATATGTAGCAATGTGATTGTTGTTGTGATTTGATTTGAGCATAACGCACTTCATTCAATGAGTGTAATTGAACGATTTAGAAATGTGTCTGAATTATCATAGGGATGGAGCTCAGGGTACTATTCTCTGTACACAAAGACATAATTATAGTACAATGCAATGATATATGTGCATAGCAACATTAATGTTTATGCTGAGAAAATTTTTGTCATCACAACATAATGTATAATAAAATTATTTACATGATTAATGTACTGTATACAATCTGAGAATGTTGTAATGCTAAGAAATGTTCAATAGGGTAATGATAAAATGTTCAACTACTCCGCTTCAGTATAATTACATGTATGTAATGATGAATATGTAATGATGAATATGTAATGATGAATATGTAATGATGAATATGTAATGATGAATATTCAACTACTCAGTTGCAGTATACGTACTACTCCAGTTCAGAACGGCTTGAGTGCAGCAATGAGTGCGATTCCAATGGCCCAGATGGTCACTGAAGCAGTGAGGCCAGCTGTGTGTGGGTGTGAGGGAGGGCATATCCAGTGTAAGTGGGAACAAAAAATTATCATCACATTTCTAATAATTATACACAAGTGCTGTGCTTGTTAATTGTCTATTATAAATTGCACGGGGGGGGGGCTGTTTTTGAATAACGGCCGTGACTGAATTAAACTGCATCATGACGATTAGAAAAATTACTCGCAATAAGGGATTAATGGCACTCATAACAAGCACTGGCAAGGTAAATAGCACTAGGCTATGCCTCGTGCAATTAGAAGCCTTGCCATTGCTTGTTACTCGTGTTATTAATCCCACAAAATTAATTATTGCACTCTTAATCATACTATTGTTATACTATATCAACAGCAGGATGTCATGCAGGATTTTGAAGTAGGAGGGGGAGGGGGGGAGTCACCATACAAAAAAGGTCAACTTGTACTTCAATACCCTGTCAGCATTTAACACCACGGTGGGGTTTGGGGTTGCCTTGCATATACTCCGTCATACAACTGGTACCTGAAGGCACGTTTTAGTGGGGGATATCCCCCTTTCCCCCTGTATGACACCCTGAACTGATACAGCAAACAGACATTGCATCCATGGATAAACTAACCAGCGTTGTTGTCTGAATCAGTTACCGGTGGACCAGAATCAGTTGCACTAATTACCGATGGACCGGTTTCAGTTGTCGGTGGATTGGTAGGAGGCAGAGTGGTAGGAGGTAGAGTGGTAGGAGGTAGAGTAGGAGGAGGAGGAGGATTCTATAATTATGTAATAAGTAAAAATTAATAATACGGTAGAAACAATTTGCACGCGTATTCAGGCTTTGATGTGTACACTGAGCCATGGGAATTATATAGAGGTCAACCTATACTCCTACCTGGGTTCTCAATAACTAAGAAACCTAGCTACTATAATAATATACACCTTTAGTCTGGGGGCCAGACCTAATAGCTCGGGGACAAAATCAAGAGAGCTAGGATTAGGTCTGGAGACTCTTGCAGCATTTCCGTGTGCTCTAGCGGAATGTGGCCAGAGCCAATGAAAATAATGCATATCCTATGTCATGTGATTTTTAATGCGAGTATTGCCTTTGTGGAATTTGGATTACAGCCAATGGAATTTAGATACAGCCAATGAAATGAGAGTATTGCTACATCTACTCCTTCTTTATAACCTCCAATATCACAGTCTCCTCCCTATTGACATTCCAAGAGCACGTGGAAGTGCTGCAAGAGTCTCCAGACCTCTTTCTCTCTTCCCCCTCCCCCCTCGGAGAAAAAGGTCTGGCCCCCAGACTAATACACCTTACATAATCACACTATTGACCTGTGCCAGACACAGTAAAAACTATCAAGGCTATGCTATCTCTGTAGTACTGTAGCCTGGCACATGATTACACAGACTGAGCCTGCAAAACAATGCAGTGACCCCTGAACCTGAATTGTATGCACCAGCCTACTTTATATTGAAGCCACCACCCTCCTACATTGACAGTAGACAAGTATATGTACAGTGTATGCTAGCTGACTCACTCCAACAGGTCCTCTCACAGGGAAAAAATGAGCACGATGCTGCTGAACAATTGTATACCTGCACATGAATGGAACATTTTAAGAAAGTACAAGAAATTATGGAAAGCATAACTATTACACACTACCGTATAGTGCGAAATTTTCGAGGCACTTATATACAGCTGAATACAGGCCGGAATACAGGCCTGTATGCGGATGTAATTGCCCACGACCTGCTTACATCCTGGAACCACAGGGCCCGTTAGAGCATGTACATCCACGCCTGAATACAGCCCGTAATTAGCGGGCCTGTTTTAGCCTGTACCACCCACGTCCTGCTTACAACCCGTACAGCTAGTGTATGCACATGCGCAGAGAGAGTCACCTAGCTACGAAATCCACCAAGAGACTGAAGGTGTGCTTATGTGGTCATATAAATAATTAAGTTCACAGAGTTATTCTGTTGCAGATCTGGTTGCCTCTGACGCCACGTTGTAAGTGAGTACGGTCCATATGCTGCTGTATAGGAATACACATCTATACCACGACTACTAAAAACGTGAGTACAAAAGGATGGTATAAAATGCATGCCTGAAAAACACAACTGCTAATATCCACAAGAACACTCACTGACCAGAACACAACGGTGACTGCGTCATCTTGTTTGACAGGTGATACCCAGTAGAGAAGCACCTCATTGTCTCCCATTATATCAGCAATGTCCATAGATAGCCTTTGAGTAGCCGAGTTCTGAAGGCAAAAATTATGATTAACGCAATTGACATCTGCAGCTTAATTGTACGACTTATATACAAGTAATACTTTGTACATTGGATTCATGAAGCTACAAGTCTTGTAAGCTCACAGGATAAAGCATAGATGTATCGGCCACGGATTTGCCACAGTTCAGTGGTCTATAATATAGCATTGTATCGTCCTCCCACGTCCCGTGTATGGAGGATTCAGGGACAAACATGTCTGTGTAATTACGAGCTTGAACCAGGAACCCTACAAAGCCGTTCGTTTGCTGACCACCCGCCAACATGATTATCCTCAACGAAACTGTGTGTGTGTGTGTGTGTGTGTGTAGGGGGGGGGGGAGGGCTAATAATGGGCGGCATATACATTACACGCATGTAAACTTTAATAAGCACATTGAAAATATACCTCTACTGACAATGCCGGTCTAGAAATCCGTGCGAGGGGGGTTATGGTTCTGGTCTGCTATATTATACAAAACTACGTACAATTGCACAGTCGATTCATGTCTATACGCTAAAATACAAGCTATATACATGTATTATAGTGTGATAAACGCTATAGTGTAAACACGAACTAATTGCAATTTGCCATTTGAGCAGTCACGTATATATGTGTGGGGGGGGGCTAGTACTAAATGGGGGCATATACATTACACATGCACACATGTAAACTTTAATAAGAGCAGTCCTGTTATACACAATAAAAAACTCACATTGATAAGTGGTGTTCAGCTTGTACTCAAAACTTGTTGTCGTACTCGTTTCATATTCTATCAGAGTTCCATTTTCTGCTCGTTCCCCAACAACATATAGTTGGTAGCCACAGGGGGTGTTACAGACTGTACTTGGATCATTTATAACTTCACCCCCCCCTAAATCTACAGTGTGAATAATGCTGTGGTCGTAACAAGACTCTTCACGAGCTCCATCAAGGTACGCAGAAGAGGTAGCAAACAACGAGAGGAGCAGCAGTGCCGGCACTAACAGGTTGTTATTCATTTTTTCTGGAATGAAATAAAATGCATAGGTATAATTATGAGTAATGAAGTGCATGCATACACATCTCTTACTTAGCGTGATTATACTGACGTCTCAAACAAGAAATTGCGAAGGGGCAATAAGTAGCAGCTAAATAGTAATACTCAGAGGCGAGTACGAGCTAGTTAGTTTGTCTTTTACTGATTTACTTCGTATCCAAGGTGATGTGCAGTGATTATAATTATTACATCACTAATGGCCCCAGGCACTATTCTTATACACAGCCAAAAATCCACGGGCCTGAAAGAAAATCAGTTGAATACAGGCCGGAATACGGGCCTGTATGCGGATGTAATCGCCCACGGCCCGCTTACATCCTGGAACCACAGGCCTGTTACAGCACGTACATCCTGTCCTGAATACGCCGTAAATAACAGGCCTGTTTCAGCCTGTGCAGCCAGTGTATGCGCATGCGCAGAGAGAAAGTTGCTTAGCTACGAAATCCACCAAGAGACTGAAAAGGTGCTTCAGTTTGATGTTCTCGTTCAGTTGCAGCTTTAAAGGATGGATGGAGTAATTATATTATTTATGGAGCTGACTGCCAAGGCCAGCTAGCAAGAAAAGAGAGAGAGAGGAAGTAAGTAGAGTCTAAATAAGGAGCTAGTATAGTAGGTCTAATTAATACTCACTTCTGTCCATTTGTCAGCTGCTAGATGTCTCTGCAATTATTCTTTCACTGTCTCTAGGAGTCTAGCTCTATAGGCTACAAGGTGTGCTTATGTGGTAATGTATAAATAATTATGTTGACGGAGTTATTTCGTATTGCAGATCTGGTTGCCTCTGACGCAGGTTGTTGACTTCTTCTACAACGTTTAATATAAGTGAGTGCTCAGCTGGTTTTTAAAATGTTGGTCAATATGCTGCTTATGTATAGGAATACACATCTAAAAAGGACCTCTACAACGACTACTATATAAGTGAGTATGAGGTATATAAAATGTATACCTATGATATTGTGTCATCATTACTTTACGAGCTCGAGATTCAGGTTCTATTATTGACTCACTTACTCGAACTCGTTTACATATGCACACACAGATGTACCTGTGTCTATGTCATCATTACTGTACTGATTGAGCTCGAGATTGAGGTTCCTTGTCACACTACTTGAGAATGTGAGCCAATTAATAATTATTTAACTCACTTTAAACTCGTGTACTGATGCACACATACAGATGTACATATATAAATTGGAATGCTCATGCCATCAATGATTTCAACCCATCATGACCAGAAGGTATTTTACAATAATAATTATTGTCGTTTACATTGGTTGGTCTAATTACAGCATCGTGGACACACCTATACTTTAGGAACTATCAGAATTTGGCAGGTAAGCAATCATTCATAATAATTATAAAAACTTTGTTTGTGTTTTGCTTTAGTTAAGTTACTGGCTGTGGACATGGCTGGTCTGTGACAGTACAAACAGTCAAACAAAAAATGTATAATGGTAAGAAACATTATTTTCTTTGCAACCATATTCACTATATACACAGTGACAGAGGACATGGCTGGTCTGTGGACAGTACGAACAGTCGAACAACACATTATATTGGTAAGAAACATTATTTTCTTTGCAACGATATTCACTATATACACAGTGACAGAGGACATGGCTGGTCTGTGGACAGTACGAACAGTCGAACAACACATTATATTGGTAAGAAACATTATTTTCTTTGCAACGATATTCACTATATACACAGTGACAGAGGACATGGCTGGTCTGTGGACAGTACGAACAGTCGAACAACACATTATATTGGTAAGAAACATTATTTTCTTTGCAACGATATTCACATGTCTTCTTTATACACACAGTGTGACAGAGGACATGGCTGGTAGTACAAACAGTCAAACAGAAAATTTATAAATGTAAGAAACATTATTTTCTTTCCAACCATTATTCACGTGTCTTCTTTATACACACAGTGACACACTCGAGCAGCACAAGCACTAGAAGAAACATTCCTATTAGTGTTGTAAACTGTCGAACTGTCTGGCTATGTTTGTTTCTTAAAAATTTTAACACTTCGTTGAATTATTCATGCCAAACTCAGCTTTTAACTGTATAAAAGCAAACCGGAACTAACTGAGAACATAGGGCTGCTTACAGGCCGTGCTCAGGCTGCTTACAGCCGTTCCACGGCTGATTACATGCTGAAATCCACAGGCTGCTAAACAGTACCTAACCAAACAGTTGAATACACCACGTGGATTTATACCTGTAACGGGCCCGTAACAGGCATGAAACGGCCCGTGGATTTTTGGCTGTGTAAGTCTTACTTCCTACAGGAGCTAGGCGGCAGGCTAGGCTAGGCTAGCTAGGCGCTAATAGGTGGGGGGGGGGGGGGGGGGGCTCACTATTCCGCATCTTGACAATGTGTACACAGCAAAATAGTAGTACAGACACATATTATTGAACTGAGCTAGCTAGCTACTTATTTATACTGATATACATGTTCAAGAGGCCATGCCACGCGCCAGCAGTTAAATTCTTGCTCTGTGCTTTTTAGTCATGGCTGTGGCTCAGAGGTAGAGGAGTACAGGTAGTGTTGTTTACATTTAATAATAGCTAGCTCACTGCCTTAGCTAGCTAGCTCTGAACTGTAATAAATGTAGCTAGATTAGCTAGCTAGAATAAAAACCTCAGAAAAACTGCAGCTGCTGTGATTGGTGGGCGGGTCTGGTCAAAGTTAAGTTTATGGCTTCCAGCAGTAGTTGGAACTTCTCCAACTACTGCTGGAAGCTGTAACTGGTCTAACTGCATAGTCTGAGGCAGAAGGGGCTGTGAGAGAAAGCTTTACTGTCTCCATTGATGTTCAAATTGCTCAGTGTTTTGCTATTTTTTGCAAATCAGTTGTTGACTGGTGGCCTAGTGATTATGCACAGGATGTAAGCAGGCCGTGGGCAATTACATCCGCATACAGGTTTATATTCCGGCCCGTATTCAACTGATTCCCCCCCACGGCCTGAAATAGGCCCGTGGATTATTGGCTGTATACCAATCACAATTATAACACTCATACTATAATTATTGATAGGGATTTATGGTAACGTAAACCACACCTCGCCCTCGGGCTACGCCCTTGTGCTTAGTGGGTTTACTGGCATAAATTCCTAGAACCATAGTATAACTATAATGTATGTAAAGATCCTTCATAATTATCCCGTTAGAGCACGTACATCCACGTCCTGAATACAGCCCGTAAATAACGGGTCGTTTCAGCCTGTACCACCCACGTCCTGCTTACAGCCCCGTGCAGCTAGTGTATGCGCATGCGCAGAGAGAGTCGCTTATAGCTACGAAATCCACCAAGAGACTGAAAAAGTCCTTCAGTTGGTCTTCTCGTTCAGTTGCAGCTTTAAAGGATGAATAGAGAGAGGAGAGAGAGGAGGGAGAGAGGGAGAGGGAGAGGGAGAGAGGGAGAGAGGGAGGAAGTAAGTAGAGTCTAAATAATGAGCTACACGTACCTGCACTGCATGTAGCTGTACTAGTAGGTCTAATTACTTTTGTCCATTTATCAGAATAAATAATATGTCTCTGCAATTCTTCTCTCACTGTCTCTAGGAGTCTAGCTCTATAGACTACAAAGTGTGCTTATGTGCATGGTGACGTATACTTGAGTTATTTTGTGTTGCAGATCTGGTTGCCTCTGACGCCGGCTGTTGAATGAATGAATGAATGATATTTATCCAGCAAGGGTTTCTGTTAACATACTTCTGTAAGTGAGTACTTTGCTGGTTTTAAAACTGTTGGTCCATAATTATGCTGCTTATGTATAGGAATACACATCCGGATATGCACTTATATAACGATCGACTACTAAACAGGTGAGTAACAGGGTGGTATAAAATTTATACACGCCTATTATCTCTATTATAGTATATACCTACAGGTGTCTGTGTCATCATTACTTGACGAGCTCGAGTTTCAGGTTCTTTGTCACACTACCGAGAATGTGAGCCAATTATACACTGTTATAATAATGAATTGACTCACTTCTTCGTTTACAGATGTACTTATTTGTATGTCATCATTACTAATTGATGAGCTCGAGATTGAGGTTCTAACCGTGGACACACATGCACCTATACTTTAGGAACTATTAGAATTGGCAGGTAAGCTTATATAATTACAACAATGAACAACATTTGCTTTAGCTACTGGTTGAGGACGTGGCTGGTCTGTGACAGTGTACAAACAGTCGAATAATGATAATGGTAAGAAACGCTATTTTCTTTGCAACAATATTCACATGTCTTCTTTATACACACAGTGACACACTTGAGCAGCACAAGCACTAGAATTCTATTAGCTAGTGTTGTAAACTGTCTGGCTATGTTTGTTTCTTCAAAATTTTAACACTGTTGAATTTTTCATGTAATTTCAGCTTTAAACTGTATAAAGTAAATCGGAACTAACTGAGAACATAGGGCTGCTTACAGGCCGTGCTCAGACTGCTTACAGCCCGTTCCACAGCCGCTTACATGCTGAAATTCACAGGCTGCTAAGCAGTACCTATCCAAACAGTTGAATACACCACGTGGTTTCATGCCTGTTACGGGCCCGTAACAGGCATGAAACGGCCCGTGGATTATTCTATAATTGCGCATCCTCTACACTATGCAAGGTAACTCACGTTCAAACTATCAGAAAGTAAAAAGAAAGCATTGTGGAAAAGCTTGCTCTGTCCATAGATAGTGTAGAAAGAGGGATTGGAAACAGGATCACGTGGGCTTATCAAGTGTGTGCTGGGAAAACATGGGAAAACTACCAGTACATGTGATTGACGTTGTAACGGATTGGAGTTATGCTCTCGTCTGATTTCTTGTTCCCACGCTTTTTTGTTTTTTGAATCCTAGCAATTTTTCACATTGCAAATGTTTTTCTAGTCGGATCTCACTATAATGCTGAATAGTAGACAAACATGCAGTAATCAACCTAGCCTCTAGCTAGCTTACCGAGATATAGGCAGCTTATACTTTCGCACCACTCTCCTCCACAACTGTCTATATCCTAGTAGACTTCCTGAACCCTGCAACTCTTTCTGTGAATGTGATATTGAAGGTCAATAAAAATAAATAAATTATGACGTGAAGAATAAGCGTGGTCTCAAAGTCCGGTCTCAAATAATTCTTGCTACGCTTTGCGCCCGTTTATTGTCTCTGAGCACCCCTTTCCCAAAATTCCTGGCAACACTGTACCTATAGCATACAATTAAAACTGAAACTGTTTTCACAATACAATCAGTGGCGGATCTAGGATTCTTGTCAGGGGGGTTCCAGTGGCAAGGCAGGGCTCAAGCGGGACGGACTCTGCATTCTTAAAAAAAGGTTGTCACTTCTATGAAACAGTCAGCATGCGCAATAGCCTCGATCCCAGGCCAAGTTTTCGCTTTTATAACGGTCAGGCGAACAACTAGGCCTGGTACTAGTTCTGCGCATGCGTCAACCAATTAGCCCATTTCTGGCTATTAGTATATTCTCGTTCACTTTTGTGACATTTATATTCGTGTACTATCGTACTAGAAGTCAGTTCCCGTTTTATCATTATTTGGAATGGCTCTTAGCTGAAGCTTCTGTCTTCTCTGAAGCTTAGAAAACATTATTCTGAAGACTGAACAACAAGGGAAGAGGTATAAAGCTTTGTCAAGCCAGATATTTTTGTGTGCCCTATGCTATCAAGTCTTGTTCATGTTTGGCAACATCTAGGTAGACTATATATTAATATGGTGGATCAAGTGAAGAGTGTGAGCTAGAGAACTTGGTGCTGCCATCATCAGCTCGTTGACAATGGCACTATAACCTGTTTAATACGATAAATTTAATATGTATATAGATCTACACGTATTTAGAATGTCAACTTCTCTGTACAGGAGCAATGGCTACTATCCAGCTATCCCAACAGTGCTCCTCTTGGATATACTAACGGACGAGACTGGACAGTTTGAGGTAAGGGTTTAACCGTCTTTGGTTTCTTTTAATATTGTCCTATACTCACAGGACTGGAGTATGACCTGCTCGTTCGAGCGTTACTGGGTATCTCAGAGGCATCAAGAGAATCTACGTTTTCTCAAGCAAAATTTAATTGAGTCACTATAGAATCAGAGAAGTCCAGCAGCCTGCTAAATCTTTTTGAAACGTAATTTGAAGGCATTCAATCATCCTGAAGTTGCCCTGGGTCACTGTAATCGTGCTGCAGCACAACTGGCAACTCCCCAGGCCTTTGTGAAGCAGCTCCATATGTGCATCTTTTGTGTACTCACTCTGTGCATTTTCATTTCAAATATTTTTGCCGACCAAAATACAATGAAAATTTGACGCATGCGCAGACAACTAGTACCAGGCTTAGTTGTTCGCCTAAAAGCGAAAACTCGGCCTGGGATCGAGGCTACATGCGCAATAGAACATTAGATTTTGCCTAAAAAAAGGTCAGATTCCTTAGAGACGGCAGCATGCGCAGAGAATAGAACTGCACAAACAGAGCTTCGCAGGACTTAGGAGAACTAAAAGTAAGTATGGTAAGTGAATATGCAAGCGTGAAACAAGCTTGAAACTTGCTAGCTAGCTGCATAAGCCTCCAGGGGGGTACTTGAGCACCCTCTGCTACCTGCTAGATCAGCCCCTGACAATAGTCAATAGTGCATGTATGCCTCAGACATCAGGCTAGCAAGGGTGGTTAATGATATGAGATGGTGAGAACTTCACAACCAAACTAGGATTTTGTGGTCTACATTTCCAGTTGAGTTTTCATGAATTGTGAGTGAAAAGAGTTGGGTCACCTTCCTGACATATCCACTGTCCACAATCCTCCCCTCCTGATCGAGTAGATCTGTGTGTGATCACTCGTAGCTCTTGTTCATCGACGTCATTACTCGAATTGTGGTCTCCCTCTTCGAGTTAGTGTGTTGAACGCTTTATCAATGAATGACTTGACTGTTGTGGCCATGTTCATCTGGAGGTTAGTAACCAATCTCAGTGAAGCTCTGCAGAGAGTATCAAAACCTCATACTAGATATATCGTATAGGTACTAGCGTACGAATAACTACCGTCTACCTGTTGTATCAATTGTAATACACATTTGCTCCTCTTCTTAATATGTTGGTGGTACATTTAATAGATCTAGTATAGATCTATTCTGCAGAGGAACTCTTTTTCCTAGTATCCTGTACACATTTGTCTAGTCTGTGGTGCAGTGCAGTGCAGTGTCTTTGTAATTGTCTGTCCGGTGTTGTATGTGTAAAATTATTACAAAGACCCCGACAACTAAGTCACACCCACAGACACCTGCCCACATGCAGTTGAGAGAGAGCTACTGCAAACAAGGGTGTGTTGGATCTGAGATCGATCGCTCATTAGCTCTACATACCGTCTGACTGAAGGCTACCAAAATGCCCAAGAGCAAGAGGCGAGGACAAGCAAAGCTAGAAGAGCTGTCACAGGAGCACTTCACCTACAGAAAGGTAGCTTGCACTCTGTAGCCAGCTAGCTGTATATTAAAAGGTCAAGCTGAGACCAGCCACGTACATGCACCTGCATGTCTGTATCTCTAGCTATGCTGCCCTACTAGTTAATGTGTATCTGAGGTGTACAATGAACTAGTTTATACAGTGCATTCGCACACAATGAGTCCTGTATAATCATACCAATTCCTTAATCTATGGCAAACACACTATGATTTCGGCATTTCTAGCTGGTGTACTAGTATTGATTGTTTTTGTTATACGTTTCTCATAAGAATATCGTATACAATGGCAGTTAAATTGCTCGTGTATGTTGTACGTACGTGTAGTGTCCCCTCAGGCAGTATTACAAATATTTTATTTTTGTGGATCAATGATCAACATGTAGTGTGTCACTATAATGACAGAATATTTGTGGACATGCTTCCCGATTGAACCTTCACCTGTGTTGATATTGTGGTTAGTGCTCCAATGGAGTGGGAGTTGAGTGCCCAGTAGACCTTATCCCTAGCGTCTCATTTTACGCACTCGCCGACATCACTGTTGTGTAAGTAGTGTCTCACCAGAATAGTTGCAACTTGTTTTGTGGGATAGCTGTTAGCTGTTGTAACAATGCTTTACTCACCATGCAGTAGAAAACCAAACATTTTCGTATCAACACATATATAGGAGTTTCAGTTAAAAGGTAACCAAGAAACCAGCTATTTTATATACATGTAGGTTACTGTAGTTACTCTGCTTTGATATCCATGCCTTTAGGTGAGGATTACATAATTATGTGTCTTGCATCTGTCTCTCATGGTCTATGAATTGGCTATGAAAGCACTTGAGATACTCAATGTATCTACTGCAACATTATCCGTACTAATCCCGATTGTCCATGAATACTAATAGCAAGTTATGTATTTCCTTTTTGCCTGCACATCCATTGTGCGTTAATTTATATTTATGTTCAACTGCCTCTTTGGTACATGTATTGATTTGAAAGCAGCCGCTCGTTACATTTTGCTGCCACAAACAGTGGAACCCCTAAACGTGGGCTCCCTGAAATAAGGGCCACCTCAGTACAAAACCCCACCCAAATCTCAACTCAATAGAGGCACGTAGAAGTGTTAACCTGTGCAGGACACAGTTATATTATTTTGTATTGGATGGCCCCAAAAGTGTTTGTGTGTGTATGTACGAGAGGTTCCACTGTTAGAACTTACAGTACTGTATGTAGCCAGAGGCCAAATTTAATCAGTGTGTGAAGCTCCACTCGTAGATGGAGGTGGTCTCACTGGCTTCTTGAGGCTGACCACTGGTATGGTGTATGGCACATATCGCAGGTTTCTTCCGGCTCATAACATACTGACCTGTGGTTTGCCTGTTAGCACATTTCTAACAGCTTTGTGGTGTCACTGTTTACACACTGACTTGTAATCCAAAACCTTTGCACCAGATTAGGTGACCATCACTGTGTAGCTGCTTCCACATTGCTACAAAACACACTATTTTAGAACCCAGTGTGTGTTTTTAGCAGGGAGTTATAAGCCATTTTGGGACACTATAATACTACATACTGTAGATACATCATGCCAATGATCAGAGTCTTATATCAAGTACATGTACCAACCTAATGTGTCTAGTATAATGATAGTCACATACCTCAAGTGTGTGTAGCCCATGTAGGTACCCTCTGGAATGTTATGTGAGGGCTCTAACAATACAACAAGAAAGGCACCGTGGAAACCAAATAGTGTAACTCCCACCTTCTTAAAGGTTGTGAGATATCTCATAAGTTGATTTAGTATTGTTTGTCTACAAGCAATGCTGTGTGCTTATAATCATTGAGGCGTAACTCCCTGTTTAATAGGGTCTAGAATTATGTCAACTGCACCTTGATCGTTTCAAGCAATTAACGACAACCCCATTGCAACACGTATTGTGCCCACATGTATAGTGTCCACCAGCTTGCTCTGATATTCCATTGAGAATGTTTTTCTGGAAGTTAGTGAATTTAATGCATGTATGTATAGTTCAACTGTTTATAGTCAGTGATGTCCTGCTAACACAGGTTATGGAGACCTATAGTCAGTGATGTCCTGCTAACACAGGTTATGGAGACCTTGTCTACTACCTAACTTGGCTGTATGAGTAGCGACAGGTTTCACTGTACTAGCATACATAGAAAGTAATTATGAGCTAAATAAGTTTTATCAGTAGTGGTAGTGGGGGGGACTGCAAGGTCACTATAATTATTTGAGATATTGTATATAGGTATGTCACCCATTCATGAATAATTAAAGGTGAAATGCTTGTGGTCAGAGGTGCTCTCCCTGTCAACAACCATGTAGATGGTACGTGTGATAGTTAGTTTGTTGAGTACTGAGAAGCTTTTGTAGTTGAAGAGGTTAATGTTAGTTTAACGAGGTGAATGTGTGTTTTCTGCCAATTATCAGAGACAGCTGGCTCAATGGCTGCCTTAATGTGTACTTAATGTGTGTGATTTGATTTTGCAGGTGTTAATTGAATTTTATTATCCACACACGCACACACACACACACACGCACACCCCCCCACACACACACACACACACACACACACACACACACACACACCACACGCATACCCCACACACACTCACACCCCTCACACACACACACAGTCTGGCTACCTTGGGTTTCCAAACTCCCCAACGGCCTTCAGTTACGAGCCCGATTCTCAACTACTGGCCATTGGAACCAAATATGGAGAACTTAGAATCTATGGTCGTCCAGGAGTAGAATTCAAATCGAAACTGCTTGATAGAGTGGCTATCACAGAGATATTCACATTCAGTAGTTTGCACCTGTTCATTACGGTCTCCGAGGACAACAGTGTGGTGCTGTGGGAGATAGACGCTGACGGGCAGGGGGAGCTCCAGGTATCCAAGGAGTTTAAACTGGACTCAGACGGGTGAGTTATAGAACCAAGTATTGCAGACTGAAATTATTATATACATATATGGACGCCAGCTAGTACAGTAAAAGCCAGCGGCTAAGTCTCTTTTTATGAATGATAGGATATCAGTGTTTCATCTAGGATTAACAATTTTGGGGGGAAGCTGGGCTCTTTGGGGGGGAGGTTCACCCATGCCCCCTCCCCCCACTAGATGAAACCCCGGGTATTATATAATAGTTAGACACTGTTTTGGAGGTGTCTATGGGATTTAGAAACCCAAAGGCACTGATTAGTATCCCGAGCGTAGCGAGGGTACTAAAGTGGCTGAGGGCTTCTAAATCACATGGACACCGACAAAACAGTGTCTAACTCATTTAGATATTAGTGCACATGCGCAAATCGCTTGACTACAATACAATTACTTGACAACGGAATACTAGGTATACTAAGTAAATTTGCAGGTATACTAAGTCCCATAGTATACCTGCTCTGAGGCACTTTTCCCATGTACTTCCCATGTAGATCTTATCAACTAGTGTCTAATATACGCTAACCAAATGTTAAAGCTGAATTGTACTACATGTGTTTATGGATACCAGCTAGTACACTTAGGCTAGGCTAGCAGTAAAATCTACACATGTATGTGTGTAGCTGTGGAGGTGTTCGGTGTAATTAAAATATGAACATGTCTTAAAACAGTTACTCATGTAGGTAGGTTGCTGCTCTGATAACACCCCCACACACACGCCCTCACAGCAACATATTGAGCCACGTTGGAATGTAAACTATATGCACTAGAGGAAATGTTTTGATGGCTAATGACTGCAAATCAGATACCATATAGCGAGTAATTTTCGTGGTGTAAAAAATTCGTGGGCAAACTGACTTTGACAAAACGAAAACCTTTAGGTGTGGTTTACCGGAATGCAGGCATACAGTGCACGTGATGAACTCATAAATCAGCAAACGAATTTTTATCTCGTTCAAATTTTTTCATCCCACGAAAATCACCAGCAGATACGGTATGCATGCACTGTACACAATTAATACAGAGGTGCACTTTTAGAGGTGAAGATGAATGATACAGGGATTAATATAATACCCTCTCCTCTCACACACACAGGGGCAAGAAGATCACTAAGTGCTGCCTCTCCCAACACAGCGGCCATTTCTTCATTGGCACAGAGGGTGGCAATGTGTTCATCCTCGATGTCAAACACTTCCAACTCACTTCTGATATCATCTACTGGAACCAAGCCACTGCACTGTGAGCACCTACCTGTACCCTAGCTATGGTAGCCTCTATGCCACTGCACTGTGATCCACATGCCTGTACTCAGCTATGGTTGCCCCCAGGCCCTTAGCCTCTATGCCACTGCATTGTGAGCACCTGCCTGTACTCTAGCTATCCAATGGGCATTATTGTTTTTGAAAGAACCGTTGCTCTATGCTACTGCATTGTGCTGCCCTAGCTACATGTACAGTTGTATGGTGGCCCCCAGGCTATAATTATGCTACAAGGGATTGGCATACACTGCATGCACTTAAGAGTCTGTTACGGTTTTTCTTATCGTATTTCAACTTTTTGATGCGCATTAAAGGCCCCAATTTTAGTAACGACACTCAACTTCTGGAGGGTGTCCAAAGCAATTATACATGAAGTACTGTATAAGGTTCAGTTCTCACAGATACAAATATTGGGAATTTTTAGCACTTATATTTTGCTGTCCCACATGATTAGTAGTTCCTGTGTGAACGACTGTTGTGTGTTTGGGAATGTGCATCAAAGTCTTAGCTGAGAGTGTGTGTACACTAGAGAAGCTGCTCAATCTCGTGCCCTTACACTCCACACTGCAAACACTCTAATCTGTACATGTAGTATAATCCAATCTCTGGGGACTTTTGTGACATGTACACCTAGGAAACTATAGCACACTGTTATGTACAGACTGTACAGACTATACAGTACACTAAATGCCCTCTAATAGCCTCTCTACCTTCAACACTGCGTCACCGTAACATGAGCATGAAATGAATTGAAAGCTAGCTGGCATAAACAACAGTCTACTATCACTTTCTAGGACAGTGATACTTGAATGATTAATATCATGTTACAAAATCTCTTTCTCTCCTAGCATTCGATAGACTAACCTGACTTATTTGCTTGGTCTTTGGTTTTTATAACACTTAATTGTGTAAATTTATATATAAAAAAAAAACCTATCTATATACACTGTACCTAACAGCAGCGGTTCAGCTCACATCACCACATCAAAGGGTATTCCTTGTACTGTTCCTTTGATCTCTTGTAGGGTCCAGCCCACATCAAAGAACAACCCGGGGATGGTCAAGTGCCTGGAGCTGTCTCCGCTTGACCAGAACTTAATTCTGATTGGCTACGAGAAAGCTGTGATTGTGCTGTGGGATCTCGACCGCTGTATGCCCAGTAAGAACTACCCTACCAGTATACAGGATGCTCAGCTGGTAAGGGAGGTACGGCTCACACTAGTCTAGTTCTCATTTCAGTCTCATAGTATATTGTGCCTCGAGGCGTAGCCGTACGAGGAATACAGTAATTTAAAGCTAACTTTGTCACTGTGTGTCTGTCTGTTTGTCTGTCTATTCCAGCTGTATTATAGCTGCTCAACAGTTGCAATGCGACGAAAACTAATAGCTAGCTTCTATAGGCTTCTAGCCACGAAAACAAAGCTAAATAGCTAGTGTACTACAATGTAGGTCGAAACTGTATTGGTTTTGTGTAGCTTCGTTTCCTTGTTCGCTATAATTATAATAGCTGAAATAATGATTGGGCCCATCCTTGACTTACCACGGTTGTGTAGGCTACAGTAATAATGGCCCTTGATCGAGTTTAGACATTGCCTAGGAGTTTTAATGAATTAGTATGACGAGAATGTAGCTTTGAAATAATGATGTACCGACCATGACCATGACTACTGCATCTGCATCAGCATAAAGTGTTAGCAACTACACTAGCAACTAGTCTACGCTAACAAACTTCTGCTCTCTATCTCCATGGCTACATGTTTGTACAGCTGTACTTGTTTCCCCGTGTAGCCATTGGAGAGTCTCTGTTGGCAGAACGATGGAGTCAAGTTCATCACCTCCCACTCTGACTCGAGTCTATACTACTGGAGCATAACCAACAGCACAGCTCACGAGGGACCCACCAAGTACTATGGTGAGTGATGACAGAGTCTGTATGCTCAAGCTACAATATAGCTATAATTATAGTGTGTAAATAAAGCCACTAGCAGAGTACCTACACTGTCTATGCACAGTGGCACACATGGCCTATAGAATGTCATTGGCTCCAGTTGAATGGTGCACGTAGCTATATGAAGTCTGTATGCTATGCTCAAGCTATGGCTACATGTATATAAAGAGTACGGTTATGGACACATGGTCTATAGAACAGCATTGGCTCTAGTCGAATAGTGCACGTAGTTATAATTATGCTATGCTCAAGCTATGGTATATAGTGTGTAAACAAAGCCACTAGCGGAGTACAGTATATGCCCGCACACATGGTGTATAGAACGTCATTGGGTCTAGTTGAATGGTGCACGTACATGTGTAGAGGTCAGCATGTTAACCTCGGGGGGGGGGGGGGGGGGCTCCATGGATATATGATGTTGCTAGGGAGCATAGTGATGCAGTTCTGTAGCTGTAGAGTCGCTGTAACGGTTGTATTATCGTGCAAAATATCGTTAGACTAGTGTTTACACACAGCTGCTATACACAATGCTCATGTACCACCCCGCCCACACACACACACACACACACACACACACAGACCCCGGTGATGGTAACTGCAACCCTGTGACCAAGGTCAGGTGGCTCAACACGGATGCCAACCCACTCATTATCTGTGCAGGGGGCCTCCCCACAGAGCAGGACGATGAACATCACACCGTTACCGTGGTGCACGGGGCGGATCATGTGGCACTCGACTTCTCGTCACCTGTTGTTGACTTTATTCCCATCGTGGGTAAGTACAGGTGACATGTGACATGTAGAATACAGCTGCTACCAATGTGAATATCATCGTCACTGTGACATAATAATAATTATTATTACTCTTCACATTTTAGTTTTGCTGTACATACACGTAGATATAACTCTACCCCCCTCACACGTGTACACACTTCACACTCACACACGCTCACCTACACACACACTCCACACACACTCCACACACACACACACACCCCACACACACACACATATAGATCCAACCACTCAGCGAGGCAGGTCTCTCCTGGTGCTGTGTGAACAGGAGCTTCTGGCCTTTGACCTGGAGGCACCAAAGTATGACATGTCGTTATAAACCGTTACCACCCAGCCATTACTTAGAAGCCTTCTAGAACTAGAATTAGATTTTCCTCATGTGAAGTGCTAATTTTTACTTCAGAGCCTTTCCCCGAGCTTGATCACTACAGAGCAATGTACGTACACACACGTTGCAACAACATGCCATGAAAATATGTATGGTAATATTTCATAAATCTTCTATTCCTATTCCACCAGGTGTCCTCAGATTCGTAAGCCGTATCTCTTCAGTCTCCATGCCTCCCCGGTCACATGTATTCGTCTCTATGACAACTGCTCTAAGGAGATATTCGAGGCTCTCCACGAGGTCTCTATTACTAGCCCCCCTCCACACGAGCACTTCAGCACGATGGAGTGGCCGGCCATGGGAGGGTGTGTGCGAGACTCTGAGCCAGAGACATTTGATATCGCCATCACCGGGTGAGTGGGTACACACACATACATGTACCTACATAATTTATTGAGCTTCTAAATAAAGGATGCTTTGGGAGCAGCGAGCATTCAACCTTACCTCACCACCAAGAAATAAGAAATCGGTTATCATAATTATACTGGGGCTTTGCGAATGCATAGTTATATAAATTGTGAATAATTTTTGTACAAACCTGATTTCACTATTGTGGGCTGCATTATAAGCATGAGAAATATTGCTCAGTGCCTATGTGTTTATACACACTTAATCGTTTCAATTATTGTGAGAAAGTACATAAGCGTATACTCTCTTCTTTGCGAGTCTTTCGTTTGCAATCTAACGAAAAATCGCACTTTGCAATCAAAAGATTTTCGCATTCGATACAGTAACTAGAATGATTATTGTGTACGTGTCATACGACTACCTCACTGCAGCCACGAGAATGGGTCTGTCAAGTTTTGGGACGTCACGTGCGGCTCAATGAGGATGGTCCACGAACTAAAGACGGCCATTTTGTTCGTCGGGCAAGAACCGGATACGGACGCCATGAACGAAGAGTTCTCTGACTATAATTGGCCACCATATCGGAAGGTGTCCAGTTACGATCCATTTGAAGATGACCAGCGGTTGGCCGTCAGGTTTGTCGAGTTTTCCGCCCACTCCAAGACCCTCTGTGTCGGTGGTAACGGTGGTCAGGTGATCACCTTCTCACTCAACTCCCTGCCCTCCGAGATACACCTGGAGGTGAGTGTTGAACCTGCTCAGTGTATACCACCTGTGTATGATATACAGTGAGATGTACATGTACATGTATGTATGCATGTATGTACATGTATGTATGCATGTATGTACACTCACTATTTGTAGGTTCCTCAAAATTAGTACACAGCATAATTAGGAAGCTCCAAAACACATTCTTTACAGAAATTCAGTGAATTTACAGTACTGTACATGTATATGTATTGTATTGTACATGTTACTATCATTATGTGCCCATCATTTGTACTTGAAATGTGTATAATTATACTACTGTAATGTTTCTGCCTGCTCAGTGTGATGCATGTATTCCCCTCGTGATACATGCCCCCCTGTTAGTGTGTGATACATGCCCCCCCCCCCTATTAGTGTGTGATATGTGATACATGCCCCCCTGTTAGTGTGTGATACATGCCCCCCCCCCCTGTTAGTGTGTGATACATGCCCCCTATTAGTGTGTGATATGTGATACATGCCCCCCTGTTAGTGTGTGATACATGCCCCCCCCCCTATTAGTGTGTGATATGTGATACATGCCCCCCTGTTAGTGTGTGATACATGCCCCCCCCCTGTTAGTGTGTGATACATGCCCCTATTAGTGTGTGATACATGCCCCCCTGTTAGTGTGTGATATGTGATACATGCCCCCCTGTTAGTGTGTGATACATGCCCCCCTATTAGCGTGTGATATGTGATACATGCCCCCCCCTATTAGTGTGTGAAGGCTGAGATCTTCCTCGGTCCTGACTCCCCTCAAAGCAGACGCAGTGGAGGACTGAGGTCAACCAACGCTCTAGAGTGCAAAACAGACCCCATACAAGTGCCAGCTGGTTTCCAGGCCAACTTCTGCCTCCAGTGTGTGCCTGCCTCGCAGATTACATCCATTGCATTCCGGCCCTCTTGGGGACTGTGAGTGTGTGTGTGTGTGTGTGGGGGGGTGTGGGTGGGGTGGGTGAACTGTGAGTGTGTGTGTGTGGGGTAGAATGAGGGGTTGTGTATGGATATCCAGACTTACCATTTTGTGGGACTCAGCTCTGTGTACAACACGTGTACAAATTTTTTTTACAAACTTTGTTCATGCTAGAGAAGCTCAGTCCTGTGTACAGTATAAGAGAACACACTTGTTCCGTATGCAGGGTGGCAGCTGGTGTGGGGAAGGGTTTTGCTGTGGCCAACTTCCTGGTCAAGAGGTTGGTGCTGGTCCACGCCACCGTGCAGCCAGACGGTCAAGGTGCAAGGTCATTCAACAGGTACAGTGTAACACCCAGCTCATTGCTCTACCCTGGTCTTATAGAGCTACGTGTATATAATATTGCAGATTCAATGTGCGTGTCATATCTCACATACAGTATGCGTGGATGTGGCAGTTGAAACAATGAATTCTATTGGCAATTTTACCTGTATTATTAGTGACAGCTGTTGGACATTTTATTCACGCACACACACTCCTACAGAATGCAGTCATTCCGTCGCTCTGTTCGTCAGTCGTTTCGTCGCCGTACCGGTACCTCGGTTACCCTTGACGACCGCAAGAAAATCGCGACCTCTCTAAATTTGGAGGATGGGAACAAGGTCAAAGGTCACAGGAAACGTGCCGCTACCGAACCAGCCTCTGATCTCAGTCCAGCACATGCAGGGGGACTACAGGTAAGGGATTATAACGTGCACGAATACTTTACCGATTATAATTATAGTGTCATTTTTAATGGTTTATGTATACAAATATGCCCTCTCCACTGTCATGGTAACGCTTGTTTTTTCACACCCAGGTTCAACCTGACCAGGCTGGCTTCGTGACTCATATTTGTTTTGCGGAGACCCATGTGACAGGGGGTGGTCCCCAGGCGAGTTTGTGGGTGTCGACAAAGGGATCCTCGGTGATCCGCTACTCCCTCACCATTCCTGAGCCAGCAGAGAGACTCTCTCAGATCAACAGGGCACTTGTCGCAGGTACGTGCATTCGTTGTTTTCGTAGAGTTACACTAGCAGTCATCTTGTCTCTTTCATGTATCTTCATAGTCATGTCATTCTTAAACAAAATCGAGCCTTTTTTCATAATAATTATAGGCAGTGAGTTTCCTACATGTATATCAGGAGGTACGACAATCGTGCGCCTGAAGCTGCTCTTTAGAGTATGCTGACTCAGCAAAATTCAGTGATACTTTAGGCGTACGCACGTCATACCTCCTCTGGTACTATATCTGTTACCCATGGATTTACTGATCTTTACCAAACCAACTATTCCCCCTCTTGCAGGCAAGGACTACTCCTTGCTGCATGCTGCCCCTATAGTGGGCGTGTTCCTGCTGGATCATGAGGGGATTCCCCTCCCAGACCCATACGAGGTGGAAGCGCGGTCGATTCCCATGCCGGACATGCGCCACCCTCACTTTGCCGTCATTGTCTCCCAGGAACAGATCAAGATTGTGGGTCTCCCCGGAATGAGACAAAAGAAGAAAGAAAAGGTGAGAATTGAAGTACATACATGTAGCTAGTAAGAATACATAAGTATACCAATTTTCAAGCAAAATCTATATCTTTGTGCCCCCCCCCCCCCCAAGGTGTATTTTAACCTGTCACAAAAGCATACCGTGTGATAGACATCCCTAGGAGTTGCTGATTGTAGCATTGCCGTTTGAAATTGGGTGATGCAAACTTGCAAACTAAGTTACGAGCCATCAAAGACAGAGCCCTTGAACATCGCTAAAACCTTAAAGAAGGCCTGCCCCAAAATGTTGTCATACTTGTACCATTTAATAGACCCATTTACTTAACGGATACCCTGTCTGGTCTCCCAGGTAACGGACCGTATGAACGAGCGAATCAGTCGAGCGTGGTTGTTGAGGGTGAAAGTGGCAGCTGCTCCGGTTGGTGTACATCGAGACTGGAACCCCGCCCTAGCCGTCCTCACGTCTGCAGGGGACCTCTTTATCTACTCTCTCCCAGACCTCACTCTGTGCTTCAGAGAGGAAGACTTCATTCCCGCCTCTGACCAAAAGTGAGCAATTAAAGAAGCAATTTGAACTTCTATTCGCATTTTAGCTGCATGAAAAAAGTGTAAATTTAACAGAGTTAGTAACTCTGTTAAATTATTATCCATAAACTGGTCTGCTATACCGTATTACTAGAATGTTGTGCTGGTGAAAAACCTTTGCGAATGAGCCAAATCAGCAGAAAACATGACCCTTTGCGATCTAACTATTGCGTTCTGGCAAGGATTGTGTGTATTTACTAGTAATAATTATGCCTCGGTGCGCATGCGCAAGCAAGGTATACAGTAGTGTGTTTGTGTGTGTCTGTGTAGACTGCTACAGCTGCTCAAGGATCAATGAAGTGCAAGTAAGAGTTTCTATAGGCTTCTAGTCATGTTTTCTTGGATTTTGATTCATGGATTTGCAAAATAATGCTTCGTTCTCGAGTTTTGCTTACTTGGAATGCCATTGCAGCCTTATCAGAAGAGCACGTAGCCAAACTTGTTTACCGAGTGTTGCTACTCTACTTAGTACACTAGAACGCTAGCTATTGGTAAGTGAGAAGAGAGCTGCAAGGCTCTGCTGATGGCAGCCATTAATTTTAGACTTGAGCTTTTTGCATCAATCGTTTTTAACAACAATCATGGTCGATCATTACCCACTCTTTGAGTTTGCATGCAGCAAATTAAAAATGTTCATCATGTGTATAAAATTAAACTATTAGTAGCTTTATGTTATGTAGATTTGGCATCTCCACCGAGGCATCAGCACCTGCGGTGCTTCATTTATTTTGCGGATTTTATTATTACGAATTGATCAACCATCGCAAAGTTCGCAAATGTTTGATGCTCGCAAAACCTAGTAATACGGTATAACAGATAAATATGTCTCCTGTAAAGCATTTGAGCACACTCATTAAAATTTTCACCTTGCATTTCCTAGTCGGCCATTTAACCCCTCCCCCTCCCTCCACCCACTCATTTAACTCCTTCACCCACTTCAGGGCCCTCCATTCTGCCACCATGTCGTTAAGCGGTGAAGCACTCCACTTAAAGTCATTCTCTGAGCTCGAGAGGTCTCTGCTCTGCTCCTATGGATTGTGAGTGACCTCCTTGCACTGTACACATGTGTCATGCATTGTGTATTGTGTGCATGTGTGCACTGTACTAGTATACCGGTGTATTTGCATGTGCACTGTACACACGTGTGCATGCACTCTCTGCATGTAGTATTGGAGACGTGTGTGTAGTGTGACATCTGTGCCCAATGCATGTACGTACTGACTACTGTAATTCACATGGGGACTCTTCATACTGCTGTAAATAAAGATTTACCTTTTATGGTCCGAGTAGAAACAAAATATGTAACCTTTTGGGACTAAAAATGATTATTCCCAGGAATACGTTTGTTGTGTACATGCTGCGTTGCTCTGGTTTCACATAAGATTACAAATGTGCTGTTAATATGGAAATACATGCATTGTGCAATATAGCTATCTACTGTATCTAGCTGTGCTCTATATAGCTAGACTAGCGTTCCTTTGGCTGGGTTTATCTGCCTTGTACCCACTGACTCCGCCCTCCTCGATCCTCCACCCTCCACCCACTCGGATACACTCTGCAGATGCTTTCTCTTGGGTAGCTCAATGTACGTATATTCATGTTTGTCCAGGTCCGCCGCTAGCGAGGTGGTATTTCTCGAGTATTTGAAGTTGGAGTGCAGTGTTTGCATATTGAATGCACTTGCACTGGGGTATGGGATTCTTGGTAGTGACTGTCTCCCAGGACGGTACATGTCACCATGGTAACTTAGGGGGGAAGGCTTACCTCTTCTCTGTGTGTATGCTGAATTTGATCTTGTTGATACATCGTCAATACTGAACGAGTGACCGACTTGTTGCCTGTGTAGGTTACTACGTCTGTTTGTGAAGAACCTCATATCCACGTGATAATCCTCGTGACTATCATCAGCTCTAGAGGTACTGCCATCTTGAGACAAGCTCGCTTCTTCGTGAACTTGTTGACTTCCTCGACTGGTACTTAGTAATCTGCTCTGGTTAAGACTTTCCATGATAAAATAGCCATCATCGTCTTCCGAGTCTGTTCGTGACAGAACCTTCTCCTCGCTTGGTTTAGCAATCGGACCTAGCCCTTCATTGACATAATCGTCTTCATCTATACTTTCTCCACTTTTAGTTTCTATATTCGTCTCGTGTGTTGGTAGCGCTTGATTGAATGTGCTAGCTTTAGCTTGAAGACGCTCGCCTGACAACTTGCTACTCACTGGACCAAGACCTTCGTTCACGTAATCCTCTTCGCTCTCACTCAAAGCTTTGCTTGTCTCTGGAAGGACTACTCCAGTTGGTCTAGGAAGGTTCCACTCCTCCCATAGGCAGTACCCTTCATCGTCAGATGTGTCATTAGTTGGTGGTTTCTTTGCACTATTAGTAGGAGCTTCTGTAGCCAGAGTGCTTTCAGTTATTTCGTCTTTTTTAGTGTTTGTTTTTGATGCACTGTGTGATGAAAGATGTGCTGTAGCGGAAGACTCCTCATTTGCTGTAGCGGAAGACTCCTCATTTGCTGTAGTCTCTGTCGTCACTGGTTGACTATATAAATTCTTCATCAATGAAATATGATCGTCTGTTAGAGCATGTAGTTTCAATTTAGGGACCCATTCTTGCGGTGTGTAGTTATGGTCTTCACTATCAGCATCACTGTAGTCTCTGCTCACCACATCTTCGTACTCCATTGCCTTCAGTCGAGGATTGGTCGTATCCAAACTGGTTCTGGTACGCACAAGCTCTATAGCTATTGGTCGGCTTGTCTTCTTGTACCCTGTGAGTCTGGGTCCAGTTAGAGTAGCAACGTTGTGTGAGGTGTGGTCTAAAGTGGGACGGGTCACGGGTAGGCTGTACGGCAGGGAAGTGGGCGGGGCTGTCCTGTCGGGGAGTGAGGTAATGCTTTCGTAGACCTGACTAGTTGTTGTCGCAGAAGTTTTTTGACCCTCTGTAGGAACACAGTTTTATAATCAATATAGTGCACCTGATCTAGTGTAGAGCATAATCATGTACTGCTAAAATTATTGCATGTGAGTATCTTAGTAGGATTTTAGTTTGACAGTAACTGTGCAATTTGTGTATGCTAGCTAGTACTCATTTATTAGTGGAGTTTGAAATTAAGTATGTACACTCAATTTATGCCTGTATCTCTAAGTTTTTGTGTAGTACATTTATCTACAAAGTAAATTTATCGAGAGTCTTTACTTGTCGTCATTTCCTTGATTAACTGAAAGTCTATAATTATTTCTAAAGCGGTGTGTACATTACACTTGCCTGTATCTCTAGTCCTCCTTGAGAGTCGGTTGCTCCTTTTCGTAGTCATCACACACACTATGATAGTAATGATGACTATCACTATGACCACCCCTGGGGCAAGGGAGACTGCGGCCAGTCCTACAGCTAGTCCCACGATGGACTCATCGCTGGGAGTCTGGGTAGTTATCATCTCACTGGTGGCCATCTCTGTAGTAGCCATTCTAGAAACAACGTTATTAGTGTAATTTGAGCATTACGCACTGCACTGTTACGTGCATCACTTGATGACTTAAACTTTAATGAGTTTGTTTAACAATTAACAGGAAAAATGAAGTATTTCATGAAATACATGACGAGCACCGCATGCATACACTATCTGTGTTATTGTTGTGTAATTTCTCACTTGTATCATAAACTCGGAGTTGATAACTTTCGGTTTGCTACTAAGAGATGCAGTCCTGCGTGGATAAGAGTAGTTGTTGTTTTGTGTGAGTTAAGCGAGAATTTGTCCCATCTGATATTGTCAGTTTAGAAAGCTGAATTCCCAGTACAACATTCGACTAGTGACCGTGCACATGTTGATTCAGGTGTATACCATTTTCAGATTCATCAATAATTCGGACCCAAACATTCTGTTTTTGAATGAAAATCATGACTTAATTAATATTATACCCCACTTGGGGTCTGTATCATAGCAACTGGGTGGGGTTTAGCTACCATAAACTCTGCATTCCTCATAAACTCCCTTGCCTTGACGGCGCGCACTGATTTTATACTACATGTAGATCTACACAGCCAAAAGAGAGCTAGACATTAATTGTTGGCAAGGGTAGGACAGATGGGTGAGGCTCGCTAAACACCAGGAAGACTGGAGAAACGGTGGGGCTCACTGCTTAGACATGGACAAGTTAGTGCGTGGAGCTAGAAGCTTAGCATTGGCTACAAGCTATACGCACAAGCTTTTTGTTAGTTTTTGAGACTGTTAGCTAGTTTTATCCAGGGTAAGGTAGCTTAGTAGCAAGTATTTTTCATTCTAGTGGGTATATAACATTTATTGTCCACTACATTTGAATTTACGGCAACGTAAACCATCCTTGGCTTCTATTGAAGGGTGTGTTTAAATCAACAATCACAATTACACCTACTGACACACTTACTGACCCAAAATACCTGCTACCCACAATTACTACGATTTGTCATTAGACACCTATAATTTCATGCTAACTTGTCTTTAGACTTTAGACACAAATGGATGCCTCTAACTCTCCCACCCCACACACACACACACACACACACAGCTCATTCCACACGGCCATGCTGCCCAGTCTATTCCAGTTCGAGGGCTCCACCATACCAGTGCACTCTACCCGAAGGTCCAGCACTCGAGGCAGGGGACAGGTAAAGCATTTCAGTGCATGTACAACACAGATATAACTGCAGTACCCAACACATTGATCATTCCTGTGCTGAACATTCTCCATATAGCAAGCTTAAATGTCCGACCTTGCATTTTCTCAGAACAACCATTAAATTATATTTTAAAGGATTACCTAATTGTTAATGTTCGAGAACAGTACATTGTACATGCGTATGAGAGAGTACCCCCTCACCCCCAACAGGTTGTCGTGGCAGAGGTGGCTCCCTCTGATGAGCCAGCTGGAGATGAGGAGGGGAGGTCGACCACACCCAAACAGGAAGGACCTGAAGGTGTGTTGCTGCTCATGTAGTGTGTGGGTGGGAAATTATAATATGTGTTTGCATGCTATGGCATCACTAGCTTGTTGCCATGGCACCACCTCCAACTGCACCCCTCCCTTTGGCAAGTGGTCCACTTGACACTGTGGCCCGGTCCTCACTATGAATTAATGCAATTTTAAGCTCATACAACTTTCCACTCTCATCTCTCTTTAGGTGGGGCTGACATAGATGCGTTGTTAATTGTCTGTGAGGTTTCTTACTCTCACAGAGCTTTGAATATAGCATTGTACATATTCAGTTTACATTGATGTAGACTGTAATACGCATGTTTTGCTTAAAATCACATTAATTTATAGAACAGGTGTGTGTATTCTTTAATTGTTTAAAATTAGTCCCATTCGCTATCTCTAGTAAACATTAGCTCACATCCCGTACATCTCAACTCTATCCTAGATCCACACAATGGTGATTTCTCCTTTGCCCTTTTGTCGTCGCGGCTAGTCATGTTTGTTGTGTCTTGAGGTCGTCCAAACACGCACCTCATCCTGTTGGTCCTGTCTTTGTGTACGGGCAGTACCTATAGTCATTGTATGCATTCTTGCGTCTACGTGTCATCCAAACCTTACTTTGTTGTGTGTGTACACTAGCTGTGGATAAACTGACTCCATGTTGAATAACAATGAGTTGTTGATATGAGCAGTATTGAATGTAGCGCCTACAGCTGCTCTTATAAAGCTTAGCTCTGCCAGTTTAGCTCATTTGAGAAGTTAGGATTGGAATTTTGTTTGGCTACTAGTAAAAACAAAGCTGAAAAGGAAGAATGAGTGTGGCTTTCTGTAAGTTGAAGTTATACATGTATCATATAATGCTTAGTGTGTACTGGTCTACAGCTTAGCTAGCTTACATATTCATACTTTAATATATATATATGTTTTGATTATTTTGTTGGCTGGTGTACGTGTTAACAGTTCATATAAGAGTTTGTGTTACTTTTGCTACTGCTTTGAAGTTACCCTCCCTAGCTTAACTTGTGTTGTGGGTGGGAGGCCATTACCCTGAGTACTGCCACCCACACAGAGAGTTGCATCTTCTCTTGTAACTTATCGTAGCGTATGTTGAGTATTTTGGAGCTGTGCAAACGCTTACCTGTATATATATGCACAACAGAAAGTTCTCTATAAATTATAGAGAACTTTTTGTAATCGATCTAGGTATAGACTCACTCAGACTAAAAGTACTTTATATATATCGGACTTATATAGCGTTACATAGACAATCATTGAATGGCCATAACTTTAGTTCTTTAGTTTCGTTTGTTCAATAACGTTAATTTAGAGAAAGGCCTTTTAGATAATGTGTTAAAATCAAAAGTCTATTTTTGGCCTGTTTTGATATAGCCCATGATATAGCCCATGATAAAAAAAATTATTGCCTGTTCCAAATTTGGTATTACCATCTGAAGGGGCTCCTCCTAAGCTTTCAGAAAATCATAAAATCGTTGAATTTGGATCACCAGAACTCTAGTTACAGAGCTGATTCTATTACTTTCAAAATGAAAGGGATCGAATTGTGTCTATATATCCCATCTACACCTTTCATGCATAATTAACCTATCATTGTGTCATTGTATCAAAGTGCACCATAATCATTGTTAATGAGATTTGTTATCTAGCTCCCTCCCTTAAACCTTTTGGCTGGTACTGTCCGTGTGTGTAGTACTTGTGCTACGAGTCTCATTGTGTGGGTGCATGTGTAGCATTGTCATAGCCAAATGCCTCTCCTTTTATAACACACACCATTATGCATTTCAATAGCTTGTCTGTGTTCAATGCATTCTAAAAGTGAGAAAGTTGCTTCAGTACTAGTTACACATTGCAACACACCTAGTAAGCCTGAGAGATTACCTGCTGCTGGTAGCTAGCCAGAGAGTGTCTTCCTGTTGTGTTGAATAGCTCTACAGTAGTTAGTTAGTTAGTTAGTTAGTGTGTGGTGCTGCCTCATAAGCAGCTGCATCAGTTAACATCTGTGCTGAGTGTCAGTATTGATAGTATGTTTTCGTATCTTTCTTGCTGCTGTGGGGGATCTAAAGGTAGAGTTATGTCTACTCTGTGATTTTCAGAACACTTAGTTTTGTTGAAGTATGTCTGTATCTCTGTTTAGTTGACTGGAATGCCCCTACCTGTACAGTACCTACCTGTACAATATCATCATCCTTGCCTCATTGCATTCACCACTAGCTCTCTAACTATCCCCCCCCACACACACACACACACACACACACACACACACACACACACACACACACACACACACACACACACACACACACACACACACACACAGATGCACCAGTAGAGAAGCTGGCAGAATCTCCAGTGAGTGCCCCGCCCCCAGTGAGTGCCGCGCCCACTGCTCAACCATCCAATGGGGTGGTAGTCGATCTCGTTGATAGTGGGGTCAAGTCAGAAAGGTCAAAGTCCAAATCCAAGACCCCTGAGAGGGAGTCCACTAGATCAGCGTCGATTGGAGTGAACAGCAAGAGCTCTCGGTAAGTAGTCACCTTATATACATGCACAGCACTCTCCATTGGTCATAACTTGTATATAGTTGCTCTAGGAGCTACAAGTATGATTGCCCCAGAGTCAGGTGATTATTCTCGGGCCTAAAATCAAGTTTATTTGACCTGTCCTATTTATTGAAAATAGGTCAGATCAAACGTTGTGAGGTGATCACATGTTTGTGCATAATGATAGCTGCATGCTTATATTATTATGCATGGTTATATTGAGCCTTCCGATTTATTATTGTACACTACTTATGAACGCTACCTGTCAGTTACTCGCATTGTTGCTACACTGTACCTGCACACACCACACACACACACACACACACCACACACACACACACACACACACACACACACACACACACACACACACACACAGACATAAGTCAGGTGGCTCCAGCTCTAACTCAGATGACTCGAGCAGTGATAGTGACAGTGACGAGAGCTCTGACGATGACGACCTGCCCACCCCCAGGAAGGGGGAGGAGACTACATTCGGGAACCAGCTAGCCCTACATGTAGAGGTGAGTGACTGATCCAGCTAACACATTGTCCTGTAATAGTTGTGTCATGTGATGCTGTACTATACAATCCCCCATCATGCACACGCACACATTTTCCCATATACATCCACCCACTCAACCCCCGCCCCCACACACACACACATTCCCACCGTCCACCCACTTAACCCCCATCCCCCCACACACAAACACAGGACATTGGAGGTGGCAAAGAGCTGGACAACATCATTGCTTCGTCACTACAGCAACTAGAGAGTGCTCGAGCTTTTTATGAACAAATGCAGGCTAGGGTTAAGAACACTGACTAATACTATTCGATTTTGTTACTGATACATTGTAGCATTAGCTGAACATGTATACTGTTACTTTTTTATCCATTTCTCCCCTAAAAGCCACTCAAAACAATTAAATTAAGTAGATAATTATTTTAATTACGCATGCATGCATGTACAGTACTATTTGTTTGTATTGTCGTGCTTATTATATTGTATAATATTGTGTTGCATTGTTTGTGAAGATATAAATTATATTCTTCTTTATTAATGATCAACGATCGACTAGATTAATTTGCATACCATTGTATACATGTCAACAATAATTATAGTCATTGCAGCTGCATAATTATATAGTATACTTGTGAAAATTAATGACGACATGCATGACTGACTTTGTACATTTTAATTAATAATTTAATAACTGCAAGTGGTTTCTGTGATTTTAATTCGTGTGTGTCTTGTTGCCATAGAGATATTCTTTGCAACCTCGCACTCCGAGGGGGGGTGGTCCTCTGTGACCCCCCGTCAAGGTGAGGTACGAAAAATAAATAAGATAACCGAGAAATTGGATAAACGAGACAACGGAAATGAGTAGAGGGAAGATGTGAGGGAGTGAAGGTGGTGGGCGGAGGAGGTGTGATAGTGTGCAGAGTGTGAGGAGTGTGGAGAGCAGGAAGAGGACCTGTAGGAGGGGGAGGGGCAATTAATGTCATGTGATTAATATAGCAGCAAGGCAAATCCGAAAACAATAGAGAAATACAGTGGAACCTCTCTATAACGGACACCTTTGGGAGCAATGTTCTGGCCTTTATACAGAGGTGGCCTTTGTTGAGAGGTTGTTTTGTACACAAACTGTTCATTTAGGACCTGGGTGCCTGGCCGTTATATAGCAGCTGGCCTTTATTCAGTGGTGACTGTTAACAGAGGTTCCACTGTACTAGCCAAAGAACCTCTTACAATCGTCACACACATAAATTAAGTGCATAGGAGAATTATGAAAAATAGCAAACAATTGAAAACATTGTATTTCCATAAGTACACTACTCGTATTCCTGTACAAACATATGTATTCACTCACCAACACTTTCACTTTCGATTCCATTAGAGGCATCTCCGTGTTGGTCCTATCCAGGAACAGGACGGAGAGGAGAGAGTAGAGACAACAGAGTGCCCACACGGCTAAGCACAGCTGGTCCTGAGTCAACAGCGGGTACATGCTGAAGGCAGCTGTCAGTTGGAAGGTGGTCGCTAGGAAAGGGTGGTGTGCTGTGAGCAGGCTCATAGGGAGGCAGGCCAACAGGATCGACTTCTCGTGGACTTGGAACGAAAAGAGGAAGAATGAAAGGGAGGAGGTCACCTGACGACGTGTGTGTGGGGGAGGGGGGGTCGTGTTTGGTTATAGCTCCATGTGGGAATAGTGTAAGCCATGAACACATGCACTCAATGCTACTGCTATCATAACTAAATCTACAGTGTACATGCAAGTACACACGACTACAGATGTGTGTGTTGATAATCCTTACGTCCTGAATGCTTTCTTAACCGTATGATATTATACATTCACTTTATAAAACAACACACACTCACACAACACACACTCCACACTCACACACACACTCACACACACTCACACACCCCACACTCACACACACACACTCCACACACACTCACACACCCACACACTCCACACTCACACACACACTCCACACACTCCACACACTCACTCAGTCACTCACCCACTCACTCACTCAGTCACTTACCAGTGCTAATAGGAAGTTATAGGCACGAGGATACCACAGAAGATATAAAGACGATGGAAGGGCAGCCATTAAAGTCAAACCACCACTGACAAAAACCAGAGTTCCTTGAGAGATCTTCTGCCTCACTTTGACTAAAACTGAAACCGAGCACCAGAAATTGGCAACTTTGTCTTCAAACAGTCCTCTGTTGAATGGAAACAGTCTTCGAGCCACTTGTAGTACGCCTTCAATGCCTCGAGCTTGGAAGAACGGAAACCACAATACAGCAAACGTCAGTAAAACAACAAAACCAATTTTTAGCACATTAAACACTCCTCTCAAAGAAATGGTTGTTTTAGATCTCCTCTCTTTTTCGTGTTTAGTCTGGCCTTGAAACGACTTTCCGAGCAAGTAAAAGAAAAATGGCAGCGCGTGATAGAGTTCCATCTGCTTGTAGTTGAGGGCAAGAGAGAAAGCTATTGAGCCGAGCAAGTTATGGTCCGTAATGACACCGACGATGCCCCACAAGACGAGCCCCAGGCTGGCAGCGTTGTACTGGAAGTGACCGTAGTCTATGAGCAGGAGGCCAGGTTGAAGGAGAATCAAAAGTGCCAGCTTGGAGTTGAGAATGCTCTGTGACTCCTGTGTGTGTACGTGTGTGTGTGTGTGTGTGTGTGTGTGTGTGTGTGTGTGTGTGTGTGTGTGTGTGTGTGTGTGTGTGGGTATTTACATGAAGGTGTGGCTTATACGACAGACTACATACTGATACTGATTGCTATAGCTACCCTAACACGCACTCATAGTTTTAGACTGCGGTTTCAAAAGGAAAGGTTGCTTCCTGTATATAACTCTCAAGATATAATGACCATTCTACAGTTGTCTGTATATACAATTGACATAATAATTATGCTTATAATTATTATGTAATTATGTATATAGGTTTTGACAGTTGATTCACCTTGTCAACCTTCTGCTTTCTCTGACCCAGGAACAGACTAAACAGTGCTCTCACAAAGAGGGCCACTCCACTGAAGAACACGAGTACATCCACCATCAGTACGGAGTACCTCATGAACAGTTTGTGCTCTGAACTCTCGTGACCTCGGGAGGTAGTCAGAGCCACCCAGGCGGAGTTGATGCGATTAGCAACGGCCCCGCACAGCCAGCTGTGATAGGCAGTGAGTGGGGGGTAGTCCAGGCCCCAGTACAGCAGGTTGTTGCCGGGTGTGTCGTGGTACCTGCATAAAGGAGGAAGGAGGAGTAGCAATTACCTGCCAGAGAATTACTACATAAGTCTGTTCACAAACAAAAATCTAATCGCAGCATCGAATTCAAATCTGAATGTAACCGTTGAAACAGATTACAAAACACCTGAATGTTATATGCAACTACTGACCCCCGGACGCAATGAATCATTATTATGCATAATTTGGGGTAAATGTTAATGGCAAATCATAGACGGACATGTACGTATGTAGAAACGAAAATGAAGAGCTAGGGAAATTTTTTTCCTACTACCAGCCACACCCACCATTGACTGAGGGGTGTATTGAACGTGATCTCCATCCAGTGCCTCTGGGCCTCATAGTCACCGTACAGCGGAGGCTTGCCCGCACCTGCACACACACACACATACACATGGCATTTGAGTGACACCCATAACGCTCAACAAGTAGGAACTTTTTGTACTGAGATAATAATGCTATAGCCAGGACAGTGACGTAGCCAGTTAAGTTATAGGGATTAATTTTGTAAGCATACACTCCACTGTAGCTATTGCAGTGTTTGGCTCTGAGCTTAATCTCACCAGAATATGGGTGCAGAGAGATAGCCAGTCTCAGAAACACGGCTACTGACACCACTAGTAGTCCCAGCAGCACGCCATTCATTTTGATCTAACAGCAATCCTAGCCTTGTGAAAGTAGGGAAAAAGTCGAGGGGAAAAGGTCGTCTGTAGGAATAAGCTCTGCCCTCACTGGATCTACATTGGTGGGTGTGTCAAAATGGCTGAGCCAGACAGCTTGAAGAAGTCTAAAATTTGTCACTACTCTTATCATTGGTCAGGTTTGACTTTAAAAAAGACATTTTTCAGCACTGATTCCAAGTAGCAAGTCAGCTGGTGCTCAACTGAAATTTTGTGTCGAATTTTTGGAAGCGTCTACGTCTACGTCTACGTCTGTCGCATATAGTCCGAGGCTATCTAGATCTGGTCGACAAAGAGCCACTGCCAGAATTAAACTTGTCAATGGTGCCAAAAAGGTTAAATTTGTTTATCATGTAGGTGGAAAGGTAGGTGAAGATAAGATAGATGGCTCTAGAATGGAAATCGAATTAGGACTAGGGCAATGTCACAGCATAGATATCTATGGTAATCAAACTATCACTCCCACTATATTTAGTAGTGGGCAGCAAGTCAGGCTAGATGATCTAGCTGAAATTAAATTGGAACTATTTGTTTTAAATGAAGTCCCTCTCGTTAAAGTATTTCCTCCTGACATATCTTCTGATCTGGAAACCTCACTCGGCATGAATGATTCGATGAAGGATGTTACCATATTTGCTGGGCCCGACTGTGTAGAGATCATGCTCGATCCACATACTTCGATAGCATGTTTCGTACTGAAATGAAAGAAAAGGCAACAAACTGTGTCAAACTCTCATTTGAGCCGGACATTTGTCAAGAAGTTATCTCTTATATCCATACTGATGAAACACCAAATATCATGGATCCGGGAATGGCAGAGAAACTGTGGTATGCAGCTCACATGTATGAGCTACCCGGCCTTCAAGCTCGTTGCGAGAATGCTCTTGCAATGCAAATCACAGAAGAAAATGCTGCTCATCTTTTGGCGTTTACGAGCTTGATAGAGTACGCTGAGCCGCTTGAAGAGTTGAGGGAGTATGTGCTTGAGTTTATCACCAAAGGAAATGGTATTTGTAACAAGGTAATGATGAGTGAAGGTTGGTCTGAAATCAAATCCAACCTGGATATTGTACATGCAGTGCTAGAACAACTAGCATGTGATGGTAAACCCCCACCAAGAAAGTAACAAAAGACTTGAACAACTATATACGATTAACAAAGCCAACTAGTATATAATTTTATGCCGTCAATAGCTTGCATGGCTGAACTGGTACATAATGTGCTTATACATGTATACTGACTTGTAGGCGATTTGCTTTTCTTTTCTTTTTTGCGTATTTGTATGCATATATACTTTGTAGCATATCTCATATGTATAGTATGTAAGGCTACCAAAAATATTTTTTCACTTTATACAAAAACTACACAGTGCATATAAATACTAATTGAAGGTGCAGGGTTGTTGTACAAACTACAAAACCTCTGCACTGGTTAGAATGGGTTGGTCACTTTTAGACTTGCAAGCCAACTAGGGGAAAGGTCGTTTTATTGAAAATAGGGGAAAGATCGTCGTTGTTGAAGCGTTTTGGATCTAGCTTAGTTAAGGATCTTTACCAAATCTTGAAGAAGTTTAGCAAGCAGCAAGCAATAATATCTTCACATCCCCCATAGCGCATATATATATATATATAAATATCTTCACATCATAGGTAATCTATCTATAAACTTTAATTGTGTCCCTCCTTCTTTCATTCTTTGAATGCAGGTATTGTCCATGTCACTCGTAGTCTCCCCTGCCAGCCCCTGTCCGATACTGTGTGTTGGTCTGGCATGCCTGGATATCGTCAACTATTGTGACTACTACCCGCAGGAGGACAGTGATGTAAGAGCTCGAGACCAGAAGTGGTGCTCCGGGGGAAATGCCCTAAATACGTGTAAGGTCCTCTCTCTGATTGGACGCCACTGTGAGCTGGTGACCACGCTAGGAGAAGGGATGGAGACTGAGTGAGAGACCACCATCTCATGAAGTTAACATTATAAGTGCTATTTTATATTTTAGTAGTGGTAGAAGGAAAGAACCATCTTCTAACAGAATAGCATTACATTATTGCTATTTTCAAATGCTGTTTGATATCTCCCTCTCACACACACACACACACCAGTTTTATAGTCTCTGAGATGGACAGATATGGCGTCCCCCACAGCTGCTGTGTTCCCTATCCTCAGTGCCGACTGCCCACCTCCTACATTGTGCTCAACACAACTAATGGATCCAGAACCATAGTCCACTATCGGTAAGCTTGGAGCTCCCCTTATTAACACTTTTTGTAAATGGCTGCACAAAAATGTGAATTCTCACAATTTGTTTTACAGAAACCTTCCCGAGTTGACTTGTGAGGACTTTCTGAAGGTGGACATTTCACCATTTTCTTGGATTCATTTTGAGGTAATCACTATACAGTGGAATATCAGGCTAGCTCACCTTTGCTGCACAATCCTCCACAGGGAAGATGCCCAGATGTATACTCAAAGCTGGTTTCTAGAGTACAAGAACATAATCAGACAGCTGAGAACAAAATCATCATCTCAATCGAAGTCGAGAAAACAAAGATTCAATTTTCTGTTCTAATTCCACTGGCAGACGTTGTAAGTGGAAATATTTCGCTAAATTACTATGTTTTAATCGTTTAAAAAACGCACAGCTTATCGTTGGTAAAGATGTCGCCCAGTACCTTGGATACCAGACCATGGAAGAGGCAGTTGTCAAGTTAAGGGAAACGGCCAAACACAGGTGAACACTTACTGGAAATGTATCGCAGTGGCTGTCATTATAATAAACAAATATTGTGTGTATATTGTAGAAAAGTATTATGTTTCAGTGTGTACATTTATAGCTTCTTTTTGCAGTGCTATAGTTGTTTGCCCTTGGGGCGATAAAGGAGCGGCTGCCTCTGATAAAGACGGAAAGGTAAATTTCCCTGTTCTTCCCCACTCCCCCCCTCCTTTCTTCCCACTATCCCCCACTACCTCCCACTCTTTCCTCCTCTTCCCTCACTCTCTCTTCTTTCTTCTCCACTATCCACAACTGTTTCCCTTTCTATCCCCCTAAGATGCCCTAACGATAACACACCCTCAAAATTTAGACCAGTCCACCATTAGAGATACCTTAAACACATGTGCCGTACAAACCTTGTTATTATGTATGCGGCAGTTTAAAATTCAGCAAAATCGTACGTAGCTATTGATCACCTTCTGTACATGCAGGTGTACCAATGCCCTGCCACACCACCTGCGAGACTAGTGGATACACTGGGTGCAGGTGACACGTTCAACGCTGGTCTCATCCACAGTCTGTCTCTGGAGAAAGGTGTGGAGAAATCTCTACAGTTCGCCTGCGATTTAGCCGGAGCTAAGTGCGGTATGGCTGGGTTTGATGGACTGAAATCGTTTTGTTAATTTTGGCCCCAGGGTATTATTCGTATCATTTTGTGCCTCCAATTTTTCATTAAGCTTTCCTTAATTCAATACTGTATTCTTACGATAAGTGTGTCTGTTCATTCAAGCATCTTAAAAAAATCGTTTAATAATTATGTACATGTATAGTTTTTCCTTTGGCGTGAGCATGTAACTCTACAAAGTACAGTAACATAATCTATATAATGAAGTTATTAACAATGTAGTTTTAGTTTTTAGGGTAAGCATTCGTAAGTGTTTTCAATTTCCTCTCTTTCAGTGTCAGCAGTCACACTAGTGTATACCTCATTCTCTGTGGTGGGTATTGAGGGGTCATTGTCAGAACTCGACTGTCTCACTCCAACATTTGTAATAGTCACATAGTCATAATTTCCTTCATCCTGAGCAGCCACATTAACATTATCATACAACTCATCTTCTATGGTGGGTACTGAAAGATGGTTGATATTGCCATAGGCTTTATTTTGGGTCAGTTTCATTTCCACTTCTCCCTCGTTATTGTCATAGTAATCGTTTTCTTGAGCCAAGTTTTGTTTAGCTTCAGTATGAATGTGATCAATTTTTTCGTAAGTATCTTCCCCAGCTGTGTCATAATCAGTGCGTTGGATAGTAGCTTTCTTATTTGTGGTTGTGGGTTTGTTAAGAGCTGAAAAATGTATAGCGTGCACATGACATACTGTTCGTAATAATATTGCATAAATGGTTACCTATATTAACTCTAGTTGCAGCAATGTATACAATAGCCGCCTACGGACGTACCTAGTGTCACAGTGGAGGTCTTTCTCTTCCACTTGACAATAGCACAACACACAACACATACAAACAGAATGATGAGCATCACCACACCGGTAACACCTACGGCCACTCCTATACTCAGCATTTGTACTCCAGCATTCATTTCTGTCATATTGGGAAGTACAGAGTTAGTTGGCTTTGGAATCAGCTTTGTTGTAGTAGCAGAAGATTCCCTATTAAGTTGCATGGAAGTGTGTGTCGTAGCACTTTCCAATGATGCTGTTGAACGTTGGGTGGTTATTTCCGAGTTCTTTGCCGGGAAAGTCGATGATAGTTGAGGTGCTGAGGTTCTTGTGGTTTCGATGCATTTTGTAGGCACTAATATTGTGCAGTGGTCACATATAAACAGATGCATAAGCGCTCGGTGTACTTACTTACTACTCACCCCTTGTTTAGTTACTTGTATAGCTCTTATATAGCTTACCTATTATAGCTGTAATCAAAGGAGCACTATTTGTAGAGCGGAATTGCTCTGCATTGCACAGTGAAGTTGGTTCAATTCTGTCGCTGTTAATTGAATACAACACAGATTCATTAGTGTAGAGTTCATCACGACTGAAAAGTATTCCATTGTCATCATCAGTGCTAGTGAGATTTAATCCGACCACGTCTCCTGGCTCCACTGATATCCATTCACTCTCTGGTACTGTCACGTTGATTAGACCTCTTTGAGGATCCAGAGAGCTTAATCCCCCCAGGCACATGTCTTGTAAGTAGTTTGCTCCAATCTTGCTATAACAGTTGTCTCCTAAAGATGAGTTGACTCTCCACACCTCAAAAGAAATAGAGTAGCAGTCTCGACCACTAGCTCTTTCCACAAAGGTTCTCCACTCAGTCACCACTCCACAGCAGTTGAACCTGTAGCTAGTGATGATAGCTTGGATGGGATTATCGCGAAATCGAGGTATTCTATCTTCTGTCCTCACAAAGTTTGGTAGAGGTAGTCTTCCATTACTTGCTTGAATACACCCATATGGTGTCAATTGTCCTATATATACGTATATTAATTATACACAAGCTTATAATTATGCCTTACCATTACCCTTTCCCTGGAATATAGTCACAAGGCTTAGTACATATAGTAGCTTCATTTCTTGAGCACCAATTAAAATTAGCCTGCTAATCTCTAAACTTAAAGAGAATGCACATACACAACGTATAAGGTACTGCCAAGGTTTCTGTTGTCTGCTTCAAATAAATTAAACAGGTTACATGACATGACATCATTGCAAGAACTTTAACAAGTGCTTAATGTTCAGAATGAGAGGTTTCATATACACAAAACTGTGCCTGAGGGAGCTACGTGTATTTAGATCATGTTTGTCATAAATACTGCAATCTGATTGGTTAGAGGAAATGTTCTATCCAATTTAGAAAATCATGTACTTCAATAGAAAATCATGTACTTCACTTAGAAAATCATGTAGCAAAGATTAGATAAGAACATTCAAATCTGATTGGCTAAATACTCATGGTTGCTATGATCTAAAATGCTTAGACACTGTTTAGGAAGTTTCCACATGATTTAGAAGTCCTCAGGGCTAGTAGAACCCTCACTGCGTTCGGGATACTACAACCAGCCCTTTGGGCTTCTAAATCATGTAGAAACTTCCTAAACAGTGTCTAACTATTATATAGTGTACATAATTATAGTGTAACCGTAAAATGTTTGTACATGTAGACTGCTCATCTGCATTGAAAGCACGAGCACAAATATTGACAAGAGGATAGCGATGCAATGTGGTTTCTTTGATCTTTGCTCAAGCAAGCAATGTCTGTCGGTTGTTTACTATACATTGAAAGTTTGTAGTGACCTTAATTGAGACTGTCATCAGTTTTTTCTTCTACAACACTCGCTCTACACAGTTACAATGTTGTTTTAGTTTGTAACGAAATCTGCAGCTTTCTTACCATTATTTCTTTCAAAATTAACCAATATAGAGCCACAAAGATAGCTAGTGCAGTTTCATTCTTAGCCGATAATAATTATATTCTGTGCATGCTTTCATAAATGTACTGTACGTACTATGCTTACTGCTATGGACTGCTATGAACTGTTATGGTTTTTGTTTCTGTTTATAACACGTCATCAACTAACAGCGTATACTAATGATACCCGTGTCAACTATTGTTTCTTTGATGTATCACATATATGCTTTCGTAAAGCCTTTTAATAAGTATGTAGGTTTCAGAAGGAAAGATACACAAACACAATTTTGTAACTACACCATCACCCCACCCTCTCCAGCTGACAATAACGCTGAATTCAACAGCGTATGTATAATTATGGCTGATGCATCCACACGTACACAATGACTGTTGTCAAAATCTATATATACACACACATTTTAGTGAACTTTATACTGTCATAATCATTTATCTACAGCATTCGCACTAGACACTTGATGTGTGTATGTATATATGTACGTCTCATCTTCTGCAATGGGTTCCAAATGTTGAAGCTCTCTTGTTTTAGTGTAGGCTTTGTTTTCTGTCATTCTCATTACTGCTGGCCCTCCCATCCCCTCGTTTACATAGTAGTCAGGGCAACTCAGCCTCGGATAATCATACTCCACAATGAACGGGTTGCTAGGGTAACTGTAGATCTCACTCTGACGAGAGGTGTCAATTACTTGTCCGTATGATACGTTTTGTTCTGTTTGTGGATCTGTGCTTAAATCTATTGTGCTATATCGGTCTTGGATTGTAGTACTTGTTCTCTGATCGGATGTATTCAGGTTGACTCCTGGAATGGAATCAAAACACACACATCTAAGTGGAATCCAAACACACACATCTAAGTTCATATTGTTTTGCTTCCGCAATGTATACATTGTTATTGTGTAAACGGATGTAATTGTATAGCTCTTTTATGTATTCACTCCATAAGGTATTTCACCTCCTTTTGGTATGTTTCCTCTTTTCTTCATCACAATGCACACCAAAATAACCGCCAGCGTTACTAGTAGTGCTAGCACCAGCATTGCCACAGTCATACCAACATGCAATCCTACGTTCACGTTTTGATTTGGCAAGGTAGGAAGTGCAATAGGTGTAGCTAGTAGGTTCTTTGAAGTCATGATAGGATGGTTAGAAGACTCGATAAATACTGTTAGTGGTGTGGTGTGTGTTTCCGTAGGCATTTCCCGTGTTGCAAGTAAAGTTGATAGCATGGTCTCCATAGATACTGGTGTAGACTTTATCCCTATATAATGTTGCACCTGATTATTAAGAGTGAATCATGGTCCAACTTACCTGTGTTTGTGGTAGTAGGTTTAGGGATTCTTGATGTTGAAAATGCAGTTGATATCTGGCCAAGTAAAGTTGGTAGCATGGTCTCCATAGATACTGGTGTAGACTTTATCCCTATATAATGTTGCACCTGATTATTAAGAGTGAATCATGGTCCAACTTACCTGTGTTTGTGGTAGTAGGTTTAGGGATTTTTGATGTTGAAAATGCAGTTGATATCTGGCCTAGAGTCTCCATAGATACTGATGTAGAGCTTATTTCTAATGCTGCACCTGAAACCATTATACGTACAGTAGTACTGACAATACACATGTGTGAATGTTACAACTTACCTGTGTGTATGGTAGTAGTATAAGTAGTGGTGAGGAAAATAGAGGATGAGGTCGATGTTGGGCAGACCAGCGTGGATGTGAATGTAGAGGGGCAGTTACCGTTCACCGTAGTAGCTGTAGGTGACATTGAGATACTAGTAGTAGCATCGCGACCATTATACGTTACTATGTTGAAATTGACATCGTTTACTGCATGATGTCTGATCTAATTTGCGTATAGCGGGTAATTTTCGTGGGACAAAATTTTCGTGGTTGGAGGTCTGACCACGAATATTTTACCCACGAATGAAGCGACCTTGCCTACCTTTACCTGCAGTGCAAGTAGCAACCACGAAAATATTATCCCCACGAAATGACTAAAATAATATTGCTCAACCACGAATATTAAATTTTTGCCCCCCCAAAAGTTACCCGCTATCAGACATGTACGGTATGCGTATGTGTACTAACTTCAGTAATTATGTATTTTGTAGTTACTGTATCGTTGCTTACCCAAGGACACTGAGATGATTGGTCCAAGGCTTGTAGACATGCTGAGGTCCCCTGCATTGCCCACTTCCAGTAAGCACTCATTTTGTAGTTCAGAGTTACCAGTCGCATACCATAGCTCCTCAAGATTGAAGTCCCGGCTATCAAACTTCAGTCCTACATTAGTGCCGCCATCCTCCTGTTCAAGATAGTATCCAACCACATCTCCTGGTTGGAAGTCAAGTTGCTCACTGTTGGCTGGTATTTTTTCAATGTCACTGTTGGTATTAGGATTATTAGCGAAGGTAAGTAAAGGAAAAGAGTTCTCTCCAATTTTAACAAATCTGTTGCTACTCATAGGCCTCCATATCTGGAACTTTATTGAGTACACTTCACCACCACTAGCCTCCAAAAAAGCTGACCAACCGCCGACTTTCCCACAGCAGTGGAACTTGTAACTTTTGATGATGACTTGGATCGGATTCACCTCAATTCGAGGGGCATTTCTTCCCGGGTTTTGGAATCTAGGCAAACTGTCTGCAGAGTTAGCCCTAAGGCATTCTCGAGCTTTTGACATAATATGTAAATTAGATAGTAAATACTGTGAGCAGGCTATGTGCGTACAGTTACATGTCATTCTCACCTTTACAATAATCTACTGTGGTTATTAGCATAATTGTGACAACTGTCCTTAGTGAAATGTTCATTCTTGAAGAGAGCCAGATGGTTCAAGATTAGCTATAATTATAGCTGGTGTTTATAGCATATGCTTTATATATGGTCATTGATTCAGAGCATTATTCATCAGCTGACAAAGTGATGAATTGTGTACATGGCATATTAGAGTAAATGAGAGACCGTTAATAATGGATGCCTTCCTTATTATAGTAAACATGCTACAAGTTAATTGTTATAGCCATCGCGTGAGCACTGGCAGCCAATGCATTAATTGCATACCATTCTTTTAGCTTCGTGCAGAATTATCTATAAAGCGTGCCGTTGAATATTTACATGCACACAACATTGGTGATTGATAGTTTGATTGATAGTAACATGATTACTAAATAATTAAGCCGTGTGGAAAGTATAATGTATATTCACGGTTTAGTGTAAGTACGTTGTACTGACTTTTACATTGCTAATTTAATATCTAACATACATAATCATAAGCACTCATGCAGTGCGCTAGTGTTAGCGGTCACACTAGTGTGTGCCTCATTCTCTGTGGTGGGTATTGAGGGATCATGCTTTTGTTATGTATTAAACATTTAATGTGATGGTAAGCCATGCATGAAATATGTACGTAATACCGTATTTATACTTATAATAAGTACATTACTGTATAACAATACACTGTATGAGATAATACCCAACACACAGCACATTCTCTAAGGATGCTAGACCTATAGTAAATGTATTGCCTATAACATAATCTTCAGTCTCAGTTTTAGCAGTCACACATTACTAGATCAGAGTCCCATGCATGTGTCTCTGTGCATATGCAGCTCCATCATATACATGCTTCGCTCAATACATCAATGCATTGGTCATCATTTGCTACCGTGACAACCAATCCGCTATCTGACATAACATGGTTTGAAACACTTGATTCTTGTATTTGTGAAATTTCACCAGAGTTGCCTAATCTTCCATAAGCTTCGTTCTTGCTAATTACTGGATCTGGCCCTGCTTTGTTCAATGTACCAATGCAGTGGTCATCATTTGCTACCGTGACAACCAATCCGGCCCTATCTGATATACGGAACTTTAATCCTTGTGTTTGTGAAATCTCACTAGAGTTGCCCAATCTTCCATAAGCTTCATTCTCAGTGCCAATTATTAGATCTAATCTCTGTGGTGGATGTGGAGGGGGCGTTGTCAGAGCTTGGCTGTCTAACTCTCGTCTCATTTCTTGTGGGTGACCATTTGTATTAATGTCACCCGGATCAGTATCGATGTAGTCGTACATAGGTTCTGTATTATGTTCTTCAATTCTCTCTGTGTGATAAGAAACATGGAGTATAATAGCTGTATACATACTTGTTGCATTTTGAGTGGGCAGATCAAATGAAACACTGTGCCAATATTAGCCTCGATTCAAGGCCGATTAAAATACGGCCTGGTACTTATTGCAGGGGTGATAGTGCGCATGCGCTTCAAATTACCCAGAATATGGATAATCGTACCACGAACGTAAAACCTTAGTAAATTATCCGGAAATTAGTCCGTTTACTAAGAATATGTTCCGTAATACTTATCTCAAAGACTGAGTTCTGTGAAGCTGTGGCTTATGCCGTCTATTGCGTTGGTCTAGAAGGCTTAAACACTAGTTTTAAGACAGAAGAGGCTCTCATCTACGTCTAGGATGGTCCTATAGCCGGGTTGTCTTTGCAAGTGGCAGTTTGAGGCACCATACACTTCTCATATAGCCTGTACAGATCCAAGGTAAGACATCCTGACCATACAACCGTCATAGAGGTAGATGAGAACCTCTTCTGGCTTCAGACTAGTGTGAAACAACGCAATAGAGAGCTAAGCTGATGTTACAAAGATAGAAAATAGATGAAGGAAGAAAAAGGGGATTCCCCAGATTCTGGTGAATAAACTAACGCATGCGCACTATCACCCCTGCAATAGGTACCAGGCCGTATTTTAATCGGCCTTGAATCGAGGCTATGCCAATATCTGCCATATGGCACAGGTCAAACGGTGAACTGTGCCATACTATGGCATGGGTGAAGTTACCTAAAGCCCACCCTCCATCTAGATACTGGCATAGTATGGCTGAAGTTACCTAAAGCCGACCCTCCACCCAGTAACCTGAAACGGTCCCTTTTATAGTATAACACTGTCAACAGATTCAGTGGTAGGCAGAAAACGTTTTTCATGCGGCTGGTGCATTCCACAGCCGACTACAAATAGTTGCAAACTATAGTTGTCCTATAAAAGGAGTGATGTGTACACGGAAAGGAATGCAACAAGGAATGCAACAAATCAGTTGTTACACAGCTATAGATCTACTGCATACTAATTGCACTAAGTACATGGGATTTAAGCAAAGAGACTTCTGAATCATCATTGTTGACTCATGTATATACGTCATACACACTTACCCATGCAGCCATGCCTTTTTATGCATATCAAGGTAGAAATAGATATGATTATGGCTACTACAACCACCAGTTGAAACTACACCAGCAATAACAAACACAGTCGTATCGGCAGTAGACATGGTGTTGTTGGTGGGTAATGTGGTCTGAGTAGGTTGAATCTGTGTCGTGGTAGTAGCAGGTTCAGCAGTAGTACCAGGTGCAGCAGTAGTAGTAGTAACTATTGTACTTGGAGCCTGCTGAACCACTCCCGTTCGCTGATTGGCCCAGTAGGTCATCCGTGTTTCAACTACAGCAAATCTGCAGTGTGTAAACAATGTGACATAATAAATAACAGATAACAGTAGCTACTGAAAGACTAAAACACACTATTGAAGGTGTTTTAGGTGTGGGGGGACTATAACCATATCGCAGGTTATTTTGAGGGACTAAATGTTCGCGAAATGCTCAAACTAAACATTTTGCGGATTATGTTTTCGAGGATAGAGGTTCAAACGACCACACCCCTACAGTAGAGAAGTTCCGGAAGTAAACCAATTTTGAGGTTCGAGGTCAAACCTTGAAATTTAGTGCCTCAAAAATAACCAGCTGTACGGTACTATGCATATTTACTCAAGCGTAATAGGTTCCAAACTCACCCAAATCTGATATCTCCAGTGTTACCCATAGGAGCTGTCCAAGTGAAATAAATGATGTCTTTATCAGCAGGTGAGTTGTGGGTGACTCCATCCTGAAAGGAAAAGTGGTTAGAGTGCAAATACAAACCAACATTTTGGTCTCAGTTTTGAACCAAGGATCATAATAAAATATGCAACTTAGCTTATTAGACCAAAGCTCCTACTGATATAAGCTAGGCCATGCATCAACGGTTAGCTAAACTGCAGATCTGCTTACCGTGTTAATAGGACAGCTGCTGAGTCTGCTTTGGTCTGCCAATGGCCCTGTTGGAGCGAAGACTCCAGCACGAGTGGTATCATCGTTCATCAGCCTTGCTTGCACGAAAAATCCTCTGAAAGTGCCTCCAACAGTTGCGTTAGCAATCGACACTACAAAAAAGCAAAAGTGGAAGCTTTTTCAGATACCTAACAAGAGCCTTCAGGTAGAATTGATTAAGCAGAACATGCAGCGCTGCACCATACTGCAATGCAATATTATAATTCTCAACGTACAGGTGTAGGTTCTTCCAAGGTAGAATGTAAAAGAGTTGTCACTAGCATTATAGAAGGGCATGAGACTAATAGCGTAGGGGACATCACTGGCCTGTGGCTGGGCTAAATGAATGGGGGAGAGGCTATCACAGGCACCAGCAGGTGCACCACTTGAATAACCCTCCACAAGCAGTCCTATGGAGGACATCACCAAGGAGACACCGATAAGCAGCTTCATACTCACAACAGGCTATTGAGACAATCTGCAAAGGAAAGAAAGTAACTCAAAGATTTCCAGGAAAATGTTCACATTAATTTATAGAGAGCTACACTTATTTTATCTATATATGTGACTATGCTTGGTCTATGTATACTCATGCACCTAAAATGCAATACAGCAGAAGCTCTTTACTCACCACTCAGTCTGATCTGCACAGACGTACTGAATATTTGTAGGTTAAGGGTGCCCGCACATAGTGACATAATTTAACCACAAAAATGCAACGTTTAGATCACGTGTGCAATTTGAAACTTGCACTTGCAATATTTAATTTCAATGCGTGCGCTAGAGTATAAAGTATCAATTGTCAGACAGAACATATAATCAGACAGCTGCCAGAGGAGAACGGATGGGCGAAACAAGCTGATTTTTCACCTGACAATAGATCTACCTATAAACAATGTAACCTCCAAAAATATACACCAAAATGTGGTGTGTCTGATAAATTGATTAATCAGACAAAATAAACATAATATCGGACACAGGAACCAACGAATCACTAAAGAGGCAGAGCCACAAGATTTAATAGCCCAACATATCACAAAACAAAAGAGCTACATGTACCCTACACATGACAGCAGCAGTTACAAAACCACTAACTGCACTGCACATAGACTATATTATAGCTGTTACAAAGTGCACATAGATTGATACTCACTCGAGATGATTGGTCCAAGGTTTGTAGACATGCTGAGGTCCCCTGCATTGCTCTTCCAACAAGCACTCATTTTGTAGGTCAGAGTTACCAGTCGTATACCATAGCTCTTCAACATTGAAGTTACTATCAAACAATTAACAGACCTCCGTTATTGTCACCAGCCTGCTCGAGATTGTAACCAACCACATCTCCTGGTTGGAAGTCAAGTTAATGGCTTTGGCTATGAGACTAGCATCAGCCAGTGTAGGAAATGAGTTCTCTCCGATTTTAACAAATCTGTTATCCCCCATAGACCTCCATATCTGGAACTTTATTGAGTACACCTCAGTATGAGCACCACCACCAGCGTCTACATACGCAGCCTAACCAGCAACTCTCCCATAGCAGTATATATAGAACTCGTAGCTTTTAATAATGGCTTGGATCGGATTCACAGCCATTTGAGGGGCACGGTTTCCTGGGTCTCCAAAGCTATATAGGCAGACTGTCTGCTCCATCAGAGTTAGCACGGACACAATCCTGAGCTGTATACAATCATAAACAAAGCTATGAAATTATCTGTAGATAGCTAGTATGACACTGACACTGACATTGTCATTGTGCACCTCTGTACATGCACTTACCTGTAACATGACTAGCAATTAGTACCAGTGCTAGTGAAATAGTGATTAGTGTCATTCCTATTGTATTAGATCTAGGGTGCATGCGTAGATCTATATAGACGTCTATATGTGTTTCCTGGTGATCAAACTTGATTGTGGTCATATTGTTGTATGCTTGAAGGGTTTCTCTTATTTGAAACCAAAAATATCCACATACACAACTAACACGCATGTACGAGCAAGCATATACAAAGTTCGGTTTCTTTATAGGTGGAATTTCCTTCGACATGTGTCCATCAATCAGTTTGTAATCAGTAATCACAACATTGTAATACTGTAGTTCATACTTACCGCTTTACAATGAACCCTAATAAGTTTTCTAATAGCAGCACTATTATGCAGCTTCACATTACACACCACTATAGATCATGCAGTACCACACCGACCTTATCAGATGCACTCTCCGTATTTAGAGTTGAATGTGGATTTTTGCAACAAGCGTATAGTTGAGTGAACCTTGGACCCAGTTCCTGTAGTCCCACTTGTTTAGAATTCCTGAAAACGTACCTACACAAGAACAACAAAACTGTCCTCACAACTATCACAACAGATCTACATGCATGAATGCACAAATTAACGACTAATTACCCAGTGGAACATCAAGGTGCCACTTCGGCTGTAGTTTGAGCTGCTACTGACTGAGCAGCACACAAGACACTATTATTATGCAGTACAGGATTGTGTTTATTTCAACTTACCTGATAAGCTGAAAACAACTAGTATTAGCATAAACATGTTAATTCTTCCCATCTTGACAGTCCAGAGTCCTGGTCTCTTAATTACATACAATAAATTATTCTGGTGCTTGTGAACTTTGTTTGCATGTACTCTCGGTTTACTTTAAGCATCCCATTATTTTTTAACCACGCTCAATTTAATGGTGCATGGGTAACCCGAAACTTATATTGCATTTTCATTGATCCAAGAACCTTGCAACAATGCAATTAAGAGCAGACCATCCTTTTCATATAAAAGCCATGCAATATAATAATGTCGCCTATTGTGTGTTTATTGCCACTGTACACTTTTTAACCCACAAAACACATGTATTTACTATTATGGCTTCAAGCCAAACTTTATACAACAACAATCACAGCATGCAGCTGTTGTGGAAACTCAAAATCAGAAGCTTTTTGCATAAACTATAAGATACACTCTCTGAAAACATTCCATCGCAGGACCATACAAATTATTGCTGTAGTTTTACTCTACCATAGGCTATATAGACATTATATGTGAAGTTTTGTGGAACTCTGAGAGGGTCACCCGTTAGGTTTTGTTCATTACACAACATAGTCATAATATTCTTCAGCCTCGGTGTTAGCAGTGACACTAGTGTATGCCTCATTCTCTGTGGTGGGTATTGAGGGGCCATTGTCAGAACTCGACTGTCTTACTCCAACGTAGGCTTCATTTCTTATCATTGCCACTTCTGCTGTGACATATATAAATAGTATACATGTATATTTATAGTGCATATAGGTTTGAACATACCTCTTTGTCGTTTGTTTTCCCTCTTCTTTGTCACCACACAAGCCAAAAGCATCACTGCAGTCAGTATGACCAACAGCACTAGTACTGCAACAGACACTGCGATTCCAGCAAACAGTCCCACGTTCACTTCTTGAGGTTGTGTTGTAGTAACTGCTGGTGTGACTTGAGGAGAGTTCATGGGAGAACTGCTTGGTTGTGGTAGACCAGTGGTTGTTATAGGTGCTGACACAGAGCTAGACTCAGCTTGAAGTCCGAAGTCACTACTAGAGGGTAATATTGTCATTCCAATATTGTCTAGAGTAGCACTGCTTGGTTGTGGTAGACCAATGGTGGTTATAGGTGCTGACACAGAGCTAGACTCGGCTTGAAGTCCGAAGTCACTACTAGAGGGCAGTATTGTCTCAGAGGATATTCCAATCTTGCCTTGAGTAGCACTTACTGCTATGGTTGTTGGTTCTGTAATTATTGTGTACATGACGAAAATACATAATATTATACCTTCAGTCTGTTGTCTATTATGTAGTTTGTATAAGGTAACAGGGCGTGTGCATGTCCTTTCTATTACATGGTCGTTTTATGCAATATATATATACAAGCAACTAGCTCGCCCTCATACTTGTGCCTGTCTATTTCAGTCATTATGCTATACACACAGAGGAGGTTCGACACGGTCAAAAGGTCATTAATGAATTAATCACTTGCTCTATGTTTCTAATGGAGATTCAACTTGATGCTGATTCATCGATGTACCCCAGATCTCTCATCATTTTCTCTTGATTCTTCAAACAAAATAATAACAATCAATCCAATGTACCCCTCAGGTACATCAGTAGGAAGCGAGAAATTCTAGCTTAACCTTTTGAACTCTACACCACCCCAATTTTCACCAACGCTTTGGAAACGCAAGAAAAATACAAGCATTGGCAGCCTTCAAAGACGTCGCTTAGACTATAATTATAAGCTTAGTTCTTTTACATCAAAAAAAGGTATTAATGTGCCTTCAAACGATTAAAGTACAGTTTGCGTTATATGCGTGTTAAGCATTGAATCCAAAGGTCAGGAATGCAATACGCTAGTGTTGTTATCCTTGACCTTTTGACCTTGTCGAACCTTCTCTGTATTACACATGCATAACTCACCATTAACAGTTAATGGGGTCACAGTGGCCACATAGGTGGGGTTTAGGACCATGGTCGAGGTGGAGGGACAGTCCACAGTGGTTGCTATAGTGTACATTAATAATTGAATTAAAACTATGCATGCAGCAATAACCTATCAGTTGGATATGTATACCATGCTGAAAGTAATGCTTGCATGGTTCTCGATGTTATGTCTACGTAGTTCGGTTACTTGTTGCAGCCTTTTCATAAAAGTGCATAGCAAAACTTATCCATGAAGTGTTGCTACTCTACTTAGTAGTTAGCTCTGTACTTAGAACGCTATAGCTATATATACAGACAAAATCAAATTGCACTGGAAGCCTTAACATCCTAGTATGTATATATAACACCGACAAAATCAATCACTACCGCCCGCATCAGTTTATTCTTCTCATTATTTCTACTACGCATGCATGTGGCACAAAATAGTGTGCAAATATGACATAATGACAAAAGCTGCCCACCCGCATGCAATTAGAAAAACTTCTGTACGAGAAACCAGAGTATCCTTGGAGTGGCCTTATATAGGTAGGAGGGAACAGCTGCAAGTTGACATATCAATACCATGACAAGAGGCCCAAAAATGTGTTACCATGGCTATGACATCATCACATTGCGGAACTGACTTCTACCTTAGCATGCCTAGCCTCGTTCCCAGGCCTTCCTTTTTCTTGCTGCATCATAGCATCATAGATACCATATAGCGAGACGATATAAATGTTTGTGGTTTTCGCTGATTAAGCATTAGCCTTGATTTATTTTAATAGGCCTTGAATCGAGGCTTATTAAGCATGTACCGCAAACATTTATAATCCAGGATGACTTTATTACCATGCGTGCATGCCGCTGCAAAATGTTTTTCCGCGAATATTTATACCCTCGAGCTCGAATAATACGGTATCTCAACATAAATAGAAGGCAGCAAAAACAAAAAGACGAAATGAGGCAGCAAAGAAAGACATGAGCGTATTTTTTCTATATAGTTCTTATGAACGATTGTGACAAAGAACAGAAAAGGAAGAGCCTGTGTAGAGGCATGCATACAGTAGAATCTCGCTATACCGGTATTCCGGTTCTCTGAAGTATGCCGCCTCGGTATACGGGCCATTTGGTACGAATTAATTGCTAGCTAGATGTTACTGCACAAAACTTGCCCTGAAATGCGGCCCCTTTGATGTGATCTGCCAGTATGCTATAAGACGAGAACTGACATCTATAGAATTCATGAAAAACTCCAATGGGGGCCAGGTGTATATTTTCCATTTTTACTTGAGTGTTCTGACAAAATAACATAGATTGATACTCACTAATTGATATTGAGATGATTGGTCCAAGGCTTGCAGACATGCTGAGGTCCCCTGCATTGCCCACTTCCAGTGAGTTGTCATTTTGTAGGCCAGAGTTACCAGTCGCATACCATAGCTCTTCAGAAGTGAACCCAGCATCAAACTGCAGACCTCCATTAGTGCCACCATCCTGCTGGAGATAATATCCAACCACATCTCCTGGTTGGAAGTCAAGTTGTTGGCTGGGAAGTGGTGTTGCAGCAATGTAGCTGTTAGTAAGAGTAGCAGGGAAAAAGGAATTCTCTCCAATTTTTATGCAACTTGCACTATTCTCACTCGTTGGTCTCCATATCTGGAACTTTATGGAGTACGCATTAGTATGACTATTGCCACCAGGCTCCACATACGCAGCCCAACCACCAACTTTCCCACAGCAGTGGAACTCGTAGCTTTTAATGATGACTTGTATCGGATTCACACGAACTATAGAGTTCCAATTATTTGGGTCTAAGAAGCTAGGCAGACTGTCTGCTCCATCAGAGTTACCACGGACACATTCTTGAGCTGTACAACAATCATAAGCAAAGCTATGAAATTATCTCAGTACTATAGCCAGTATACACTATAATACATGACACTGTCATTGTGCACCTCTGTACATGCACTTACCTGTAACGTGATTAGCAATTAGTACCAGTGCTAGTGAAATAGTGATTAGTGCCATTTCTATTGTAGCTACAATCTGTAGTCTAGCTGCGGTGCATAGATCTATATAATAGTTATAGACACTGTTTAGGAAGTTTATCCTGGTTTAGAAGCCCAAAGGGCTGGTTGTAGTATCCCGAACCTAGTGAGGGTTCTACTAGCCCTGAGGGCTTCTAAATCATGTCGTAAACAGTGTCTAGATCATAGCAATTATTCAAGTCTCTAGCCAATCAGACTTGTCTAAACTTTGCTACATGATTGTCTAAGTGTTGTCTAAGTGAATTACATGATTGTCTAAGTATAAGTATATTACATGATTTTCTAAGTTAGATAGAGCACTTCCTCTAACCAGGCAATCAGATTGCAGTTTATGACAAACATCTATATATATAGACGTCTATTTACAGTGTCCTGATGACCAGACTTTGTGGCCATATTAGGTTGCCTGAAGGGTTTCTCTACTATAATTATACTGAACCACATACATACAACTAACACATCAGGAAACAGCTTGTTTGACACTAATACTCACTGTCTAATTTACCCAAGGAGAAAAGTCTTCCACTTCTCACCACACTGGAAGTAAAAAAATCAACTGGAGCTGATGGTATCTCGGCTCTAAATGCCAAAAAAACACAGCACATTCTATAGTACCCAGCCTCTCTGGTAAGGTTCCCAGAGACTGAAAGTTTGTTCGAGTGACTCAAATTCCAAATTCTGGTGACAGAGAAAATCCTGCTAACTACGGACCAATACCTGTTATCAGTGGAAAGGCACATACTGAGTGTCATGGCAACCCATGCACCTCCATGCAAACTCTCTCCTTGTCTACTCACCAATGGGGCTTCACTGCAGGGAACAGCACAACTTCTTATCTTTTTCACAAGACTTCCTCGAATTCACTTTTCATAATTGGGCTAAGCCTATACTGTAGATCCATGCACTTTTTGCACAAATTCAATTTTATAGTGGTCGTTTCTACTATGCCACTACTTAAATCCCGATTAGATTATGTCAGCCTGCAATCTGATTGGTTAGAGGTAGTGTTCCTTTCAACTTTAAAAATTATGTGTATACTTCACTTTAATCATGTAGCCTGATTGGCTAGATATTCGTGGTTGCTATAATACATGATCTAAGCTTAGACACTATTTAGGAAGTTTTCGCGTGATTTAGAAGCACTAATGGCTTAGTGGAACCCTCACATACGTTCGGGATACTTGCAATTAGAGAGCTTAAATTGTTTGTTGCAGGTATATGCATGTGGAGCTAATAAATAGCTTCAGACTAACTATAGTTTATTCGTATACAGGAGCAACGTGATCGAGTGTTCAGAACTTCTTCAGCATGAGTAAAACTTGGCAATGGCAAGAAATATTAAGCGATTTAAAAAGACAATGCTTTTGCCTGAGGCAGTAGCATGCATTACTGCCTGACATCTCTTTAACTAGGGAGGGGGCTAAACATCGAGGCAAGCGTCCTATAGCAATCGTGTGGGCCCAGTGAAATATCTAGCAATCGTGTGGGCCCAGTGAAATCTCTGCATGCCATGTCTTTGTGCAACTATACACATGCACTTGAAATCTCAAAAAGAGTAATAAAAACATTCAAAGCACTGTTGTTCATCAGCTGCACAACAAAACTGTTGAATGTGCATAGCATATACTTTTAAACATAAAATTATAATTATAATGTTATAGCCATACAAAAATAGTTTACCGATAATTATAATGTGTACTGTCAAGCATTTGCCATGCAGAGAATGTTATTATGCTACACAATTAACACAGGATGCTATAAGCCTTATGTAGCTAATGCTATATAATCTTCATGCATGCAGACAGTTTAGCAGTCATGTGTATATATTGTCTACTGCTCCTCTCATTCCCTCGTTCATGTGGTCATCACTTGTCGTGGCAACTTCCTCATAGGTTGGGTTCCCATTTGTTAAGATGTCACCTGGATCAGTATCAATGTAGTCGTACATAGGTTCTGTATTATGTTCTTCAATTCTCTCTGTGTGATAAGAAACATGGAGTGTATACATAACTTTATTGCTTTTTAAAAACTCGTTTGTGCCTATAGTAACTGTCACTCGTGCCTTGCAGGCACTCGTGCAGTTACTGGCCACACTTGTGATAAATCTTCAATATCTATAGGATAATATCATAGTATATAAATACCGATGCATAGTCAATACATGGTCAATTAAACAACCAATTAGTAGGAAGCTATGCAGTACAATACTATTGGAAGTAGGAGACCCTGAATCATTGTTGTGGTATGCAACTCATGTATATTGTCATGCACACTTACCCATGCAGCCATGCCTTTTTATGCATATCAAGGTAGAAATAGATATGATTATGGCTACTACAAGCAGCCCACCAGTTGAAACTACACCAGCAATAACAAACACAGTCGTATCGGCAGTAGACATGGTGTTGTTGGTGGGTAATGTGGTTTGAGTAGGTTGAATCTGTGTTGTAGATTCTAGACACGATAACGGAAGATTTTGTGGAGTGCATATTCCGTTAGCCAAAACAGTGCCTAAAGTTGCAGCTGTAGTTTCTGTAGGAGATAGTTAAACAATGTGTCATTTTTGTGCATGCAGTCTGATTCTATATATACAAATGTATGGACTTGTGTAGCGCTGCATATTATTCTTGATGTATATAACTCACCGTACTGCAGAGTAATGAGCGGGAGAGAGGATTGTTTTTGGACTTCTTTGTCGCACGTATACAGCTCACAGGGATCGCTTGACGACACTTTGATAAGTAGTTCTGAGCTCAAGTCGGTGCTATACAAAGCTACACCAAAACCTCGTGTAAGTCCTTGTGATGGTGGACTGTACCAGCCCAGTACATCATCTGGTTGGAAATGAATTCGTTTGTTTTCAGAAATTTGACTAGTGAGCGTTGCGAATGTGATGTTGGAATTATCAAGTGTCACTGTTTCAGTTCGAGGGCGATAAGTTAATAGGTTAGATCCAACTAGATCGAATTTTTCATCAAAATCTTGACTTGGCCTCCAAACTTGGAGATATAATAGGTGGGTAAGTCTTAGACCAGTCTCTTGATCTTTGACAGTGACTAGAGCTCTCCATTCTGTGATTTGTCCATGGCACTCAAACTTGATCCCGGGAGTGATAACTTGTATATTCCTGAAATCCGGAGCTATCTCAGTGAGATCTGCACTCGGTTGGAGAGAGTCAACGGCTGGAAACCCAGTGCCACATTGAGGAACCACTTCAGTTGTAGTTTGAGCTGCTACTGAGCAGCATATAGACACTATAGTATAATGCAGTACATCAGGATTGTGTTTGTTTCAACTTACCTGATAAGCTGAAAACAACTGGTATTAGCATAAACATGTTAATTCTTCCCATCTTTGACAGTCCAGAGTCCTGATCTCTTAATTACACACAATAAATTATTCTGGTGCATGTGAACTGTGTTTGTACTCTCGGTTTACTTTAGGCATTCCATTAACCACGCTCAATTTAATGGTGCATGGGTGACCCGAAACTTACTGCATGTTCATTGATCCAAGAACCTTATTGTATATCTGGATATTTAGGTTGCAGACAATCCTTTTATTGTAAAGCACTATACGTTGTGTTGCCTATTGCGTGCATATTGCTATATATACTACACACTTTTTACCCCACAAAACACATTCATAATTATATGACTTCATGCAACAACAATCACAGCATGCAGCATACAGTTGTTGCCAATAAATTTTTCAATGAATAGAAGCCTTTTGCAGTCATGGAGCTGAAATCACCAGCCGAATACACACAAGGTGAGTCGAGTGCAAAACAACGAGTAGAATCGAACCAAACATTATAAGAATTGTCTCCAGCAAACTGGATACCATCATCATCATTATACTACTCTCCAGATAGAACCCGACCACATCTCCTGATTGGACCTCAATCCTCTCACTCTCTAGTGGTACCCCAGTCACTATTCCTCTGTCAGTGTTAGGATCAGCCAGTGGAATAGGTGAGAATTCAACAATAGTGTATTGGCCATCAGGAGGAGAGTTTGGTCTCCACACTTGGAATGAAACGGAATAAGGTTGATCATCAAAATTTACAGGGCCTCTTCTCTCCACAAATGCTCTCCACTCAGTAATTTGCCCATAACAATTGAACTTGTAGCTAGGTATAATGACCTGTACTGGGCCCCCACCACCGGGTCTGACAAAGTTTGGTAGAGGACAGGTACCATCCGTTGCCATCAGAGAGTCTGCAAAACAGTCAACCGGTTAATATAGCCACACTATTGTAATGAGAAGGAACTTCAATGTTGAAGCACTAATACACACACTGTCTGAAGATGACCACACAGCTATTTTATGAGTACGTTCTCAACTCACTGTCTACAACAACTGGAGTACCAGGTCCAGTGGTGATGGGGGTGGGTGTGGGGGTGGGGGTGGGGCAGAACATGGTTGAGGTGAAGGTAGAGGGCCAGTTATATAGCCATATGCAGAGGTAATTGCTATAGTGAGGGAAGTATGAGTATAAAAGCAGTAACATTTGATCACACATATAATTATGTGTAATACTTTTACAGGAAACACATCATGTTCACACTCACTAAGTGATATGGAGAGGATTGGTCCAAGGTTTGACTGAGTCAAACCTTGTCAGTTTGTAAACATGCTGAGGTCCCCTGCATTGCCCACTTCCAACAAGTTGTCATTTTGTAGGTCAGGGTTACCAGTCGCATACCATAGCTCTTCAGAAGTGAAGCCACTATCAAACTGCAGACCTCCATTTTGGTTTATGTTGTCTTCTAGATAATATCCAACCACATCTCCTGGTTGGAAGTTAAGCTGCTCACTGTTGGCTGGTATTTCTTCAATGAGTCTAGTCAGTATAAGTGAAGGAAATGAGTTCTCTCCAATTTTGTTATCCCCCATAGGCCTCCATATCTGGAACTTTATCGAGTATAAGCATTTATAGTATGACCACTGCCACCAGGCTCCACATACGCAGCCCAACCATCAACTCTCCCACAACAGTGGAACTTGTAACTTTTAATGATGACAAGGATCGGATTCATTTCAATTCGAGGGGCTCCATTCCCTGGGTCTCCAAAGCTAGGCAGACTGTCCGCTCCATCAGAGTTAGAACGGATACAATCCTGAGCTGTACGGATATGAAATTATCTCAGTGTATACTATAACTAGCATACACTTTATATACATGATATGCGTACATTCACTTACCTGTAGTGTGACCAACAGTCAGCATCAGTGCTAAAAAAGTTGTGGTTAGTGTTATTTTTTTATCCTGCTGTTATTGGTGTGTCCCTCTGACCAATACTTAGATGTTATTCATGACTGGTTGATTTTACGTCAATCTTGTTATTCTAGTCTATAATAATTATCCTTTTAATCGATTGTGCGATAATTGCTTTACCTCTGGGGGAAAATAGTAAAATGCAAAAAGTATTTGAGAGTGTAACGCTATATATACATAAGACTTTTAGTTACTTATGTTATGACCGCCTGACAGGCATCTCTCGAACTGAGGGGGTGATGGGCGTGACTAAACATTGAGGCAAATTGTGTGCGCCCCAGTCGAATAAGCTCTGCCATGCATCATGTCCTTGTGCAGATACTATACATGCTTCTTGAAATCGAATAATAATTATTTGCCTGATTGCATGATCATTCATAGCACTGTTGTTCATCAGCTGCACAGCTAAACTGTTGAATCATGCGCATAAACACGATTTCACTTTTGTGAAACGAATTATATATACGTGCGTATAAAATGGTAAGCCATGCAGAATTTGTTAATGTGTATCATTACGATGTCAAAGTATTGAGGAATATAATTACAATAAACACAGGATGCTAGGCGTTATAGTAAAGTGTATAATGCTATAATCTTTATGCATGCTCAGTTTTAGCAGTCATATGTTATAGTTGAATGTATTTGTGTGGAAGTGCCGTATGCTTCGTTTGCTGCCACTCTAATGTCTGCTGCTTCTCTCATTCCCTCGTTCATGTGGTCATCACTTGTTGTGGCAACTTCCCCATAGGCTGGATTCCCATTTGTTAAGATGTCACTCGGATTAGTATCAATGTAGTCATACATAGGTTCTGTGTTATGTTCTTCAATTCTCTCTGTGTGATAGGAAACATGGAGTGTATATATATAGCTGTATACAGGTACCTATACGTATGGGTATAATTATGGTCTATTGAACAATAAACATACCCGTGCATACCAAAGGGAAGCTATACTGTATACTAATTGCACTAAGTGCATGGGAAGCAAGAATACTTCAATTGAATCATCATTTTTATGCTATGCAACTCATGTATATTGTCATGCACACTTACCCATGCAGCCATGCCTTTTTATGCATATCAAAGTAGAAATAGATATGATTATGGCTACTACAAGCAGCCCACTTGAAACTACACCAGCAATAACAAACACAGTCGTATCGGCAGTAGACATGGTGTTGTTGGTGGGTAATGTGGTTTGAGTAGGTTGAATCTGTGTTGTAGATTCTGCACACGATAACGGAGAATTTTGTTGAGTGCATATTCCGTTAGCCGAAACAGTGCCTAAGGTTGCAGCTGTAGTTTCTGTATAGGAGACAGTTGTTATATACAATCAGGGTTTCATCTAGGATTGAAGGGTTTGGCAAAATGGTTGGCCACTCCCACATTTATTGATCACACCCTCCATTACATGCTCGTAGACCTAGTTACATATTGCACATACTAATGTCCAACATTTTGGGGGGAAGGTTCACCCCTGCCCCTCCACTATAGATGACCCTGACAATTAGGGATTGGTAGATTATGCTGGCATAATTTTGAACATAATAGGAACATTTTTTGGTGCTGGCATACTAGGCAGGCATAATAGGGGTCAGTATGAATCATAGTATAAACATTTCATAGGCTGATGGTTGTGATGTAAGTATACTGATGGTTAATTTATCTCCATGGTATTCTGTAGATAGAGCAATTATTTATAGTCACGAGTTGATGTTATATACTTGTGCAATATCACATGGTGTCTATGTGGAGGAGTAATGTGGGAATAATAGGCGATTTGAAAAGAATAGTAGGCTGTTAACTTCAGCATAGCATAATAGGTAATATCTCAAGCATAATCTACTACCAACCCCTACCGACAATGTGTTATTTTGTTCACTAAATGTATGGCTTGTAGCGCTGCATATTATTCTGTAAACTAGGACACTTTTGATGTATATAACTCACTATACTGCAGAGTAATGAGCGGGAGAGAGGATTGTTTGTGGACTTCTTCGTCGCACATATACAGCTCACAGGGATCACTTGACGACACTTTGATAAGTAGGTCTGAGCTTGAGTCGTTGCTATGCAAAGCTACACCAAAACCGAGTGTAAGTCCTTGTGTTGTTGGACTGTACCAGCCCAGTACATCATTTGGTTGGAAATGAATTCGTTCATCTTCAGAAACTTGACTAGTGAGCGTTGCGAATGTGATGTTGGAACTATCAAGTGTCACTGTTTCAGTTCGAGGGCGATAACTTAATAGGTTAGATCCAACTAGATCGAATTTTTCATCAAAATCTTGACTTGACCTCCAAACTTGTAGATACAATGTGTGCACTAATCTTAGACCAGTGTTATAATCTTCGACAGTGACTAGAGCTCTCCATTCTGTGATTTGTCCATAGCACTTAAACTTTAGTCCTGGAGTGATAACTTGTATTCCATCTTGTGTCCCAGAATCCGGAGCTATCTCAGTGAGATCTGTACTCGGTTGGAGAGAGTCAACGGCTGGAAACCCAGTGGAACATCGAGGTGCCACTTCATGATCAGCTGTAGTTTGAGCTGCTACTGAGCAGCACATAGACACTAAGATCAGCTGTAGTTTGAGCTGCTACTGAGCAGCACATAGACACTAAGCACAATATGCTACAGGATTTTGTTTGTTTTAACTTACCCGTATAAGCTGAAAATAAATATAATCATGTTCACTTTTTCCATCTTGACAGTCCTGAGTCCTAGTCTCTTAATAGTTTATACTAACTGGTGTATGTGAACTGTGTTAGTGCTTTCTGTTTACTACAGGCATCCATAATTATGAAAAACATTCATTTATCAATCAGCTGTTAATAAAACTCCAAATCATAATTTTATAGTCTCTATAATAGAAGCCTCTTGCACAGAATAATGTAAAGTAGTACAACTAGATGTAATTCTCACCTTCCATAACAGTACACTATGATTATCAGCACGCATTGTTGTGAAAACTGCTCTTAGTGAACTTTCTTGGGCACAGTCACTTTCAGATTGCTGATATTCTATAGCCTACACGCTTCTAATTTGATTCAAAGTATTTACTTTTTATTCATAGCATACCCAAACTGCTGTTCCTGAGCGATAGCCTATATAGTGTAGCTCAATTAGATAACGTCAAAGGTGCATGCATGTATATAAAACTGACCCTCCTCCCGGACCCACCACCTATAGGTAGCTCTGCCGCTTATAGTCCCCATATTTTCAAATCCCCTGCTTACTCTGGGGGAAACACTGTTAAATTTATGGGAAACAAGTTATTGTAATCCAGATAACCAAAAAAGTGATGTCCTAAATCATATTCTGCTATAGATGTCGAGCGAGCACTGGCAGCCAATGCATGCACTTCTTGCATGTAGCCTCATGCATAACCCTGTGTGTGCGCAAGCGCAACAAGAGTTAGAGTGATTGGTGTGTATGTGGACACAAAAATGAGCTGTTTGAGCACTTTCATAGACTACTTTAACTGCTATAAAACAGTGGTTGAAAAATAGGCTATACTTATACCGTATTATAGTGTGTTAATGTATGCAAATATGACATAATGACAAAAGCAGCCTGCCCGCATGCAATTAGAGAAACTTCTGTACGAGAAACCAGAGTATCACTTGGAGTGGCCTTATATAGGTAGGAGGGAACAGCTGCAAGTTGACATACCAATACCATGACAAGAGGCCCAAAAATGTGTTACCATGGCTATGACATCATCACATTGCATTATTTGGAACTGACTTCTACACTGTTAAAAATGTGGTGCTATTGTAACACCCAAAAGTGGGGTAAAACCATTGTACCAAATATGGCACTCATATATGGAGTTATTACAGCACCAGATTTTAGTGTTATTAAAACACTCATTTTGGAGTTGTAACAGCATGAAAATGTGCTGTACTTGCACTTTCTTGGAGTTACTGCAACTCCAAACTGTGTGTAACTTTTACAACTACACCTACAATGGTGTTATTAAAGCACTGGGGATGGGTGCTGCTGTTACTATGTTACTACAGGTACAGTTGTCATTGCATGCTATACTCTTCATGCAAAGCATAAAATATTGCATGCATGCTTATTGCACTTCTTGATAAGCTCATGCGCTTGACTTAAATGATGTATATAACATAATTATAGCATGTGTATAATGATATGCATCACGATAGCATACAATAAAAGTATAAAGATATGTATACCTATATAACCTCATAAAGTGTTTAATAACTACGACCACAATACACTTAGGCAGTTCGGGACCTTAAAAATAAAAAATAAAAGGGTGCCATGCTGACATGCACGTGGGTACTAAAATGTCAAAAACATAGTTACTTGTACAAGAGTTTCATAGAATGAATCTACTTCATACACTTCTTTCTCTACGATGACGAAGTAGTTCATTGATCCAGATTCAATAGCACTTTTTCTACCTTGAACGAACGTTGCATGTCATCCACCTGCATGTATATAATTATGATGGGATAAGGATGGGGCTCACAAAAACAGTAGGCAGTGATATAAGTGATTAGGAGACAATTATTCAAATAAGCCGAAAGCCTAACACTTTAACATATCACCTTTTATTCTATCAAATATCCAGTGTGCATGCATTACTGTGTATAATTATATATGTATGATGACAGGGTTATTCTCGTTATAATAAGCATATACCCCCCCACACAGGATGAATTCAAGGGCAACAGAAGAATCTGTTCTCAAGTATCAAGTATTTGTAACAGTATATCAATTTAGCTGTTTATGCATTACATACGTGGAGCAGCAGCTTGACAAATATCATTTGTACTGCATCCTTCTTATTACAGTATCATCTTAAGAACTGAATAAAAAAAAATGTATGTTTGAAGATATGGGTTTCTATTTACCATTAGATTGTGACTGCACCAGTGACTGCATAGTCTTCGACCAGCTCCTGTAGCTTAACATTGTTCTCCTTTGTTTGAATTCTTTCCTCAAAAGTAAATCTATAGGTAAAAAATTCTATTACTACTGCGAACATTTACAGCTATATGCTTAAACACAATAATGATTAATAGTGGACTTACATAGACATAATCGGTCAGTGGTGGATAGAAGGTAAGTATATACGCACATCTGTAACTGCTGGTCGATCATAATTATCACTCCTGATATAGCACCTTTGTTACGCTTTGTTTTTGGACTATTCCTTTTAAAGAGCAGTGGTTTATCTTTGGACAGATGTTGAATCTCAATTTGCGACGCATATTCTTTAACCTTGTTTAAAATAGCTCGACTCCATGAACCCTGCATGAAAAGAGTACCTATAGCTCTTACGATGCGATAATTTTGTAAGAAACAACCATTATCTTGTATTGTCATTGGAAATTAGTTTAACAATAATCGGAAGACAAAAATTATAATTATGATGATTTGTATGCAAATGTAGATACGTGCGAAAAACCAGTCTGACAGGAAAGTGTTCCTAACGCTCAACATACATCTAACTGACGGACACGTGCCCACAAAGCCCAACATATCAGACTGACGGACAAGTGCCCACAAAGCCCAACATATCAGACTGACGGACAGCTGCCCACAAAGCCCAACATATCAGACTGACGGTCAAGTGCCCACAAAGCCCAACATATCAGACTGACGGACAAGTGCCCACAAAGTCCAACATATCAGACTGACAGACAGCTGCCCACAAATCCCAACATATCAGACTGACGGACAGCTGCCCACAAAGCCCGACATATCAGACTGACAGACAAGTGCCCACAAAGCCCAGCATATCAGACTGACGGACAGCTGCCCACAAAGCCCAGCATATCAGACTGACGGACAGCTGCCCACAAAGCCCAACATATCAAACTGACGGACAGCTGCCCACAAAGCCCAACATATCAGACTGACGGACAGCTGCCCACAAAGCCCAACATATCAGACTGACGGACAGCTGCCCACAAAGCCCAACATATCAGACTGACGGACAGCTGCCCACAAAGCCCAACATATCAGACTGACGGACAGCTGCCCACAAAGCCCAACATATCAGACTGACAGACAGCTGCCCACAAAGCCCAACATATCAGACTGACGGACAGCTGCCCACAAAGCCCAACCAGAATTATTATATAGTTACAATTATAGTAGTGAGTAGTAGACTTGCAGTCTGTCTATGTCAAGCTTTTTAGCACAACAATGGTTTTGCAGCAACTTACTCTATAGTTCCGAGTCAAAGCAGTGTGCCATCTTGCAGTGTAGTACATCTAGCAACTTAGTCCATGTAGTACCAGAGCAGCTAGAGTAGGCCCGGCGCCTTTGTACAGTTAAGGTGCACGCAGCTGTGTGCAGAGACTCTCATGCAGGCAGCTGTCTATCTCAAGGTTCACGTGAGATCAGTGCTGCACGTATTAGATCTACCACCCACGATTTTGTTTTGTTTATGTAGTCTTGGCTACCCACCACGCATTTGAGTCTGTGCTCATCAATTAATTATGATCATATCATCAGTGTATGCCCTTGCATGGAAGAGGGGGGGTGGGAGCAGAGTAAGAGTTAAATTTGCAGGGCAACTGTATGAGTAGAAAGAACACACTATAAGCCAGCTACTTAGCTAAATACAGGATGTATGATTTTTCAGACGATTGAATTGTTAATAATTATTGTTGAGCATTAATAATTAATTGTCCGTTAGCGTGACATGCACATAGTCTAGTCCTCAATAGATGTTGCAACTTCAAACACATAGTTACAGTAACTAATAATGATAACTGGTTCATCCGGCACATAAGTTATAAATACTGAATAGCTAAAATATTGCCGGTACACTTGAAAAGTGCACTAATTTTTTCTTGGAAAGTTCCTCACAGGCCGGGCCGATTGTTCCGTCATCAGTACAAGCTAGTGTGCTGCTTCACCCCTGTATACATAATTACTCATGTGATTAGAATTTATAATAAGTATAATAAATAAGGTGACTATAATTATAATCTGCTCCTGCATGCATGCTTGAATACAAAGGTATAATAATTATACCAGATTCAACTATTTTAATGGAACGGGTTTGTTACTATAATTATAAGCAACTATTTATTTACACATGCAACTACATGAATCATTATAGACTGGCCTTGATTTGCATGCAGGTGATTTATAGAGGTGCTTACATTGCACCATGTATAGTGCTACAATCACACAATTCTTATTTGAGTAACACCATCTGGTGTATAGTTACAGTAATATGATTTTAACAACTAGGTAAGTGCATGCACAACACTGTTTAAAGTGTTCCACAAGCACTTATAAGTGTATAATAGCACCCTTTATTGTTCTAGTAACACGTAGCAGTTACGACTGCACTCCTAGTGTTGTGATAGCACCATTAGGTGAGTGTTGGCATAGCACTTTGGGTGCTATTGTAACTACCCATTTTTAACAGTGTACCTTAGCATGCCTAGCCTCGTTCCCAGGCCTTCCTTTTTCTTGCTGCATCATAGCATCATAGATGTCGTATAGCGAGACGATATAAATGTTTGTGGTTTTCGCTGATTAACCATTAGCCTCGATTCAAGGCCGATTAAAATACTTATTTTAATAGGCCTTGAATCGAGGCTTATTAAGCATGTACCACAAACATTTATAATCCAGGATGACTTTATTACCATGCGCATTGCCGCTGCAAAATGTTTTTCCGCAAATATTTATACCCTCGAGCTCAAATAATACGGTATCTCAACATAAATACAAAAACGAAAAGACGAAATGAGGCAGCAAAGAAAGACATGAGCGTATTTTTTCTATCTTATGAACGATTGTGATAAAAAACAGAATTCATGAAAAACTCCAATGGGGGCCGGGTGTATTTTCCATTTTTACTTGAGTGTTCTAATACTGTTACAATAGCAAGATTGAGCTAGATTGATACTCACTAATTGATATTGAGATGATTGGTCCAAGGCTTGTAGACATGCTGAGGTCCCCTGCATTTCCCACTTCCAGTAAGCACTCATTTTGTAGGTTAGAGTTACCAGTCGTATACCATAGCTCTTCAGAAGTGAAGGTACTATCGAACTGCAGACCTCCGTCTTGGTTTCTGTTGTCTTCGAGATAATATCCAACCACATCTCCTGGTTGGAAACCAATCTGCTCACTGGGAAGTGGTGTTGCAGCAATGTAGCTGTCAGTTAGATCAGCAGGGGAAAAGGAATTTTCTCCAATTTTTATGTAACTTGCACTACTCTCACTCGTTGGTCTCCATATCTGGAACTTTATTGAGTATGCATTAGTATGACCATTGCCACCAGGCTCCACATACGCAGCCCAACCACCAACTTTCCCACAGCACTGGAACTCGTAGCTTTTCATGATGGCTTGGATCGGATTCACACCAACTATAGAGTTCCAATTATATGGGTCCGAAAAGCTAGGTAGACTGTCCGCTCCATCTAATCCCGGTATTAGTTCTAGTGTTGGTGGACTGTGCCTGATAAGCTGAAAACAACTAGTATTAGCATAAATATGTTAATTCTTCCCATCTTGACAGTCCAGAGTCTTGGTCTCTTAATTACACACAATAAATTATTCTGGTGCATGTGAACTGTGTTTGTACTCTCGGTTTATTAGACATTCCATTATTTGGTTGGAAATAAATTCTTTCGTTTTCAGAAACTTGACTAGTGAGCGTTGCGAATGTGATGTTGGAATTATCAGGTGTCACTGTTTCAGTTCGAGGACGATAACTTAAGAGGTTAGATCCAACTAGATCAAATTTTCCATCAAAATCTTGACTTGGCCTCCAAACTTGGTGATATAATAGGTGATATAATAGGTGGGTAAGCCTTAGACCAGCATCGACTTCGACAGTGACTAGAGCTCTCCATTCCGTGATTTGTCCATGGCACTCAAACTTGATCCCGGGAGTGATAACTTGTATTCCATATAGAGTCCCGATATCCGGAGCTATCTCAGTGAGATCTGCACTCGGTTGGAGAGAGTCAACTGCTGGAAACCCAGTGCCACATTGAGGAACCACTTCAGTTGTAGTTTGAGCTGCTACTGAGCAGGATATAGACACTATAGTATAATGTAGTACAGGATTGTGTTTATTTCAACTTACCTGACAAGCTGAAAACAACTAGTATTAGCATAAACATGTTAATTCTTCCCGTCTTGACAGTCCCCTGTATTGCCCACTTCCAACAAGTTGTCATTTTGTAGGTCAGAGTTACCAGTCGCATACCACAGCTCTTCAAGATTGAAGTTACTATCAAACTGCAGACCTCCATTATTGTCACCATCCTGCTCGAGATAGTATCCAACCACATCTCCTGGTTGAAAGTCAAGGTGCTCACTGGGAAGTGGTGTTGCCAATGTAGCTGTTAATAACAGTAACAGGGGCAAAGGAATTCTCTCCGATTTTTATATAACTTGCACTATTCTCACTCGTTGGTCTCCATATCTGGAACTTTATGGAGTATGCAGTAGTATGACCATTGCCACCAGGCTCCACATACGCAGCCCAATCACCAACTCTCCCACAGCAGTGGAACTCGTAGCTTTTAATGATGACTTGTATCGGATTCACTTTAATTCGAGGGGCATTTCCTCCTGGGTCCGAAAAGCTAGGTAGACTGTCCGCTCCATCAGAGTTAGCACGGACACAATCCTGAGCTGTACAACAATCATAAACAAAGCTATGAAATTATCTAGATAGCTAGTATACACTATAATACATGACATTGTCATTGTGTACCTCTGTACATGCACTTACCTGTAACGTGACTAGCAATTAGTACCAGTGCTAGTGAAATAGTGATTAGTGCCATTTCTAGATCTAGGTACGGTGCGTAGATAGACATCTATGTCTTTTTTTTAAGTGTTTCCTGATGACTAAACTTGATTGTGACCGTATTAGGTTGTATATTCCTGAAGTGTTTCTCTTATAATTGAAACCAAAAATATCCACAATCAAAACTAACACGTGTAAAAGCAAGCATATACAAAGTTCAGTTTCTTTATAGGCGGAATTTCCTTCGACATGTGTCCATCAATCAGTTGTAATCAGTAATCACAACATCGTAATACTGTAGTTCATACTTACCGCTTTACAATGAACCCCAATAAGTTTTCTAATAGCAGCACTATTATGCAGCTTCACATTACACACCACTATAGATCATACAGTACCACACCGACCTTATCAGATTTACTCTCCGTATTTAGAGTTGAATGTTGATTTTTGCAACTAGCGTATAGTTGAGTGAACCTTGGACCCAGTTCCTGTAGTCCCACTTGTTTAGAATTCCTGAAAACATACCTACACAAGAACAATAAAACTGTCCTCACAAACTATCACAACAGATCTACATGCATGAATGCACAAATTAACGACTAATTACCCAGTGGAACATCAAGGTGCCACTTCGGCTGTAGTTTGAGCTGCTACTGACTGAGCAGCATACAAGACACTATTATTATATAGTACAGGATTGTGTTTATTTCAACTTACCTGATAAGCTGAAAACAATTGGTATTAGCATAAACATGTTAATTCTTCCCATCTTGACAGTCCAGAGTCCTGGTCTCTTAATTACATACAATAAATTATTCTGGTGCTTGTGAACTGTGTTTGCATGTACTCTCGGTTTACTTTAAGCATCCCATTATTTTCTCAATTTAATGGTGCATGGGTAACCCGAAACTTATGCTGCATTTTCATTGATCCAAGAACCTTGCAACAATGCAATTAAGAGCAGACCATCCTTTTCATATAAAAGCCATGCAATATAATAATGTCGCCTATTGTGTGTTTATTGCCACTGTACACTTTTTAACCCATAAAACACATTTATTTACTATTATGGCTTCAAGCCAAACCTTATACAACAACAATCACAGCATGCAGCTGTTGTGAAAACTCGAAATCAGAAGCTTTTTGCATAAACTATAAGATACACTCTCTGAAAACATTCCATCGCAGGACCATACAAATTATTGCTGTAGTTTTACTCTACCATAGGCTATATAGACATTATATGTGAAGTTTTGTGGAACTCTGAGAGGGTCACCCGTTAGGTTTTGTTCATTACACAACATAGTCATAATATTCTTCAGCCTCAGTGTTAGCAGTGACACTAGTGTATGCCTCATTCTCTGTGGTGGGTATTGAGGGGCCATTGTCAGAACTCGACTGTCTTACTCCAACGTAGGCTTCATTTCTTATCATTGGCACTTCTGCTGTGACATATATAAATAGTATACATGTATATTTATAGTGCATATAGGTTTGAACATACCTCTTTGTCGTTTGTTTTCCCTCTTCTTTTTCACCACACAAGCCAAAAGCATCACTGCAGTCAGTATGACCAACAGCACTAGTACTGCAACAGACACTGCGATTCCAGCAAACAGTCCCACGTTCACTTCTTGAGGTTGTGTTGTAGTAACTGCTGGTGTGACTTGAGGAGAGTTCATGGGAGAACTGCTTGGTTGTGGTAGACCAGTGGTTGTTATAGGTGCTGACACAGAGCTAGACTCAGCTTGAAGTCCGAAGTCACTACTAGAGAGTAATATTGTCATTCCAATATTGTCTAGAGTAGCACTGCTTGGTTGTGGTAGACCAATGGTGGTTATAGGTGCTGACACAGAGCTAGACTCGGCTTGAAGTCCGAAGTCACTACTAGAGGGCAGTATTGTCTCAGAGGATATTCCAATCTTGCCTTGAGTAGCACTTACTGCTATGGTTGTTGGTTCTGTAATTATTGTGTACATGACGAAAATACATAATATTATACCTTCAGTCTGTTGTCTATTATGTAGTTTGTATAAGGTAACAGGGCGTGTGCATGTCCTTTTTATTACACGGTCGTTTTATGCAATATATATACAAGCAACTAGTTCGCCCTCGTGCTTGTGCCTGTCTACTTCAGTCATTATGCTATACACACAGAGGAGGTTCGACACGGTCAAAAGGTCATTAATGAATTAATCACTTGCTCTATGTTTCTAATGGAGATCCAACCGGATGCTGATTCATCGATGTACCCCAGATCTCTCATCATTTTCTCTTGATTCTTGACAAAATAATAACAATCAATCCGATGTACCCCTCAGGTACATCAGTAGGAAGCAAGAAATTCTAGCTTAACCTTTTGAACTCTACACCACCCCAATTTTCACCAACACTTTGGAAACGCAAGAAAAATACAAGCATTAGCAGCCTTCAAAGACGTCGCTTAGACTATAATTATAAGCTTAGTTCTTTTACATCAAAAAAAGGTTCTTAAAAGTATTAATGTGCCTTCAAACGATTAAGTATAGTTTGCGTTATATGTGTGTTAAGCATTGAATCCAAAGGTCAGGAGAATGCAATACGCTAGTGTCGTTATCCTTGAACTTTTGACCCTGTCGAACCTTCTCTGTATTACACATGCATAACTCACCATTAACAGTTAATGGGGTCACAGTGGCCACATAGGTGGGGTTTAGGACCATGGTCGAGGTGGAGGGACAGTCCACAGTGGTTGCTATAGTGATATTATGTACATTAATAAAACTATGCATGCAGCAATAACCTATCAGTTGGATATGTATACCATGCAGAAAGTAATGCTTGCATGGTTCTCGATGTTATGTCTACGTAGTTCGGTTACTTGTTGCAGCCTTTTCATAAAAGTGCATAGCAAAACTTATCCATGAAGTGTTGCTACTCTACTTAGTAGTTAGCTCTGTACTTAGAACGCTATAGCTATATATATATATATACAGATAAAATCAAATTGCACTGGAAGCCTTAACATCCTAGTGTATAGCTATATAACACCAACAAAATCAATCACTACCGCCCGCATCAATTATACTACGCATGCATGTGGCACAAAATAGTGTGTTAATGTATGCAAATATGACATAATGACAAAAGCTGCCCGCCCGCATGCAATTAGAGAAACTTCTGTACGAGAAACCAGAGTATCACTTGGAGTGGCCTTATATAGGTAGGAGGGAACAGCTGCAAGTTGACATACCAATACCATGACAAGAGGCCCAAAAATGTGTTACCATGGCTATGACATCATCACATTGCATTATTTGGAACTGACTTCTACCTTAGCATGCCTAGCCTCGTTCCCAGGCCTTCCTTTTTCTTGCTGCATCATAGCATCATAGATGCCGTATAGCGGGACGATATAAATGTTTGTGGTTTTCGCTGATTAAGCATTAGCCTTGATTCAAGGGCGATTCAAAATACTTATTTTAATAGGCCTTGAATCGAGGCTTATTAAGCATGTACCGCAAACATTTATAATCCAGGATGACTTTATTACCATGCGTGCATGCCGCTGCAAAATGTTTTTCCGCGAATATTTATACCCTCGAGCTCGAATAATACGGTATCTCAACATAAATAGAAGGCAGCAAAAACGAAAAGACGAAATGAGGCAGCAAAGAAAGACATGAGCGTATTTTTTCTATATAGTTCTTATGAACGATTGTGACAAAGAACAGAAAAGGAAGAGCCTGTGTAGAGGCATGCATATACAGTAGAATCTCGCTATACCGGTATTCCGGTTCTCTGCAGTATGCCGCCTCGGTATACGGGCCATTCATTTGGTACGAATTAATTGCTAGCTAGATGTTATTGCACAAAACTCGCCCTGAAATGCGGCCCTTTTGATGTGATCTGCCAGTATGCTATAAGACGAGAACTGACATCTATAGAATTCATGAAAAACTCCAATGGGGGCCGGGTGTATATTTTACATTTTTACTTGAGTGTTCTGACAAAATAACATAGATTGATACTCACTAATTGATATTGAGATGATTGGTCCAAGGCTTGCAGATATGCTGAGGTCCCCTGCATTGCCCACTTCCAGTGAGTTGTCATTTTGTAGGTCAGAGTTACCAGTCGCATACCATAGCTCTTCAGAAGTGAACCCAGCATCAAACTGCAGACCTCCATTAGTGCCACCATCCTGCTGGAGATAATATCCAACCACATCTCCTGGTTGGAAGTCAAGTTGTTGGTTGGGAAGTGGTGTTGCAGCAATGTAGCTGTTAGTAAGAGTAGCAGGGAAAAAGGAATTCTCTCCAATTTTTATGTAACTTGCACTATTCTCACTCGTTGGTCTCCATATCTGGAACTTTATGGAGTATGCAGTAGTATGACTACCACCACCAGGCTCCACATACGCAGCCCACGCTCCAACTTTCCCACAGCAGTGGAACTCGTAGCTTTTAATGATGACTTGTATCGGATTCACACGAACTATAGAGTTCCAATTATTTGGGTCTAAGAAGCTAGGCAGACTGTCCGCTCCATCAGAGTTACCACGGACACAATCCTGAGCTGTACAACAATCAAAACAAAGCTATGAAATTATCTCAGTACTATAGCTAGTATACACTATAATACATGACACTGTCATCATGCACCTCTGTACATGCACTTACCTGTAACGTGTCTAGCAATTAGTACCAGTGCTAATGAAATAGTGATTAGTGCCATTTCTCTTGTAGCTACAACTTGTAGTCTAGCTGCGGTAGATATATAATAGTTATAGACACTGTTTAGGAAGTTTATCCTGGTTTAGAAGCCCAAAGGGCTGGTGGTAGTATCCCGAGTCTAGTGAGGGTTCTACTAGCCCTGAGGGCTTCTAAATCATGTGGTAAACAGTGTCTAGATCATAGCAACTATTCAAGTCTCTAGCCAATCAGACTTGTCTAAACTTTGCTACATGATTGTCTAAGTGTTGTCTAAGTGAATTACAGGATTGTCTAAGTATAAGTATATACATGTTTTGGATAGAGCACTTCCTCTAACCATGCAATCAGATTGCAGTTTATGACAAACATGATCTAAGGTCTATATAGACGTCTATTTAAAGTGTTTCCTGATGACCAGACTTTGTGGCCATATTAGGTTGCCTGAAGGGTTTCTCTTATAATTATACTGAACCACATACACAACGAACACATCAGGAAACAGCTTGTTTGACACTAATACTCTGTCTAATTTACCTGATGACTCCCGAGGAGAAAAGTCTTCCACTTCTCACCACACTGGAAGTAAAAAAATCAACTGGAGCTGATGGTATCTCGGCTCTAAATGCTAAAAAACACAGCACATTCTATAGTACCCAGCTTCTCTGGTAAGGTTCCCAGAGACTGGAAGTTTGTTGAGTGATTCCAATTCCAAATTCTGGTAACAGAGAAAATCCTGCTAACTACGGACCAATATCTATTCTGCCTGTCATCAGTGGAAAGCACATACGAGTGTCATGACAACCCACCTCCATGCAAACTCTCCCCTTGTCTACTCACCAATGGGGCTTCATTGCAAGGACAGCACAACTTCTTATCTATACGGTTATTGTTGTATGTGCTCTATTTCTAATAGAGTACCTGACAACACTATAGTAATTGCCTCTAGTGCTAGTGTAGATCATACAAACAGACATGATTAGTAAAAACAACCTTATAGCATGCTAATAGAATTATTGTATTGAAAGTCTTCTGTGGGAAATTATTTTCTTTTCTGTGCTGCATCTAAGTTGTAACTTGGAATATTTGAGCTTTGTTCCTTTTTAGCGATGGTACTGGCTGTACAGATAGGGCTTGCATGAGTATATGGTGCAGCATTTCTTGCAATTAGAGAGCTTGTTTTTTGCAGGTATATGGAGCTAATAAATAGCTTCAGACTAACTATAGTTCATTCGTATACAAGAGCAACGTGATGAGTGTTCAGAACTTCTTCAGCATGAGTAAAACTTGGCAATGGCAAGCAATATTAAAATTGTTGCGATTTAAAAAGACAATGCTTTTGCCTGAGGCAGTAGCATTACTGCCTGACATCTCTTTAACTGCATGGGGGGGAAGGGGACGAAACATCGAGGCAAGCGTCCTAGCAATCGTGTGGGCCCAGTGAAATATCTCTGCATGCCATGTCTTTGTGCAACTATACACATGCACTTGAAATCTCAAAAAGAGTAATAAAAACATTCAAAGCACTGTTGTTCATCAGCTGCACAGCAAAACTGTTGAATGTGCATCATGCATACTTTTGGTAAGTCATACAGAAATAGTTTACCGATAATTATAATGTGTACTGTCAAGCATTTGCCAGAGAATGTTATTATGCTACACAATTAACATAAGCCCTATGTAGCTAATGCTATAATCTTCATGCATGCAGACTTGGTTTTAGCAGTCATGTGTATATATTGTCTACTGCTCCTCTCATTCCTTTGTTCATGTGGTCATCACTTGTTGTGGCAACTTCCTCATAGGTTGGGTTCCCATTTGTTAAGATGTCACCTGGATCAGTATCAATGTATATATAGTCGTACATAGGTTCTGTATTTATATGTTCTTCAATTCTCTCTGTGTGATAAGAAACATGAAGTGTATAAAATACTTTTTAATAAATCTCGTCTGTGCCTATAGTAACTGTCACTCGTGCAGCTACTGGCACACACTCATGATAAGTCTTCAGTATAATAATAAAATTATTATCTGTAGGATAACATCGTAGTATACAAATACGGATACATGGTCAATGCATGGTCAATTAAACAATAACCATACCAATTGGAAGCTATCTACAATACTATTAGAAGCAAGGAGACCCTGAATCATTGTATATACATCATGCACACTTACCCATGCAGCCATGCCTTTTTATACATATCAAAGTAGAAATAGATATGATTATGGCTACTACAAGCAGCCCACTTGAAACTACACCAGCAATAACAAACACAGTCGTATCGGCAGTAGACATGGTGTTGTTGGTGGGTAATGTGGTTTGAGTAGGTTGAATCTGTGTCGTGGATTCTGCACACGATAACGGAAGATTTTGTGGAGTGCATATTCCGTTAGGGACATTGCCTAAAGTTGCAGCTGTAGTTTTTGTAGGAGACAGTTATACAATGTGTCATGTTGTGCAGATTTTGTGCAGTTATATAATGTATATGAACTTGTATAGCGCTGCATATAGTATTCTATATAGGACACTTTTGCTCACCGTACTGCAGAGTAATCAGCGGGAGAGAGAATTGTGTTTGTACTTCTTCGTCACACGTATATAGCTCACAGGTCTCGCTTGGCGACCTTCTGATAAGTAGTTCTGAGCTTGAGTTGTTGCTATGCAAAGCTACACCTAATCCCGGTATTTATTATTTAGTTCTAGTGTTGGTGGACTGTGCCAGCCCAGTACATCATTTGGTTGGAAATAAATTCTTTCGTTTTCAGAAACTTGACTAGTGAGCGTTGCGATGTGATGTTGGAATTATCAGGTGTCACTGTTTCAGTTCGAGGACGATAACTTAAGAGGTTAGATCCAACTAGATCAAATTTTCCTCAAAATCTTGACTTGGCCTCCAAACTTGGAGATATAATAGGTGGGTAAGCCTTAGACCAGCATCGACTTCGACAGTGACTAGAGCTCTCCATTCTGTGATTTGTCCATGGCACTCAAACTTGATCCCAGGAGTGATAACTTGTATTCCATATAGAGTCCCGATATCCGGAGCTATCTCAGTGAGATCTGCACTCGGTTGGAGAGAGTCAACGGCTGGAAACCCAGTGCCACATTGAGGAACCACTTCAGTTGTAGTTTGAGCTGCTACTGAGCAGGATATATATATAGACACTATAGTATAATGCAGCTAGCACACAAGACACTATAGTATAATGCAGTACAGGATTGTGTTTATTTCAACTTACCTGATAAGCTGAAAACAACTAGTATTAGCATAAACATGTTAATTCTTCCCATCTTGACAGTCCAGAGTCTTGGTCTCTTAATTACACACAATAAATTATTCTGGTGCATGTGAACTGTGTTTGTACTCTCGGTTTACTAGGCATTCCATTAACCACGCTCAATTTAATGGTGGGTGATGCGAAACTTATATACTGCATGTTCATTGATCCAAGAACCTTATTGTATATCTGGATATTTAGGTTGCAGACAATCCTTTCATTGTAAAGCACTATACGTTGTTGCCTATTCCGTGCATATTGCTATACTACAAACTTTTTACCCCACAAAACACATTCATAATTATATGACTTCATGCAACAACAATCACAGCATGCATGCAGTTGTTGCCAATCAATTTTATGAATACAAGCCTTTTGCACAAACTATAAGATACACTCTCTCCATCTCAGGACGACCATACAATATCCTACTGTAGGTTTACTCTACTATAGCGTATAGATATATACATGTGAAGTTTTGTGGAAGTCTGAGAGGGTTGGTCACCCGTTATAGGTTGTTTATACCTTAAGGTTTAACATATGCATAAGCATCTTCAGGCTCAGTGTTAGCAGTCACACTAGTGTATGCCTCATTCTCTGTGGTGGGTATTGAGGGATCATTGTCAGAACTCGACTGTCTTACTCCAACGTAGGCTTCGTTTCTTATCATTGGCACTTCTGTTGTCACACCCAACCCCTTGACGACGTTATCATCATTTGCTATGACACTATATTCTGCAGTGGCAACATTACCATAGGCCAGGTTCTGAGTTGTGGAGGGATTGTACGTTTCAGCCAAAGAATTCACGACGTAATCATAGTCAGCGATCTGAGTTGCTTCTGTAAACTTTCCGTACGCCTCATTCTCATTGGTGGATGGTTCAGTGTTAGCATCCATTCTGATAGTTTGAAGAGTATCACTCTGTTCATTGATGGTCCTGTAGTCAGTCAAACTCAAATCTGCAAAGGAAACCTGTAATTACTTCTTTTTCCCACGCACAAAAAGTAAATATGTGTATAACACGACTATATGTACATGTACATGCATAAGCTCACTTTTAAACATACCTCCTTGTCCTTTGTTTTCTCTTTTCTTTTTCATCGCACAAACTAAAAGCATCACTGCAGTTAGTATGACCAACAGCACGAGTACTGCAACAGACACTGCGATTCCAGCAAACAGTCCCACGTTCACTTCTTGAGGTTGTGTTGTAGCAGCTGCTGGTGTGACTTGAGGAGAGTTCATGGGAGAACTACTTGGTTGTGGTAGACCAGTGGTGGTTATAGGTGCTGACACAGAGCTAGACTCGGCTTCACGTCCAAAGTTACTACTTGAGGGTAATATTGTTTGAGTAGGGAAAGAGAGTGCAGAAATGGGGAGAGTGGAGACAAGGGGTGTGGAGATGGGGAGCATACTTGACGGGAGAAGCGTAAAGGAACTTGTCTGAGCATTCACTACACAAAAAAACACAGCCATAATTGTAGTTTTGCATATGACTATAATTTTATAGGACATTAATTTTAACCACTCCTTCATTCACTGTGGAACTATAGAGGAGGAAACAACAACACACTGCCCTGAACGTTATACTCAATGGTACATAAGCTTTTTAACAAAGAATCGAAAATTTAAATTTGACAAAGTTATGACAACTTTATGAAGATCAAACCCAACACACATGGATTTTAGTTCCACTAACCATTATTTAGCTGAGTAGAAGAGACCTGCAGTGCGAGGGTTGGGGATGGACTGCTTGGAGTGCTTACTGTTAAAGAGAGGGCATAAAATAATGTAATCTTGTATGAACGAATGACATAAGCAGATGATGTCACTCACTAACTGTCAGGATGATAAGTGGAGCAAGGTTAGTCATGGAACCGAAATCATCAGCCGAATATATACAAGGTGGGTCGAGTGCAAGACATGGAGTGGAATCGAACCAAACAGTTTCTCCATTATAAGAATTGTCTCCAGCAAACTGGATACCATCATCATCAGTTCTACTACTCTCCAGATAGAACCCGACCACATCTCCTGGTTGGACCTCAATCCTCTCACTGTCTAGTGGTACCCCAGTCACTATTCCTCTGTCAGCAGTGTTAGGATCAGCTAGTGGAATGGGGAAGAATTCATTTAAACCAACAATAGTGTATTGGCCATCAGGAGGAGAGTTTGGTCTCCACACTTGGAATGTAGCGGAATATGACTGATTAGCATATTGTATATTGCCACTACCCTCCACAAATGCTCTCCACTCAGTGATTTGTCCGTAACAATTGAACTTGTAGCTAGGTATAATGACCTGTACTGGTGCCACTTCAAACCGTGGCTCTCCCCCACCACTAGGTCTGACAAAGTTTGGTAAAGATCTGGAGCCATCCGTTGCCATCAGACAGTCTGCAAAACAGGCCACTGGTTAACATAGACACACTATTGTAATGAGAAGGCACTTCTATAGTAATCAATATTGAAGCACTAATACACACATGCACTGTCTAGCTATGGTTGAAGATGACCCCAGGCTAAAATCGAAGATAAACTCACCATCTACAACAGCTGGAGTACCAGGTCCAGGTCCAGGTCCAGTGGTGATGGGGGTGGGAGTGGGGCAGAATATGGTCGAGGTGAAGGTAGAGGGGCAGTTATAATTAACAGCGGTTGCTATAATGAGGAATGTATCTATAAAAGCAGTAACATTTGATTACACATATAGTATTTCTATGTTTGTGCAAGGTTATAATTATGTATAAATTTATTATACTTGTACAGGAAACACACTATATGGCTGTTACAAAGTGCATGCACATATAGATTGATACTCACTAAGTGATATCGAGATGATTGGTCCAAGGCTTGTAGAAAAGCTGAGGTCGCCTGCATTGCCCACTTCCAGTAAGCACTTATTTTGTAGGTCAGAGTTACCAGTCGCATACCATAGCTCTTCAGAAGTGAAGCCACTATCAAACTGCACACCTCCGTTTTGGTTTCTGTTGTCTTCGAGATAATATCCAACCACATCTCCTGGTTGGAAGTCAATCTGCTCACTGGGAAGTGGTGTTGCAGCAATGTAGCTGTCAGTTAGAGTAGCAGGGAAAAAGGAATTCTCTCCAATTTTTATGTAAATTGCACTACTCTCACTCGTTGGTCTCCATATCTGGAACTTTATGGAGTATGCAGTAGTATGACCACCACCACCAGGCTCCACATACGCAGCCCAACCACCAACTTTCCCACAGCAGTGAAACTCATAGCTTTTAATGATGACTTGTATCGGATTCACACCAACTATAGAGCCCCAATTACCTGGGACAAACAGTATTATGGCAACTTGATGGCTGAACCTTACACAAGATTGTAATTATGTTGGAGAGTAAGACCCTGAGATACAGCTGCAATGGCTGAACCTAGCCATCTAACAGTACTGCATGGTAGCCTTGTACTTGTCCGGTTTTCGATTTTTACTTCACTTGCTTTATGTTCACTCTCATGTTTATTTATTGATATTCAATTTAAAACACAGAATGATAATTAAACTGATGAGAGTGAAGTGAACATGAAAGCATAAAAACACTGTAATGATGAGATTGAGTGAATGAAGTGAACATGAAGCACCCCCTTGTCTCAAGCTACCTTACCTAGTTGCTCCTTGAATGTCATAGCTAGACTAGATGGATAGGCTTCCCCACAGCACCCCTTTACAAATACATCTTCTGCTATCAACTTTCACTACTGCAAAAAAATACAGAATGGTAATGGTCGTTCCGTTTTCCGTTTCCGCTTTCCGCCTTCCGTTTCCGTTTTCCGTTTCCTTCTTTTCCATGCACCCGTTCTATCTAGCTATAATTTATGGTATCATTTCTTTGGTAGTGGGGTGTGTCCTGCTGACCAAATTCTTGATAGATGTTATCGTGAACTTTTGATGTTATTCATGACTGTAGTATACACTCGTGAATTTACGTCAGTCATAATAGCTCGATTGTGCGATAATTATGCCTCGGTGCGCATGCGCAAGCGAGGTATACGGTAGTGTGTTTGTGTGTCTGTGTGTCTGTGTATCTGTGTGTCTGTGTGTGTGTGTGTGTAGACCGCTACAGCTGCTCAAGGATGAATCAAGTGCAAGTAAGAGTTTCTATAGGCTTCTAGTCATGTTTACTTGGATTTTAATTCGTGGATTTGCAAAATAATGCTTCGTTCTCGAGTTATGCCTAGTTTTGCTTACTTGGAATGCTATTGCAGCCTTTTCAGAAGAGTCCGTAGCAAAACTTGTTCACCGAGTGTTACTACTCTACTTAGTAGTTAGCTCTGCACTAGAACGCTAGCTATTGGTAGCTGCAAGAGTGAGCAGAGAGCTGCAAGGCTCTGCTGACTTGCAGCCATTCATTTTAGACTTGAACTTTTGGCATCGATCGTTTTTAACAACAATCATGGTCGATCATTACCCACTATTCGGTTGATTGCATGCAGCAAAATTCATCATAATCAATGTGTGTATAATAAAAGCTAGCTATTAGTAGTTTTATGATATGTAGCTTTGGCACCTCCACCGAGGCATCAGCACCTGCGGTGCTTTCATTATTTGAATGCTTTACCTCTGGGGACAAACAGTATTATAAGTGTAACTTGAGTTACATTTACTTATGACTGCCTGGCCGCCTGATCTGATCTTGAACTGGGGTAGTGGGGGGCGTGACTAAACATCGAGGCAAACGTCCTAGCAATCGTGTGAGCCCAGTGAAATATCTCTGCCATGTCCGTGCAGATACTACAGGCTCTTGAAATCTCAAAAAGAGTATTTGCCTGATTGATTCAGAACACTGTTGTACATCTCAGCTGCACAGCAAAACTGTTGAACATGTCAATAAGCACAAATTCACTTTTGTGAAATGAATATGCATTTGTACACCTATATAATTATTATACGTACGTATAAAATGGTAAGCCATGGAGAATTTGTTAATCTGTGTATACCGTATAGCGGGTATATTTCGAGGGTATATATGTTCGTGGTTTTCGCAGATTAAGCACGCACCGCAAACATTTATAACCGCAAATTTAATATTGCATGCATGCATGCTGCAAAAAAGGCTGCTATTCCACTAAAATTAAATCCGCAAAAACCTTTCTAGAGGCATTTCCGCGAAAATGTATACCCAATATACCTGCTATACGGTATATACATTACGATGTCAATGCATTGAGGAATATATACATACTTTACAATAAACACAGGATGCTAGGCCTTAGTAAACTATAATCTTCATACAGACTCAGTTTTAGCAGTCATATATGTTATAGCTGAATGTATTTGTGTGGAAGTGCCGTATGCTTTGTTTGCAGCCACTCGAATGTTTGCTGCATCCTCTCATTCCTTTGTTCATGTGGTCATCACTTGTTGTGGCAACTTCCCCATAGGCTGGGTTCCCATTTGTTAAGATGTCACCTGGATCAGTATCAATGTAGTCGTACATAAGTTCTGTATTATGTTCTTCAATTCTCACTGTGTGATAGGAAACATGAAGTGTGTATATATACATGTAGCTGCATGTATGTATACAAGTTTCTAGTCAATTAAACAATAACCACCATACCAATAGTAGGAAGCTATATAATTTACATACTGTATTATACTATTGCAATTAGTGCATGCACATAATTATGGGAAGGAAGATTGAATCACAATAATTGTGGTATGCAACTCATGTATATTATACGTCATGCGATTGCCCACTTACCCACACTTTTATCCGTGATGGAACAACGCCGAGTTCAGTGTGGCACTTTTTGATGCATATCAAGGTAGAAATAGATATAACTATGGCTACTACAAGCAGCCCACTTGAAACTACACTAGCAGTAACAAACACAGTCGTATCGGCAGTAGACATGGTGTTGTTGGTGGGTAATGTGGTTTAATCTGGATTCTGCACACGATAACGGAAGATTTTGTAGAGTGCATGTTCTGTTAGAAACAGTGCCTAAGGTTGCAGCTGTAATTTCTGTATAGGATATAGGAATCAGTTACTATTATCATATGTGTTACCTTGGTGCAGAGTGAGTCTCTGCAGTCTATATTGAATTTATCGTACTGAATGACACGTGTAAACTACGTAGGATATATTTCATACTGTATACAACTCACCGTACTGCAAAATAATCAGCGGGAGAGAGGATTGTGTTTGAACTTCTTTGTCACATGTATACAGCTCACAGGGATCACTTGACGACCTTTTGATAATTAATAGTTCTGATGTTGAGTTATTGTATGTTATGCAACGCTACACCAAACCCTGGCTCAAGTCCTTGTGATGTTGAACTGTACCAGCCCAGTAGGTTGGAAATAAATTCGTTCATGCTACAGAAACTTGATTAGTGAGCACTGCGAATGTGATATTGGAATTATCAGGTGTCACTGTTTCAGTTCGAGGGCAATAAGTTAACAGGTTAGACCCAACTAGATCTGAATTTTCCTTGACTTGACCTCCAAACTTAGATATGCAAGTTTTGCGTAAGTTTTAGACCAGCGTTGTAACCTTGGATAGTGACTGCAGCACTCCATTCAGTGATTTGTCCATAGCACTCAAACTTCAGCCCTGGTGTGAGAACTTGTATTCCATCTGGAGTTCTGAAATCCGGAGCTATCTAAGTGAGATCTGCACTTGGTTGGAGAGAGCCAACAGCTGGAAACCCAGTGGAACATTGAGGAACCACTTTAGCTGTAGTTTGAGCTGCTACTGGAGCAGCACATGACACTAAGCACAATACATTACATTTATTTATTTCGATAAGCTGAAAATAAATTGAAGTTGCATAATCATGTTCATCTTGACACTCCTGTAGCTATAGCCTATTGGTACATGTGAACACTGCATGTGTTAGTTTACTATCAGGAGCATGCACATACTATATATACAGGCATTCTACCTTGGGATACCATTCAAACAAAGTTTACAGTAACAATCAGCTGTTGTTGAGAAAACTCATACTGTAATGTGATTAGCAATTAGTTACCAGTGCTAAAGAAATAGTGATTTAGCGTCATTTCTATTGTAGCTAGATCTAGCTATAATTATATCCGACTAGAAAAACATTTGCAATGTGAAAAATTGCTAGGATTGGCCAGGGGAACCACAAAAAAGCGTGGGAACAAGAAATCAGACGAGAGCATAACTCCAATCCGTTACAACGTCAATCACATGTATACTGGTAGTTTTCCCATGTTTTCCCAGCCAATATGCCACGCAATTTTTACTGGTGGAGTGATGACCAATCCCTATATATATTTATTATACATCCATTTTAGAATGTGGGGCACATAATCATGATGATTTGTGATGAATTGATGTTCCTAATACATGCAGTGTTGAGCACAGGTACACACAGTCCATCCATGCGTAGTAACATGCACGGACCGTACTGGTGACTGCATGGAATGATGTGGTGGATGGAAGCTGATAGGTGGATCTGGAACACAGTCTATTATTTAATATACTATGTATTGTACATGTTCATGACGTTGTAACGGATTGGAGTTATGCTCTCGTCTGATTTCTTGTTCCCACGCTTTTTTGTGGTTCCCCTGGCCAATCCTAGCAATTTTTCACATTGCAAATGTTTTTCTAGTCGGATTCCCTTTCTTTTTCAGTACAGTTTACGTATCATGACATGCATAAGTGGAACGTCAAGAGGCAGTACAAGAAGAGAAGACAGGACTAATCAGATATCTTCTAGAATATCTCTGGACTAATAATTATAGTATAATGAGTAATAATTTATTACTTGATAATTATGTTGAATTTGCGAATCAGTATTAAATGACAGCCATTTTAAGAGCATGATATCTAGCCAGTGCATATAGCATGCCTGTCAGAGAAAGGGAGCTAGAGCTGAACAGTGTGAAGAAAAGGAACACCTCAGGCTCTGGAAAAGCACTGCTGCACTGATTTTAGGCGCACGGTTTATTAGCCACGCCTATCTATTATTATTGGCCACAACGCAATTGCTGAGTCATTAAAGATGGTGGAATTGTCTAGGTAAGAGAAATAGAGACTGAGAGGTCATCTGCCTTGTGGAAGCAATCGCAAATCTGAAGAAGCGCTTTGTAATCCAGGTTGTAGTCGTTTGGAAACCCTGTGCAGAATGTCCTGGAGATGGCTGTACTTGGAGTAAATGCTGGGCAAGAAACTTACTTACTTACTTACTTACTCACTTACTTCATAGATAAAAGAGAGAGAGGGATTGGAAACGGATCACGTGATGCTACACAATTTGCTTATGTGACGTAACACCCCCAAATAACAACCGCGTTTTGCCCTCGAAATAGCTTTGTGCTATGTGAAAAATCGTTTAACCAAAGCTAGGAAGTCTCATCATGTTTACTTGGATTTTAATTCGTGGATTTGCAAAATAATGCTTCGTTCTCGAGTTATGCCTAGTTTTGCTTACTTGGAATGCTATTGCAGCCTTTTCAGAAGAGTCCGTAGCAAAACTTGTTCACCGAGTGTTACTACTCTACTTAGTAGTTAGCTCTGCACTATAACGCTAGCTATTGGTAGCTGCAAGAGTGAGCAGAGAGCTGCAAGGCTCTGCTGACTTGCAGCCATTAATTTTAGACTTGAACTTTTGGCATCGATCGTTTTTAACAACAATGGTCGATCATATACCCACTATTCGGTTGATTGCATGCAGCAAAATTCATCATAATCAATGTGTGTATAATAAAAGCTAGCTATTAGTAGTTTTATGATATGTAGCTTTGGCACCTCCACTGAGGCATCAGCACCTGCGGTGCTTTCATTAGAGTTGTGCCAAGAAACATTGTTTAGTGTTGGTAGTTTCAGTGCTTGGTAAGCGTGCAAAGACGGAGATAAATGTCTCACTGACGATTATCGATACATTCGGCAGCTCATTTCTCATGACCACCATTCCGTCCGTAAGCAAGTTATTCTTTCCAAATTTTGGGGAGCTGTTACTTTCTTACCCATCTGTAGATCCATGTAGTTAGTTTTGTGCAAAATTGTCTTGTGCTTCGTGCAATAGCCGCCGATTATAGGTGTCTGGCGAAGATAGGTTACTTACTCTACCTCGCTTGCGCATGCGCACCGAGGCATAACAACAAAACTGTCCTCACAAACTATCACAACACAATGCACCTACATATATGCATACACATGCACAATGCAAAATCAACTTCTCAGAATCAACGACTCATGTTGTCTACACAGTCACTGAATACAAGTTAATTGATTCATTCTGTTAGCTGCTGACTGGCTTGGGCCATGCAATTGCATGCTACACTTTACGTGCGTTTTCTTAGTAACCCTATAACCCTATAACGAACACAACATTAGTGATTTAATAAACAATTTAGTAATAATTAAGCCGTATTGAACTACGTGCACAATTTAGTGTGAGTTCCATGTACTGGCAATTCTTTTTTTATATTCAAACACAACACGCACCTTGTAAAAAAATAATAACGGTTAAACATAGTCATAAGTTTCTTCAAGCTCAGTCACGTTAGAAGTCACACTAGTGTATGCCTCATTCTCTGTGGTGGGTATTGAGGGGTCATTGTCAGAACTCGACTGTCTTACTCCAACGTAGGCTTCATTTCTTATCATTGCCATTTCCAACCCCTTGACAATGTTATCATCAGTTGCTATGACACTATATTCTGCGGTTGCAAAATCACCATAGGCCTGGTTCTGAGTTGTGGAGGGCTCGTTAACTAGTGGATTTATAGCATAATCATAGTGAGCAATCTGAGTTTCTTCTGTTAACTTTCCGTACACCTCATTCTCATTGGTGTATGGTTTAGTGTTAGGATCCATCCTGATGATTTGATAAGTATCATTCCGTTCATTGATGGTCCTGTAGTCAGTCAAACTCAAATCTGCAATGTGTATGGAGTCAGTTATTTTTAACCTGGCTCACAAAAAGTATTTCTGTACACTATTAAATAAGTATTCATGTAGCGTACAAGTCATATACCTCCTTGTGAGTTTTTTTTCTTATTACTTTTCACCACACAAACCAAAAGTATCACTGCAGTCAGTATGACCAACAGCACTAGTACTGCAACAGACACTGCGATTCCAGCAAACAGTCCCACGTTCACTTCTTGAGGTTGTGTTGTAGTAGCTGCTGGTGTGACTTGAGGAGAGTTCATGGGAGAACTGCTTGGTTGTGGTAGACCAGTGGTGGTTATAGGTGCTGACACAGAGCTAGACTCAGCTTGACGTCCGAAGTCACTACTATACTGTATAGAGGGCAGTATTGTCTCAGAGGATATTCCAATCTTGTCTTGAGTAGCACTTACTGCTATGGTTGTTGGTCCTGTATTATACATGTATGCAGGTGATTCACATTCAGTGACGAAATACAGCAAACTATGTATGATTATCATCTTTTGTTGTAAGTATGTAGTTAGTGCATGTATCACTATACACACGCCATTAGCTCACTATCAATAGTTGTTTGGGTCACAGTGGCCACAGGAGTGGGGAACATGGTCGAGGTGAATGTGGAGGGACAGTTATTCACAGAAGTTGCTATAGTGACATTGCGCATATTGAAAAACCAACATAATCTGTCAAACTTATACACATGCAGTTTCTGCATGAACAAAAAAAAACAAATACTGTTCCATAATCGCATATTGATACTCACTAATTGATATCGAGATGATTGGTCCAAGGTTTGTAGACATGCTGAGGTCCCCTGCATTGCCCACTTCCAACAAGTTATCATTTTGTAGGTTAGAGTTACCAGTCGCATACCATAGCTCTTCAGAAGTGAACCCATCATCAAACTGCACACCTCCGTCTTGTCTGTCGTTGTCTTGGAGATAATAGCCAACCACATCTCCTGGTTGGAAATCAATCTGCTCGCTGGGAAGTGGTGTTGCAGCAATGTAGCTGTCAGTTAGAGTAGCAGGGGAAAAGGCATTCTCTCCAATTTTCTCGTATTGTGGACTGTTATCACCCAGTGGTCTCCATATCTGAAACTTTATTGAGTATGCAGTTGTGTGAAGTTTACCTCCAGGCTGTACGTACACAGCCCAACCACCAACTTTCCCACAGCAGTGGAACTCGTAGCTTTTAATGATGACTTGGATTGGATTCACACCAATTAGAGAGTTAGTATTACGTGGGTCCACAAAGCTAGGCAGACTGTCGGCTCCACCAGAGTTAGGGCGAACACATTCTTGAGCTATATAGATCAATGAACAAGGTATGACATTATCTCAGTACTATACTAGATCTAGCATACACTTAATATATACATACCTCTGTATATACATGCATGTCTTTATACCTGTAATGTGACTAACAGTCAGTACCAGTGCTAAAGATTTAATAGTGATCAGTGCCATTTCTAGATCTACAACTATCTTTAAGGTGTGTCCTGCTGACTATATATGACTGTGGCCATAATAGGTTGCTGCATGCTCTGAATGACTTAAAACTTAAAACAATATAACCTTTGTACAACATTAATTTGGTGAATAAAAACATAATTGCTAACACAAGCATAATTATACACAGTTCACTCTTTATAGTCTTTATAGGTGGAATTTCTTTCGACTTGTGTCCATTGGTTTATCTGTAGAGTAATCACAATATTGTACTGCATGCATGTATATGTTACAGCAGTGGCGTAGGAAGTCAATAGCTATAATGGCTAGTTTTTGAATGGGAAAAAAGCACGGCTATTGTACGGCTAAGTATACATAGTGCAGCTGTGTTATTGTTGACTATACATGTGTACCCTCATAGGATACGTGAGTGTCCACTTCACCATGTACACACATCCACCAACGTGTGCCCACCCCCCACACACACACACACTTACCTCCACCCCCACCCCACACACACACACAAACACAGAGTTGGAGGACAGGACAATTTCTTCCACTGCGACAATTGTGGGTTCTGCCTCTCTCTGACCATGAAGGACAGGCACACCTGTCGACGTCAGATGTCCAAAGACAACTGTCCAGTTTGCATGGAGGTACTACATGTAAATACCGTAGAGCCATGTTAATAGTAGCACTGTTCAGCAATGGCTGATGAAAGATGAAGGGGGCCATTTCTTGTGATATTTGGCAAGCTTTCGTAGTTTGATTACAGTACTTTAGTATCCTGTTTGTTCCCTCACAGGATATCCACACTTCCAGGACAGCTGCACACGTACCTAACTGTGGACATCTTATTTGAAGAGTATCACATGCACCCTTTCATTGATGGTCCTGTAGTCAGTCAACTCAAAGCTCAAAGTAGCAAGTATAGATGATTCCGTTTTGTTAGCTTTTGAGTGAGCACTGGCCAATGCATGCACTTCTTGTCCATTCATAATTATCTAAAGCCCATGCATTTCCTAATTAAGTTATGCCAATTAAGTTACCCTAACCTTACAATAACGAATACTTACACGTATGTACACAACATTAATATAGCAACATTGATTAGTAATTGAATAGTAATTATGTGCACAATATTTAGCCGTTGTATTGGCAATTCTTACAACATGCACACATAGTGAATATATATATAGATCTAACATGCGCAGTCATAAATTTCCCTAACAATTTAGGTCTAACATACATAGTCATAAATTTCTTCAACCTCAGTGTCAGCAGTCACACTAGTGTATACCTCATTCTCTGTGGTGGGTATTGAGGGGTCATTGTCAGAACTCGACTGTCTTATTTCAACGTAGGCTTCATTTCTTATCATTGCCACTTCTGCTGTCCCACTGAACCCATTGACAATGTTATCATCAGTTGCTATGACACTATATTCTGTGGTGGCAACGTCACCATAGGCCAGGTTCTGAGTTATGGAGGGATCGTACGTTTCAGCCAAAGAATTGAAGACGTAATCGCACTCGTCAATCGTTTCTTCTGTAAACTTTCCGTATGCCTCGTTCTCTTTAATGGATGGTTCACGATCAATGTTATTATCTATCCTGTTGGTTTGAAGACTAGCACTGTGTTCATTAACGGTACTGTAGTCAGTCAAACTCAAATCTGCAAAGGATAAGAAACTGTAGTAAGGCTTCTTTATTTGCACATCACAAAAATGAATGTTAGTACAATAATTATCAACCGTATGTGAGTTCATTAAATTGTTGTGATATACAATTTTGAGCCTAAACCCTACCTCTCTGTCTTCTATTTTCTCTCTTCTTTTTCACCACACAAACCAAAAGCACCACTGCAGTTAGTATCACCAACAGCACGAGTACTGCAACAGCCACTGCGATTCCAGCAAACAGTCCCATGTTCACTTCTTGAGGAGCATTGGTGGTTAGAATTATAGGTGCTGACACAGAGCTAGACTCAGCTTGACGCCCAAACTCGCTACTAGCTATAGAGGGTAGTATTGTTTCAGTAAGGACAAGGAGAGTGGCAACTGGCATGGCAACAAGGGACGTGGAGATGAGGGGGTTGGCAGCAGGGGGTGTGGAGATGGGGGGCATACTTGACGAGAGAAATGCAAATGAACTTGTCTGAGCATTCACTGCATGCACAAAAAACACACAACCATAATAGTATAGCTTTGCATCAGACTATAGAAGATTGAACCATAATTATACTCATTTACTGGAGGGGAGACAAAAACACACTGCCCCCATGAACAATACATGCATGTATACTTACTTTAATCATGGTACAAAACACGGTACATGAATCTGTACGATGTGTGTATGCCCGCCAAACATAATGTAGCACTGACTGCATGAGCGATCTAATAATATACATGCAGTATATCATTATAGTTGTCCCACCAACCATTATTTGACAGAGTAGAGGAGACCTGCAACGGAGCACCAGGTCCAATGGGAGTGGGGATGGGACAGAACATAGTTCGGGTGAAAGAGATGAGGCAGTTCTCAATATTAGTGCACATGGTTGCTATAGTGAGGGAAGTATAAAAAAGACATGCATCGTATATAGATGGGTAAAAGCATGCAGTAAGTTTGATCCCACATCTAAGCAATGGGTATACATGTACAAATACATTAAATACTGCACATTGCTCACTAAGTGATATCGAGATAATTGGTCCAAGGCTTGCAGATATGCTGAGGTCCCTTCCATTGCCCACTTCCAGTAAGCACTCATTTTGTAGGTCAGAGTTACCATGCAGTCGCATACCATAGCTCTTCAACATTGAAGCTACTATTATACTGCAAACCTCCATTAGTGCCACCATCCTGCTCGAGATAGTAGCCGACCACATCTCCTTGTAGAAAATCAAGTTGATCATAGAAGCTTGGTGTTGCAGCAATGTAGCTGTCAGTTAGATTAGCAGGGGAAAAGGCATTCTCTCCAATTTTTATGTAACTTGCACTATTCTCACTCGTTGGTCTCCATATCTGGAACTTTATTGAGTATGCATTAGTATGACCATTGTCACCAGGCTCCACATACGCAGCCCACGCTCCAACTTTCCCACAGCAGTGGAACTCGTAGCTTTTGATGATGACTTGGATTGGATTCACACCAATTTCAGAGACAATATTTCCTGGGTCCATAAAGCTAGGCAGACTGTCCGCTCCATCAGAGTTAGTACGGACACATTCTTGAGCTGTATAAAATAAAGCTACTCAATATACTAGACAAAATTAATGTTAGCATTAGGTGAATCGAAATACACAACATGCATGCATGCATGTAGGGCTAGGGACGATCACAATAACTATACCAACAATATACCATATACGCCTACACTGTGTACCTCTGCATGCACATGCACTTACCTGTAATGTGACTAATAGTCACTATCAGTACTAAAGAAATTGTGATTAGTGCCATTCTATTGTATAGCTAGCTAGCTACCACTTTTAAATGTGTGTCCAGCTGGCAGCATGCTATAACTACAATAACTGGAATGTGTAGGTTGCATACCTGCATGATTTCTCATGCTAATAACTAATTGTTGCCTTTTGACCTCTGAGAAAAGGAATTGCAGTGCCAATATATAACATATTGCACTGTGGTGAGTTCTGTATATAATTCAGTATGGCATACAGAAAGTTCGATTCACCTTTGGAGGAAGATTCCCTCTCACCTACCACCCAAAACTTCAAATCTATAGAAACACTCACTCTCCCACTATTTGTGAGACATGAGTGTATTCATGCCTGGCTTCATTGACAAGGCAACCAAGTAGTTATTACATAGAAAATCATGCCACAAACAGTTCAATTATGTAATGCAGTGGAGCCTCCGAATAAAGGACACTTTGGGAGCAGAGCTTTTATCCTCTTTTCGGAGATTGTCCTCTGGTGGGGGAGGTTCACTATTTATAGCCATATATATAATAGTTAGACACTGTTTAGGAAGTTTCTACATTATTTAGAAGCCCAAAGGGCTGGTTGTAGTATCCCGAACGCAGTAAGGGTTCTACTAGCCCTGAGGACTTCTAAATCATGTGGAAACTTCCTAAACAGTGTCTAAGCATTTTAGATCATAGCAACCATGAGTATTTACCAATCAGATTTGAATGTTCTTATCTAATCTTTGCTACATGATTTTCTAAGTGAAGTACTAGCCTCCTTCACAACCCAGGTCTCTCTTCGAGGAAGAGCGGCCTGGGATCGAGGCTAGTGAAGTACATGATTTTCTAATTAGTAAGTACATGATTTTCTAAGTTGGATAGAACACTTCCTTTAGCCAATCAAATTGCAGTATTTATGGCAAACATGATCTAAAGTCATGTATGGTCTGTATGGACCCTATTTCTAAAATTGCTGTATGATTAGCAATAACATGACAAACGACCTTTACCATATTAGTGGGCATAAAAAATTAATATGGGAGTGGTTTCCTGTCTGTCTGTCTGTCTGGAATCAAGGTTCCTCTCTACATGTACATGTACATGTAGTGAGAGGGTCTGTTGTAGGCCCTGATAAATTATGCTCGGAATAATTTTAGCATAATAGGTGTCTAAAGAATTAATAGGCATCAATGTCCATTTTTGGTAAATAATAGGTGTCTAAAGAATAATTGGGAATAACAATGTCCATTTTTGGTAAAAGATCATTACATTACGTTTTGCATAACTATGTTTTCATGGCAAAAAATGGCTCAAGGTGAATATTGAATCAGCCGCCCTTTTAGGAATACCTAATTATGGATCAGTTCAATTTAGCGAGATAACACGATGTACTAATTATGTCTTGAGTCAGTTGTGTGTAGTGTTTATTTCTACGTCTTAATTTTGTTATGTCACATTTTTTGGGAATAATCAGAGAATAATTGGATTTTTTATGAGAATAATAGGCACATTTTTCAAGAATTAGAATGGCGAAAAAAAAGCATAATTTATCAGGGCCTAGTCTATTATGGGATCGAGGTTCCACTGTAATACTAATACTCATTCTATATGACATGATTATGTACAGTACAACATTACAGTCGGTGAAAGCAAAAACATGAACATCATTAGTCAAACACACACTAACACAAGCAAGTACACAAGGTTTTGTTTTTATAGGTGGAATTTCCTTCGACTTGTGTCCATTCGTTTTATCTGTAGAGAAACAGTCACAGTCCGTAATCAGTAATCACAACATCGAAACATAATTACGATGCTAGCTTTACAGTGAGCCCTAATAAGTTTTCTAACAGCAACGGTTACTATTAACATCACAAACCTCTAGTACCACTCCCACCTTATGCAGCCAGATGTACTCTCCATATTTAGAGTTGAATGTGCCTTTTTGCAATGAGCGTAACTTCAGAGTGAACCTTGGACCCAGTTCCTGTAGTCCCACTCGTTCAGAATTCCTGAAAATGTACCTACAAGAACAACAAAACTGTTCTCACACACCATCACAACACAATGCACCTACATGCATGCACAATGCAAGAACAACCCCTCATAATTACTCACAATATTTATAATACCGTATAGCGGGTATATTTCGAGGGTATAAATGTTAGTGATTTTCACTGATCAAGCATGTACTGCAAACATTTATACCCACGAATTTAATATCGCATGCATACATGTTGCAGAAAGGCTGCTATTCCGCGAAAACCTTTCCGTTTATACCCTCAAAATATACCCGCTATACGGTACTTATTTTATGCTGGTCTACCTGTGATGTCTGAAGAAGATGTAATCCCTCTGGTTGTGGAAGGTGACTGCCTGGCGACCTTTGAACTGGGGGTCATGGTTGAACAGCGAGGCAAACATCCTAGCAACCGTGTGGCCCAGTCGAGTGGAGAAGTTGTTCAGAATCACCTCAGGTCTGTGGGAGGTAGCTCTGCCGTGTCCCTGAAAATGAGGGGGGGGGTAAAGGGGGTACAAACGTACATTAACAATCATGCAGTCATTAATTATGACCTACTTTAATATCATATCCTCGCTTGAAGTTGGTTAATTTGAATAGAGCAGTGGGTCCATTTGGCAAATGCACGACCATCAATCCATTGGGCTTCTTCCTGTCCTCGTTTACAACCAGCAAGTCTGTGTAACCTCTCTCTATGCACTGTGGAATTATCTTCTTCACATCGATACCTCTTCGAAGTCTCACGTCAGAGTTGGGAATAAATTTGGACAGTTCTCTTAATAGCAAGTTGGTTTGGAGTGAGGGTTTGTCCGAGGAGGTTAAGAGCACTTTGGGTAATATTGAGCGATCAAAGTAGCCGGAAAATTCGTCGGTTTGTTCATCTTGGAGCACTTCTTCATCGTCCGGTAATACTACAGTCTCGTCGGGAACCCGACAGTTTTCAATTGTCTTTGGTACCTCTTTTGGTGGAGCCTGAAAGAGATAGAGGCACACGTATAAGAATACTGTAGTGTGTACAGTCAGAATTTAATTCAGCTGCATATTGTACAACTACAAGCCACACCTCAATCACATAATCATGCCTCAGTGCGCATGCGCAAGCGAGGTATACGGTAGTGTATTTGTGTGTGTAGACTGTTTCAGCTGCTCAAGGATCAATGAAGAGTTTCTATAGGCTTCTAGTCATGTTTTCTTGGCTTGGTATTTGTGGATTTGCAAAATAAAGCTTCGTTCTCGAGTTATGCCTAGTTTTGCTTACTTGGAATGCCATTGCAGCCTTTTCAGAAGAGTCCGTAGCAAAACTTGTTCACCAAGTGTTGCTACTCTACTTAGTAGTTAGCTCTGCACTAGAACGCTAGCTATTGGTAGCTGCAAGAGTGAGAAGAGAGCTGCAAGGCTCTGCTGACTTGCAGCCATTAATTTTAGACTTGAACTGTTGGCATCGATCGTTATTAACAACAACCATCGTCGATCATTACCCACTCTTTGAGTTTCCCTGTGATTCTGGATTCTGCATGCAGCAAAATTAAAAATGTTCATCATGATAATTATAATCAATGTGTGTATAAAAGCTAGCTATTAGTAGCTTTATCTTATGTAGCTTTGGCACCTCCACCGAGGCATTAGCACCCGCAGTGCTTTCATTAAATCAAGCCATGGTGCTATCCCACTGCACAGAGGCACTCTTCCCATTGACAATAATAAGCTATGTTAATAGATATGCTTTGTTTTATATACCTTATCCCCAAGTTTTTCTCGTTCTTTCTCTCTCTTCTCTCTCCTGGCTCGCTTATCTTTCTTCTTGCGCGCCCTCTCCTGCTGGAACAGTGCCATCCGACGCACCTTGTTCCTCACAGCCGCCGAGCGGAACAGCTTCTCAACAGTAGAGCTGCTAACAGGCTTTAAAGCAGGCATCTTTGATCTACTTCTTCTACTCTCTCCACGTGGGTTTGGAGGCTTCAAAGAAAGACACTGATCTGATAGCTAAAGTGGGCGGGTCTCACTAGCAACAGTGCAGCCACAGTTACACGTGGTCTTGCTTCTGTTTTTGGTGATCTTTTTCGATGTTCTGAGGCTCTCCAAGGTCTGAAATGGCTGCTTGTATTGAGGAGGGAGCTAGTGCAATGTCCGAGGAGGAGGAATACAGGAAGGAATGCAGTCACTACAGCAGAGGTTGCTCTTTTGTGGTGAGGCCTTGTTTTGGGCTCTACATCAACATCTGAATTATAGAATGCCACGTAAAGGTTTATATGATGTTCTATGATGTTCTATTGAATGCGCCATTAATTTCCCTCAGTTATCCATCCATACATACATATATACACACAAATAGTCACCCTGCTGCGGTAGAGTGTATCCATGCCGACTGTGTCATGATGACAAGGAGCTTCATGAGATAGACAGACATGCTGTATCTCAAGTCGTGTGTCGCAAATGCTCCAAAAGACAACCAGTAAGCAATTAAATGACGTGTTTTGATAGCCATATTTTTGTTTTGGATTGTCTAATTACCGCAGCGAGGTATACGGCAGTGTGTGTCTGTATGTAGACTGCTACAGCTGCAAAAGCATTATTTTATAATTATATTCACTGATTGACATACAAGAAAACGTTACTAGAAACATTCTTATATGTTTCTAGTAATGTTTTCTTGTATGTCATTCATATACTTTGTGTTCTAGAGTTATGCTAAATTAACTTTGAACGCCTTTGCAGACTCGTTTGCAGCAAAATCTGTTGATATAGCTTAGCTATTCTACTTAGTAGTTAGCTCTGCACTAGAACGCTAGCTATTGGTAGCTGCTTGAGTGAGAAAAATCACTGCTTCAAGCGTTGCAGCCATTAATAATTTAATATGGACTTTGAGCTTTCAGCATCCTTTTTAGCAACAACCATGGTTGATCACTTTTTACTGTACATTACTCCAAAAGCTTCATGCCCTAAAACTTTGGTACCTTCACCGAGGCATGTGCTTTCATTCCAACAGTAAACATTGCATTCCGTATACTGACATAGTAGACCAATGATTACTAGCCTCGTTTAAGAAAGCAAAATTATGCTAATTTTGAGTACCGACCAGTAACTTTGGTTGGATTTTCCGACTTACATACTTCACACTATTAGTCGAGAATTGTCTTGTTGATTCTAATGAACAATCCCCCACTGGTGACTCCCTCCCCACTTGTTTTTGTCTTATATGACTAATTGGTATCTGTTCAGTTGGGCATTGATAGAATATCTGTATTGTATGTTAATTAATCATTAACAAACTCTATTTTAGTGAACTTTTCAGTGCTAGCAATTGTTATTTATATGATTAAGAATGAGTACAGTAAATCCGTAACAGTCACCAACGGCTGCAATAAAGAGGTGGCATACTAACATAGGTTGAAACACATGCTATGAAGACTTGGGGCCTATTTGAGGTCCGATATTCGTGCATGAATCACTACAAGTTTAGTGCATTGATGTCGTTGCGGTCATGTGATAGCGTCCTGGCCAATTGCACTAGCACTTGTAATGATTCATGCACCCATGTCAGGACCTCCTCTGGGCTGTAATAGTACACGTATATATCAGGTGTACTTCTGTATGCACTCTTGATACTATGACCAGCTAGGGTGTATTGGATTTGTACTGGATTCCTAAGAGCACAGCCCAATGGTTCAAATCCATGGGTATAGGTGGTTGGTTTGTATTGTGATTCTTTGATCTTTATGTAGCATCCTGTACTTTAGGAAGTCTAGTTCTCAACTGTATGTGGTGCGCTGAGGAATGCATATACTTCAGTAACTTCAATACTGTATAGCGGGTAATTTCGGTTGGGGGGAGGGGGAAAAACATTCGTTATTTAGTCACTTCGTGGATAAAAGTTTCGTGGTTGCTGCTTGCACTGCAGGTAAAAGTAGGCAAAGTCGCTTCATTCGTGGGTAAAATATTTGTAGTCAGAGCTTCTACCACGAAAACCACGAATTTGCCCCACGACCGCTATACGGATTTTGTGGTCAGGCCAGGATCCACACTATAGAGTATACGAAGGTTTTTCCATAGTACTCGAGCACATCATGGTACAAGACATTGTAGAAGATGACCTGCTTATTATATAGGGGGATCCCAATACACAATGCTTACTGAAACCTGTCACTATTAAGAGGGCCATATTTGATTGTTGCTGTTTGCTCACCTGTACCCGTGCTACCAGCTGTAATATCGTGTTCTGTACGATACACGTAAATAAGGAAGTGGATGTATAGCTGTACTCCCGCTGTATATAGCCCCTTTGCAAGAAGTATGCGCCAGTCTGTCAGGTCAGTGTGGTCTTGCACTTTTAGGCTTCCCAACAATTCCCTCAACCACAAACCCCAACCTCACTTGCCAGTATCACCGTGGTAACACACTTACGAGTGGACGATTGTGGTGGCCTAGAGTTGTTTGAAGCATCAGTTGTCCTTATTGTGGTGTAGAACAGCTGGCTGTGTTGTCACTACTGGCGTGCCATACCGAAATCATATACATGTCAATCTGTGATGTCAGAGACCCTACTGTCTGTTTAAACAAATAAACGTTTTTTTTTGTTCTGTACGCAAATATTCATTCCTGATTGAAATCACACTCTGGGTATGATTAAATCACGTATTCTGTTTGTGTATATTTGTAGGAGTACATTTTGTTGAAATTAAGTGCAAACATGTCTGCCACATTTTTCCCGTCGTAAAGAACTATGTTAAATGCTTGTTAAATCTTGCTCGAGGCATTATAAACACTCCTTGAGGCTAGTGTCTGCACACAGATAACAGGCAATTACTGTAGTCTATGCATGTAGAGCTTGTAGTCAGTCTCTTATTCTGTGCGTGTAGAGCTTGTAGTCTCTTATTCTGTGCGTGTAGAGCTTGTAGTCTCTTATTCTGTGCGTGTAGAGCTTGTAGTCTCTTATTCTGTGCGTGTAGAGCTTGTAGTCTCTTATTCTGTGCGTGTAGAGCTTGTAGTCAGTCTCTTATTCTGTGCGTGTAGAGCTTGTAGTCTCTTATTCTGTGCGTGTAGAGCTTGTAGTCTCTTATTCTGTGCGTGTAGAGCTTGTAGTCAGTCTCTTATTCTGTGCGTGTAGAGCTTGTAGTCTCTTATTCTGTGCGTGTAGAGCTTGTAGTCTCTTATTCTGTGCGTGTAGAGCTTGTAGTCTCTTATTCTGTGCGTGTAGAGCTTGTAGTCTCTTATTCTGTGCGTGTAGAGCTTGTACTCTCTTATTCTGTGCGTGTAGAGCTTGTAGTCTCTTATTCTGTGCGTGTAGAGCTTGTAGTCTCTTATTCTGTGCGTGTAGAGCTTTTAGTCTCGTTTGTCGTGTGATCAATGGTAATGTGTCTGATTGCTTGTTTAGGTGCAAGTCATGTCCTCACCTTATTTGAGGAGCGTAATAGAAGTAGCATGCTGAGATTGGTGCTGAGATTGGGTTGAGAGTTGTATGGCTTGTGCTTGATTTGTTTTAGATTCCATTCGAGTTTGTTTAGCAGGGAATTATGAGCCATAATTCCCCCAAAAATGTTAGGATACAAATGATGTAATGCTGCTAGCTATGCATGGTGGCATTAGATGTGCATTGTGTGTGTGTGTGGTGTGTGTGGTGTGTGTGTGTGTGTGGGTGACACTCTGTGTGGTTTTGCTCGTACAGGTTGGTGAGAAGTGTGTCGAGTGTGGTATACTCTTTGGGAGGTATTTCTGTGCCGTGTGCCGTCTCTATGACGATGCGGACAAGGGTCAGTTCCATTGTGACAAGTGTGGACTATGCAGGTACATGTACATGTACACTCACAAACAAATAGCAGGCTTCCTGTGTAAGAACAATCTCTACCATTGCAGCACGAATGTTGTTGTGTCCTGTGTTATTGTTGACTATACACGTGTACCCTCATAGGATACATGAGTGTCCACTTCACCATGTACACACATCCACCAACGTGTGCCCACCCCCCACACACACACACACACTTACCTCCACCCCCACCCCACACACACACACAAACACAGAGTTGGAGGACAGGACAATTTCTTCCACTGCGACAACTGTGGGTTCTGCCTCTCTCTGGCCATGAAGGACGGGCACACCTGTCGACGTCAGATGTCCAAAGACAACTGTCCAGTTTGCATGGAGGTACTAACTACCCTAGAGCCACGTTAATGGTAGCACTATTCAGCAATGGCTGATGAAAGATGAAGGGGGCCATTTCTTGTGATATTTGGCAAGCTTTCGTAGTTTGATTACAGTACTTTAGTATCCTGTTTGTTCCCTCACAGGATATCCACACTTCCAGGACAGCTGCACACGTACCTAACTGTGGACATCTGCTACACATGTGAGCTATACATGGCTGGGCATGAATCCCCTCGAGGCATTTTGTACATGAGAATAATAATCTGAGCATATGTATCTGCCATGTTACGTTAATGAGGTGTAGTTACTTGTAATGCTCGTTTGTTCAAAACATATCATGTTTCAAGCTGTTTTTTCAGTGCATTCGGCTTGAAATGTATCTCATTAGCCTGCCAATAGTGAATTAGTGCAAGTATGTCCGTTAGCAGGTACTGGTAGGGTCCATTATTTGAAGCCATTCTGTGAGCTAGCTAGCAGGGGTAGAGTGTTGGTGTTTGTGTGTGTGGCTGACATGTTTGTGAGTGTGTGTTACTGTTACTCTTGCTCACACAGGACCTGCTATCAAGAGATGATGCGGAAAGGGTATGTCTTTGAACTGAGTAGTTTGCTAACAAATACACTGATTCACAATGGGCCTATGAACAAGATACATATCATATGGATTCCACACACTGCCTTTGTGTTCATAACAGCCGGTAGTGTCATCAATGCCTAAGAATGTGCTTTCAGGAATAGTCTGTGGTACATACTTTGCAACTGATGTGGGTGTCATGTTTTCAGTGTTTAAGTCGCACTGCTACGAGTATTACGTCATGTTACATAACACGCTTTTCTAAGGCTTTGCAAAGCATTCAGATATAAGACATTAGTCTAGCAGTCAACAGAGACACTCTATACATACTCAAAACTACGATTTTTGCAGTATTTAATTGTAATAACAAAAGTATTAGTTTGTAAACTAATGGAGCAATTTGGTCTTGTGTCTCTGTCCAGCCTGTACCAGTGTCCCCAGTGTCAGACCAGTCTAGCAGACATGAGCTCTCATTGGAGGCACATGGACACAGAGAGAGAGGCATGGCAACTACCACAGCACCTGCAGGAGTTTAAAGTCAAGGTGTGTGCACTGAAGTATAGATGTACGGTGCAGTGCTAACTGTTTGCTTTGTATTGAGTGATGCATGCATATAGAGCTCTCCTGTGCTAGCTCAGGTTGCTTGGTATGTTTTGAAGCTGTGTTCTGAAGCTGTGCATTACTCGTAACTGCTAGCTAGTACAGTACAATGCAGTGTGGTGGCTTTCCTTGTGACTTTTAGTTGTGGTTTTAAGTTTTAAAATTGGACCACCATTGTTGAGATTTATTTATGAGTAGCCATATCCCTACTAATGAATGCATTCTTCCTCTTCAGGTGAGGTGTCGTGACACTAATTTCCATGTGGTTGGGTTCAAGTGTGCTGAGTGTGACTCATACAACACGGTGCGGTGCGGGACTGAGGAGCTACCTGAAGACCCTCACCCTGGTCCCGGGGGATTGGCGGGAATCATCAGGCGAGTAGCAGCGGCTGCTGGTGATGGAGACAACCAAGAAGGAGAAGAGGATGAGAGCGGTGCGTTTCTAATGCAATACTTAGTGGTGTTGGGGGTTTGGAAGGTCCTATTTCAAATCAGTAATTGCATACGGTGCATGTACGTTTGTGTAAACAGTTGTGATTACTTAAGTTTCATATGTAACAGGCTTTTGTTAAAATAATGCTGTCCAACGTCACTACTATAATTATTTATTCTTTCTCTTCAGATTCCAGCTCTAATGATGAAAGTGGTGGTAACTCTGATAATGACTCGGACCATGATGGAGCCAATGAGGGGCCTGGTAGCTCGGCTCACCGTGGCAACCAACAACCAGACGCAACGGACAGAGATCATCACCATGATGATGCGGCTAATGATGATCCAAGCGAGGATGCCCCTCGTAGACATATCCACGACGACGGAGATGTCGATGAGGCTAGTTATGATGGGGACGAGAGTGACTATGAGGAAGATTATAATTCTGAAACTTCAGAAGAATTTTTCGATTGCTCGAGTCATATTGAGCGAAAGAATTTCCCCTTGATCCCTCGTCAAAGGCAGAGACAAAGCATGAGTCGACCAATCAGATTGCAGACGAGGCAGTGGCCCCAGTGGTGGGAGAGCGAGGGAGAGGAGGAAAAAGTTTGCGAAAGTTCTGTAATTAGAACACATCCAACGTCACATGTGTGTAGTAGCCCTGGTCACAAGCGATCTCGAAAACCACACCCACCTATTCAAGTCATGGTCGAGCAACTGAACGTTATGGATATATGGGGATCTGATTATTTCACCGACTCATTCTCTGAAATGAGCTCCGAGAACAGCTGCGAAGAAGATACCGGATTTGAGGGCATGAAGTTTTCACAACAACAGCCGGCTCCACTGAAAAAAAGACCATCGATTAATAATATACCGTCATTTAATGTCCAGAATGATACGGCCAGCCAAGAAGGTCAACTGACTCGAATGTATTGCAAATCTCCGTCTCTAACAGTTCCCATTCAGAACAGACTCAATACACGCTGCTCATGTGATGCTAGTAACGGTCATGACTCTACCACCGTCTCATCGCTGAGAGAGACCGATTTGTTGCCGGTTAAGGACTCAAATAATGCCGTTTGTTCAACGTGGGTACGAAAATCATCAAGCGAAGAGTCTTGGGTGACAGCTAATGAGGACTTAGAACTGGGCACTCTTGTTTAATCATCTGTATCTATTCTTCCTCGTTTTTTTGTGCATTTCTAAATTTCT